>NC_091316.1:26518765-26751265 GCF_038502225.1 Cherax quadricarinatus
GAAGGTCACCTTCAGTGACGTCAACATGGCAGCCAGAGCTCTCGCTGAGGAACTGGCTATTCACTACTTCCACATCAATCCAGCCTTCATCGAAGCAGAAAAATTCCATCAAATTCCACTGTGTTGCGAAAGATTTCCATATGTTGCATAAGTGTCTTAATCTTCAACTTGTTTTTTTTTAAAACCATTCATCACAAAATGGCCTGATAAAAAATGGAAAATGAGTTGTAATATATAAACTCTCCTTGGTGAACCACTGTAAATCTCCAACACTTCATCAACACTGGTTTCAGAAGTGGTATCTCCCAAGTCTTACATGACCTACCATCTCAAATTTTCCACCCCAGCTTTGGCTGATTTCCCAATCTTTGTCAGTCCTTCTCTTCCTGTAGCCAGCAATAGCACAAACACTGCAAGGGCTCACTGTCTAGAGACAGCTCTAGCACCATGTAGTCTGACACTCCTTGCTCAGCACATCGTAAAAACTATTTAATGAGGTACTGATATTATATTGCAAAATTACACCACATAATAATAATATTATTATTATTATTATTATTATTATTAGTAGTAGTAGTAGTAGTAGTAGTAGTAGTAGTAGTAGTAATAGTAGTAGTAGTAGTAGTAGCAGCAGCAGCAGAAGTAGCAGTAATAGTAGTAGTAGTAGTAGCAGAAGTAACAGTAGTAGTAGTAGTAGTAGCAGAAGTAACAGTAGTAGTAGTAGTAGTAGCAAAAGTAGCAATAGTAGTAGTAGTACTGAGTCATGAAAAGGCGTTGAATAATTTGTCCTATGCTTATCAAAAACAAGAAAAGCAAAAGATGTGTTTGGCATAGACTGTAGAATATTACGTGTTATTTATATGGCTCCTCGAGCAAGAAAATGCTGAAAAACTCTTAAAAGATAGTTACCAGTTCCCCTTTCTTCATCTCTGTCAATTCATGCCTCAGAGAGTGTGATCAAAGCCTTTTTCTTTTAGCCATTCTAAAATTATTTTGTAGTTTTTATCCATCCAAAGAACGTTAAGCTTGGCAGTTTCCAGTGACTGATCCAGAGCTCTTGTAGCTGATCCCAGTTGTCCAGCATTGTCAACTTTGAACTTCTCCAGCTGAGATAAATGAATAAATAAGAAAAAAATAATTTTCAAGAAA
Organism: Cherax quadricarinatus; assembly: GCF_038502225.1. NCBI lineage: Eukaryota > Metazoa > Arthropoda > Malacostraca > Decapoda > Parastacidae > Cherax > Cherax quadricarinatus. The sequence continues at coordinate 26,519,915 of NC_091316.1, forward strand.
TATAAAATATTTCACTTATCTATCCCTTCATATAATACATCAGTACAAATTAAACGAGGCATTTAAACTCTCTTTACTTGGTTTAATGAACATATGTCAATATTTTTTCTCCTTTTGTCATTCATGGAATCAAGAATCTGTCATTTTGTGATACTTTTATTTTAGAAACATTTACACCTTCATAACAATCATGTCGTACTTCTCAGGGAACCAAAGATCACATTCTACAACTTAACACATCCATTTCCACTTCACTTCTTTTACAATAACATGACAGTTTTGTGCTTGTATGCATTACTAAAAGATTTTGAATGATTTAAATATTGAAATTATAGCTTAATATTATAATTATTCAAAATTACATTGGCTTTTAATTAGTATATAAATCATTATATTATGATGCCTTTAAGAAAACCATGCCCAGAGTATCCTGCAATTATTAATTTGTTTATGTTCATATCTACACTGGTTACACTGCATTATACAGTAGTGTTGCTGACCTGCTGCAACTGGAGGCGAGTGTTGAAACCCAGGCTTACTGATTTTATTATCTTGGAGAGGTGAGAGGATCCTGGTCCCAAGCTGAAATATAATGATTAATTAGGTTAGGTAAGATTCATCAAGAAACAGGACAATGGTTCCTGACGCTGGTCTAAATCATATGACGACCCTCCACTGGAGTTTTTGTCCATCTGACCGAGGCCTTCGGCAGGCTTACCCGTCCACCTATTTAAAAATTAAGGTTTTAACATATTAATAATTAATATAATTTTGTTTACTTGTTGCACACAGGAAAACAAATAATAATACTGCAGATAAAACTGCACGAGAGAGCCACGAGAGAGAAGTATCCTTCTTTCCCAATAACTCTGGTAGCAGCTTGTACCGCTGCGCACGCAGACCTCAAGATGGCGTTGCAGTTGAGCTTTCTCAAGAGACCAAGGAACTATAACTCTTAACACGCAGTTTCACTCACACATTGAGCTTTATCTATAACAGAGGCTTATTGTGCACTAAGTGTCTCTCACATACTTAGTGGCAACATCTCCTATACAACGCTTCAACTTTATCTCACAACATTCAAGAATAACAGTCACAATACTGTGACTGGGAAAAAAATCACAAACAATCTACTCTTATGTAAAGTAAAAGGACACAAGTGCAACTAATGTGACATTTTATTGTGGCAACGTTTCGCTCTCCAGGAGCTTTGAAGAGCGAAACGTTGCCACAATAAAATGTCACATTAGCTGCACCTGTATCCTTTTACTTTACATATTGTCGGTAATTCTACCAACATTATTACAATCTACTCTTAGGAGAGGACACTTATGACGACGTTTCGATCTGTCCTGAACTACTGTCAGAGTCACAACTTGTGATCTGGCAATGATCCAAGACGGAAGGAAACTCATCACAAATTTCCTCTCCAGAGCGAGAATTATTTGTGAATATTCAACAGCCTGTAAAGAAACTTGTCTTAATGTTTCCATTCATCCCGGGAATAATCGACCTCTGGACCTCAGTGAGTGAGCCGAGTGCGCTAGCAATCCAGCAAGAGATACCTTGATAAATTAGACACATGTGCAACTCTTGGGTATCTTTATTGAGGAAACGTTTCGCCACACAGTGGCTTCATCAGTCCATACGTAGGAGAAACTTGAAGAACAGGAGGAGAATGAGGTAATCAGTCCCTCAACCTTGACTCGATGTGGTCAGTCCATCAATCTTGATTGATGGACTGACCACATCGACTCAAGGTTGAGGGACTGATTACCTCATTCTCCTCCTGTTCTTCAAGATTCTCCTTTGTATGGACTGATGAAGCCACTGTGTGGCGAAACGTTTCCTCAATAAAAATACCCAAGAGTTGCACATGTGTCTAATTTATCAACATGTCGGTTCTCTGAACCATTCATCTACAAAGAGATACCTTACCTTGAGTTTACCTGGATACGGTTTCGGGAGTTAACGGCCCTGCGGCCCGGTCTGAGACCAGGCCTCATGGTGGATCAAGGTATGATCAACTAGGATGTTACTGCTGGCCGCACACATGCTGACGTACGAACCACAGCCTGGTTGGTCAGGTACTGACTTTAGGTGCCTCTCCAGTGCCTTCTTGAAGACAGCCAGGGGTCTATTGGTAATCCCCCTTAAGTAAGCTGGGAGGCAGTTGAACAGTCTTGGGCCCTGGACACTGTGTTGTCTCTGAAAGTACTCGTGGCACCCCTGCTTTTCATCGGGGGAATGTTGCATCTCTTGCCGAGTCTTTTGCTTCCATAGGGAGTGGTTTACGTGTGCAGGTTTGGTGACAATCCCTCCAGGACCTTCCAAGTGTATATTATCATGTATCTCTCGCCTGCGTTCGACGGAATACAGATCAAGGATCCTCAACCGTTCCCAGTAATTTATGCGTCTTACCATACTTATGTGTGCCGTGAAAGTTAGTGTACAGCAGTATTCCAGCCTAGAGAGCATAAGTGATTTGAAGAGAATCATCATGGGGCTGACGTTCCTAGTTTTGAAGGTTCTCATTATCCATCCTATCATTTTCCTAGCGCATGAGGTAACATTGTTGTGGTCTTTGAAGGCGAGATCCTCTGACATTATCACTCCAAAGTCCTTCACATTACTTTTCCGCTCTATTGTATAGTTAGAATTTGTTGTATACCCTGATACATTTTTAATTTCTTCAAGTTTCCCATATGTGAGTAGTTGAAATTTCTCCTCGTTGAACTCGATATCGTTTTGAGTGGCCTATTCGAAGATTTGGTTGATATCCGCTTGGAGTCTCGCGGTTTCTTCGATGGAGGTCACTGCCATAGTAATCCGGGTGTCATCCGCAAAGGAAGACACGGAGGTATGGCTTACATCTCTGTCTATGTCAGAAATGAGGATGAGGAATAGAATGGGAGCGAGTACTGTGCCTTGTGGAACAGAGCTTTTTACCGTGGCTGCCTCGGACTTTACTCTGTTTACTACTACTCTTTGTGTTCTATTTGCCAGGAAGTTGTAAATCCATCTACCAACTTTTCCCATTATTCCTTTATCATGCATTTTGTGTGCCATTTCACCATGGTCACACATGTCGAAAGCTTTTGCAAAGTCTTTGTATACTACATCTGTATTTTGTTTATCCTTTACAGCATCCAGTACCTTGTCATAGTGGTCCAGTAGCTGGGACAGGCAGGAGAGACCTGCTCTATACCCGTGTTGCCTTGGATTGTGTAACTGATGGGTATCTAGGTGGATGGCGATCTTCCCTCTTAGAACCCTCTCAAAGATTTTTATGATATGGGATGTTAGTGCTATCAGTCTGTAGTTCTTCGCAATTGCTTTGCTGCCACCTTTGTGGAATGGGGCTACGTTTGTTGTTTTTAGTGTGTGTGGGATGATCCTTGTGTCCATGCTCCCTCTCCATACAATGCTGAAGGCATGCAATAGGGACTTCTTGCAATTCTGGGCCAGGGGCAAAGTGCATTGGCATGTCATTTATTGCCTCTTCAAATTCTTGTGGAGTTAAAATAATATCCAATATTTTTGAGATGACCAAATTTTGGGTTTCATTTAAAGAATTCATTTGGATTGTCGACCCTTAGTCTGGGCAGTGGCTCGCTGAACGCTGAGTCATATTGGGACCTTAGTATCTCACTCATTTCTTGGCTATCATCTGCGTATGTCTCATCCCGCTTAAGCAGGGGCCCAATACTGTATGTTGTTTTTCCCTTAGATTTGGCATAAGAGAGAAGTATTCTGTTTCTTTTTTCCAATTTCCTTTATGGCTTTTAGTCCTTCCTGTGATTCTTGTATCCTGTAAGATTCTTTCAGCTTAAGTTCGATATTTGCAATTTCATTGACTAGTGTCTCTCCTCGTATTTCAGATATATTGGCCCCACTCAGCAGATCTGTGACTCTTCGCCTTCGTCTTTATAGGGAACGTCTCTCTCTTTCTAGTTTACATCTTCTCTTTCTTTTTCTTAATGGAATGTGTCTTGAGCAGATCTCAAGAACCACAGAATTCCTTTTTTGAAGGCAAATGTTCGGATCAGTGTTGTTTAGGATATCTTCCCAGCTTGTTTCATTTAGGACATGCTTTACTTGATCCCATTGTATGCTTTTGCTATTGAAATTGAATTTCGTGAAGACACCCTCATGATTGCTCACATTTTGCTGGTCAGGAGCCCTGTGCATACAACTCTGTACCTCTATTATGTTGTGATCTGAGTGTATTGTGTTTGATACAGTTATATTACGTATCAGATCGTCATTGTTAGTGAAGATGAGGTCCAGTGTATTTTCTAGTCTTGTAGGCTCTACTATTTACTGGTTTAAGGTGAATTTGTTGCAGAGATTTAATAGTTCGTGTGTGTGTGAATTTTAACATGACTCACAAAATTGTAATGACACGACTGCAAACAAACCATACCACGGGCGGGGATAGAACTCGCGGGTTCTATCCCCGCCCGTTGTATGGGTTTTGTGAATTTTCATCTGAGCTGCCTCCCAGGGTGATCTCTGCTAAAACATTGTTTGCTATACTCCTCCATTTTAGGTGTCTCAAATAGAAATCTCTTAGTAGTAAGATGTTTGAGGCAGAAGTTGGAAGATTTTCCAGACACTGGTCAATTTTCTCAAGCTCCACAATGACAAGATGACCTTAGATGCAGTTTTGAGCTGACTACTGCATTTTCTTACTATTCTGTGACTTGCTTTCTGTTAGCCTCTGATGTGACTACTTCCTTTTATGCCGGAAGGGTGTAGGGGGAAGGTGGGAGGTAAGTGTTTAGGTATGTGATGGTCCTCACTGTCTGTCGTAGGTAGCCACTGATACAGTCTGCCTTGACTCAGAGAATTTCCCTTCCTATCTTTTGCTGTCTTGCAATATTGTATACCTCCTGGAAATCTTTAGCTCTAGAGCTAAAGATTTCAATGCACACACACACACACACACATATATATATATATATATATATATATATATATATATATATATATATATATATACACACACACATACATATATATATATATATATATATATATATATATATATATATATATATATATATATATATATATATATATATATATATATATATATATAAGGTTGGTAGACAGCAACCGCCCAGGGAGGTACTACCGTCCTGCCAAGTGAGTGTAAAACGAAAGCCTGTAATTGTTTTACGTGATGGTAGGATTGCTGTTGTCTTTTGTTTTTCTCATAAATATGCAAGATTACAGGTACGTCTTGCTACTTCTACTTACACTTAGGTCACACTACACATACATGCACATGTTTATTTATACACACTCATCTGAGTTTTCTTTGATTTTATCTTAATAGTTCTTGGTATTATTACTTTTCCTTTTATATCCATGGGGAAGTGGAATAAGAATCTTTCCTCTGTAAGCCATGCGTGTTGTAAAAGTCAACTAAAATGCCGTGAACAATGGGCTAGTAACCCCTTTTCCTGTAATAATTACTAAAAACAATAAAAAGAAAATTGTCAAAGTGGGAAGTCTGAATGTGCGTGGATGTTGTGCGAATGATAAGAAAGAGATGATTGTGGATGTTATGAATGAGAAGAAGCTGGATGTCCTGGCTTTAAGTGAAACAAAGCTGAAGGGGGGGGGGAGAGTTTTAGTGGAGAGGAATAAATGGGATTAGGTCAGGGGTTTCAAATAGAGTTAGAGCTAAAGAAGGAGTAACAATAATGTTGAAGGATAAGTTATGGCAGGAAAAGAAGAATTATAAATGTATTAAGTCAAGGATGATGTGGAGTAAAATAAAGGTTGCATGTGAAAAGTGGGTTATAGTAAGTGTACATGCACCTGGAGAAGAGAGAAGTGTAGAGGAGAGAGAGAAATTTGGGGAAATGTTGAGTGAATGCATGGGGAGTTTTGAACCAAGTGTAAGGGTAATGGTGGTTGGGGATTTCAAAGCTAAAGTGGGAAGTGGGTAAAAATGTTGTGGAGGGAGTAGTAGGTAAATTTGGGGTGCCAGGGGTAAATGAAAATGGGGAGCCTTTAATTGAGCTATGAGTAGAAAGAGGTTTGGTAATAGGTAATATATATTTTATGAAGAGGATAAATAAATATACAAGGTATGATACAGCACGTAATGAAAGTAGTTTGTTAGATTACATATTGGTGGATAAAAGGTTGATGGATTGGCTCCAGGATGTACACGTTTATAGAGGGGCAACTGATATATCGGATCATTATTTAGTTGTAGCTACAGTTAGAGTAAGAGGTAGATGGGAAAAGAGGAAAATGGCAACAACAAGCAAGAGGGAGGTGAAAGTGTGTAAACTAAGGGAGGAGGAAGTTCGGGTGAGATATAAGCAACTATTGGCAGAAAGGTGGGCTGGTGCAAGTATGAGTAGTGGGGGAGGGGGGGTTGAAGAGGGTTGGAATAGTTTTAAAAATGCAGTATTAGAATGTGGGGCAGAAGTTTGTGGTTACAGGACGGTGGGTGCAGGAGAAAAGAGGAGTAATTGGTGGAATGATGAAGTAAAGGGTGTGATAAAAGAGAAAAAGTTAGCTTATGAGAAGTTTTTGCAAAGCAGAAGTGCTATAAGAAGAGTAGAGTATATGGAGAGTAAAAGAAAGGTGAAGAGAGTGGTGAGAGAGTGCAAAAGGAGAGCAGATGATAGAGTGGGAGAGGCACTGTCAAGAAATTTTAATGAAAATAAGAAAAAAATTAGGAGTGAGTTAAACAAGTTAAAACGAATGGGTTTGTCAGTTAAAAACAGATTAGGGGAGTTAGTAGATGGGGAGATGGAGGTTTTTGATAGATGGCGAGAATATTTTGAGGAACTTTTAAATGTCGACGAAGAAAGGAAAATGGTAATTTCATGCACTGGCCAGGGAGGTTTACCATCTCTTAGAAGTGAAGAAGGACAGGATGTATATGTGGGGGAGGTGCATGAGGCATTACATAGAATGAAAGGCGGTAAAGCAGCTGGAACTCACGGGATCATGACATAAATGTTAAAAGCGGTGGGGGGGGGGATATAGTGTTGGAGTGGTTGGTATTTTTGTTTAATAAATGTATGAAAGAGGAGAAGGTACCTAGGGATTGGCAGAGAGCATGTATAGTCCCTTTATATAAAGGGAAGGGGGACAAAAGAGATTGTAAAAATTATAGAGGAATAAGTTTACTGAGTATACCAGGAAAAGTGTACGGTAGGGTTATAACTGAAAGAATTAGAGGTAAGACAGAATGTAGGATTGCGGATGAGCAAGGAGGTTTCAGAGTGGGTAGGGGATGTGTAGATCAAGTGTTTACATTGAAGCATATATGTGAACAGTATTTAGATAAAGGTAGGGAAGTTTTTATTGCATTTATGAATTTAGAAAAGGCTTATGATAGAGTGGATAGGAGAGCAATGTGGCAGATGTTGCAAGTACATGGAATAGGTGGTAAGTTATTAAATGCTGTAAAGAGTTTTTATGAGGATAGTGAGGCTCAGGTTAGGGTGTGCAGAAGAGAGGGAGACCACTTCCCAGTAAAAGTAGGTCTTAGACAGGGATGTGTAATGTCACCATGGTTGTTTAATATGTTTATAGATGGGGTTGTAAAAGAAGTAAATGCTAGGGTGTTCAGGAGAAGGATGGGATTGAATTATGGAGAATTAAATACAAAATGGGAATTGACACAGTTGCTTTTTGCTGATGATACTGTGCTCATGGGAGATTCTAAAGAAAAATTGCAAAGGTTAGTGGATGAGTTTGGGAGTGTGTGTAAAGGTAGAAAGTTGAAAGTGAACATAGAAAAGAGTAAGGTGATGAGGGTATCAAATGATTTAGATAAAGAAAAATTGGATATCAAATTGGGGAGGAGGAGTATGGAAGAAGTGAATGTTTTCAGATACTTGGGAGTTGACGTGTCGGCGGATGGATTTATGAAGGATGAGGTTAATCATAGAATTGATGAGAGAAAAAAGGTGAGTGGTGCATTGAGGTATATGTGGAGGCAAAGAAGGGAATGTATGAAAGTATAGTAGTACCAACACTCTTATATGGGTGTGAAGCTTGGGTTGTGAATGCAGCAGCGAGGAGGCGGTTGGAGGCAGTGGAGATGTCCTGTCTAAGGGCAATGTGTGGTGTAAATATTATGCAGAAAATTCGGAGTGTGGAAATTAGGAGATGTGGAGTTAATAAAAGTATTATTCAGAGGGCTGAAGAGGGGTTGTTGAGGTGGTTTGGTCATTTAGAGAGAATGGATCAAAGTAGAATGACATGGAGAGCGTATAGATCTGTAGGGGAAGGAAGGCAGGGCAGAGGTCGTCCTCGAAAAGGTTGGAAGGAAAGGGTAAGGGAGATTTTGTGGGCGAGGGGCTTGGACTTCCAGCAGGCGTGCATGAGCGTGTTCGATAGGAGTGAATGGAGACCAATGGTATTTGAGACCTGACGATCTGTTGGAGTGTGAGCAGGGTAATATTTAGTGAAGGCATTCAGGGAAACCGGTTATTTTTATATAGCCGGACTTAAGTCCTGGAAATGGGAAGTACAATGCCTGCACTCTAAAGGAGGGGCTCGGGATATTAGCAGTTTGGTGGGATATGTTGTCTATCTTTATACGTGTATGCTTCTAAACTGTTGTGTTCTGAGCACCTCTGCAAAAAACAGTGATCATGTGTGAGCGAGGTGAAAGTGTTGAATGATGAAAGTATTTTTTTGGGGGGGGATTTTCTTTCTTTTCGGGTCACCCTGCCTCGTTGGGAGACGGCCGACTTGTTAATATATTAGGTATCTTTGTAAAGATACCTAACTGTTGCATATGTGTCTTACCTAACAACCTGTCGGTATTTTATACCATTTTAATGTTCAGACGGCCGACTTGTTAATATATATATATATATATATATATATATATATATATATATATATATATATATATATATATATATATATATATATATATATTATACACATACATATCTTCTATTAGTTTTTATCAAAGAATAAACAGAACATAGATCAATAATACCAAATAAATGTGTAGTTAATAAGCCATGAAACTAGTTTGAAATATGTTTAAATATTTTACTTGTTAGGTTTCAGACTCACTACTGCAGAATGTTGGACCACTGATCCTGGAGGTAGTTCCAGGCCAGGTCACGACCCACAGTGTTGCTCGCTACAGCGGTGAACACAAGTGATGAATCTTGTTTCCTCACTCCACTCTTGCTGGTGAAAGCCATCTGAAGATATCTGCAGGATATTTTTAACATTATCATAAGCATCTATATTATCATCATAGCTATCGTTTTTATTATCCTCGTCATATAAATTAATATTGTTTCAGTTATATTTTAATTATCAAGATATTAACGTCATCATATAATTATTATTACAAAAAGTGGTTTTTATAAGGATTCAGAGCGTGTGATACCTGGAGAGGGTTCGTGTGATACCTGGAGAGGGTTCGTGTGATACCTGGAGAGGGTTCGTGTGATACCTGGAGAGGGTTCGTGTGATACCTGGAGAGGGTTCGTGTGATACCTGGAGAGGGTTCGTGTGATACCTGGAGAGGGTTCGTGTGATACCTGGAGAGGGTTCGTTCGTGTGATACCTGGAGAGGGTTCGTGTGATACCTGGAGAGGGTTCGTGTGATACCTGGAGAGGGTTCGTGTGATACCTGGAGAGGGTTCGTGTGATACCTGGAGAGGGTTCGTGTGATACCTGGAGAGGGTTCGTGTGATACCTGGAGAGGGTTTCGGGGTTTCTAGAAGGTTTTGAAAGATTTGAAATATAAATAACAAATGATTTCATCTGGATGTGATAGATAATATTTTTAAACTTATGAACAATCACTGAAGGATGAAGTGAAAGACAACTTAGTAGTTTACTGGTGTGAAATATTGTGAGAGATGGTAAGATAATGTCTGCCAGGAGATGTAAGTGAAGCAACATGGGTAAGACAAGGTGAAACATCGTCAGAAATGTCAAGATTAAGTAAGACAAGAGTTGCATATTAGACACATAGAGGTAAAATAATGAGACAAATGGAAACATTTAGTCTGGCAAGAGGTGGAAGTGAAGTACACAGGAGAACATATATTTAATGCAAGAAATCTACTTATATACAACAACACGAACCAATTTAACTGTTTAATAGAATCTCACTTTATCAAATAATTTTTGCTTGATTAAACTTTAATAAATAACAAAAATAAGAAATAAATTAAGTGTATCGATATATTAATGTTTCTTAAAAAAATGTGAAAGAGTTTTTGAAGTATTAAAACTTCTTCCAGAATAAACAAAACCAGCGATTTAGGTTTAAAAACCACTAAACATTTTTCTGAATAAACAAAGAGAAAAATTGTGTAACCAATAAATCTAAGAGAATCAACGTGAACATAGGAAAAAGTATATAACATTGATTTTTAATAAACATTAAATTAATTTAAACTGGCCTAAAGATGTTTTGTGAGAATGTTCATAATAAAACTTTTAGTACAGAAACATTCGATGAGGTTCAGCTACTTTTGGTGAAAAACTTTAAATTTTATACTATTTAAATAACAAGTATCAACAAACTTATGAGAAAATATTGAGAGTCCGACGTTTTTCCTACAATAAGGAAAATGTTTGAAAGATCTGATTCTATGTATTTGTAACCACGAACAAGTGGTATTTAATCAATAACAAACTGCGGCTAGCCGGGGGATCAAACCCGTGTTGTTTCAGCCCGCCTCGTGGAAAGAGAGCGAAAATTAACGACGCACTAATCTGCTGGACCATACAATCCTACAAAAACATGAACCTAGCGAACCAGGCTTGCTTCATGTTGCGAGGACATACGATCATGAGGTTGCCCGGCTAGCAGCAGTTTTTGATTAAATACCACTTGTTCGTAGTTACAATAATATATAAATGCTGCTGGTGAGGCTAGTACACCAAACAGTGATGATAATGAAATTAGCTTAGAAGCTCCCACACCTCCGGATGTCCTCGGATGGTGGCCCAACAGCTAGTAGCTGTGTGCTGGCTGCGCCATTCTTGTAGGGTTGGGTGGTCCTGCAGTTTAAAGCGTCATGTGGTTCTCGCTTACCATGAAGCAAGCCAGTACAACATGGGTTCGAATCCTTGGCAAGCGCAGTGTTGATATATATATATATATATATAAATATATATATATATATATATATATATATATATATATATATATATATATATATATATATATATATATATATATATATATATATATATATATATGTCGTGCCGAATATGTAAAACTGGTCAATTAGCAAGAACTCATTTAAAATTAAGTCCTTTCTGAAATTTTCTCTTATACGTTTACAGATATATTTTTTTCATTAATGTTAATGTAAACATTTTTAATTTTGCACCAAAAGGATCTTAGAAAACTTACCTAACCTTATTATAACAAGAACAATTTATTTTAGCCTAACCCAACTAAATACATTTTAAATACGTTTACAATAATTTACTACTATACAAACACAATCAAATATATTTTTTTCGTTAGGGTCAGAATGTTTTTGGCGAAATTATTGTATACACAAATTTTCACTTGTCCTATATGGCAAGATGAGCGTTGCTATTTAAGCCAAGATCGCAAGTTCTGCCTATTTGGCACGACATATATATAATATATATATATATATATATATATATATATATATATATATATATATATATATATATATATATATATATCTATATATATATATATATATCGAGAGAGAGAGAGAGAGAGAGAGAGAGAGAGAGAGAGAGAGAGAGAGAGAGAGATATTATTGAAGAAGACACGAGAGGAATTATTCACGATGAACTCGTAAAGTATACCTTGCAAGGATCCACATCTCCTTGGAACAGCCCATAGCATATAGTAGTATTTTCTTTTCAGATGCAACATTTGAGCGAGTGTAACGAGCCCAGCCAGAGTTCCACTCATCCTCTCCTCCCTTGGAGATACCCGTACACAGTACTGTACTTTGCACGTTGGCCGACACAACGCTGTTAATAATAGTTCAGAACTATCTATTACTTTCTCCAAGCAAAGTATTTGTTGTCAATGTCATCTGGTCATTCTCTCGTTTTCTAAATAAAGATAATGTATTTGCTTATCAAAATATATCCATAATGTTAATCTTTTCTAATATTTTCAGCAAGCACAAGTATCGGAATATAGACTATGAAAATTATCAAATTCTATTTGCGAGTATAGTAAATTTAAAATGATTCGTATTGCGACCAACCTTTCATTGAGAGGTGAATTCATCCATTTTATAAATAACTGCGTAGCATTCGTGACACAAGGTTGGTGACCCAGCCTGCAGGCGAAGTGAAGGGCCAGCACTCTCTTGTTGAGTGTCAGGTGCGAGTCGTCTGCATGGTCAGCAAATCCAACAGAATCATATAATGGCGTTAACAATGTTCGAATATATTTCTGAAATATAAAATGGATTACATGCATATGTATATATATATATATATATATATATATATATATATATATATATATATATATATATATATATATATATATATATATATTCAACAAGTCGGCCGTCTCCCACCGAGGTAGGGTGACCCAAAAAAGAATAAAACAGTTTAGAAGCTTATACGTATAAAGATACACAACATATCCCTCCAAACTGCCAATATCCCAAACCTCTCCTTTAGTGTGCAGGCATTGTACTTCCCATTTCCAGGACTCAAGTCCGGCTATATAAAAATAACCGGTTTCCCTGAATCCCTTCACTAAATATTACCCTGCTCACACTCCAACAGCTCGTCAGGTCCCAAATACCATTCGCATTCATCCACTCCTATCTCACACGCTCACGCACACTTGCTGGAAGTCCAAGCCCCTCGCCCACAAAACCTCCCTTACCCCTTCCTTCCAACCTTTTCGAGGACGACCCCTACCCCGCCTTCCTTCTCCTACAGATTTATATGCTCTCCATGTCATTCTACTTTGATCCATTCTCTCTAAATGACCAAACCACTTCAACAATCCCTCTTCAGCCCTCTGACTAATACTTTTATTAACTCCACACCTTCTCCTAATTTCCACACTCCGAATTTTCTGCATAATATTTACACCACACATTGCCCTTAGACAGGACATCTCCACTGCCTCCAACCGCCTCCTCACTGCGGCATTTACAACCCAAGCTTCACACCCATATAAGAGTGTTGGTAATACTATACTTTCATACATTCCCTTCTTTGCCTCCATTGATAACGTTCTTTGTCTCCACATATACCTCAACGCACCACTCGCCTTTTTTCCTTCATCAATTCACCTGCTGACACGTCAACTCCCAAATATCTGAAGACATTCACTTCTTCCATACTCCTCCTCCCCAATTTGATATCCAATTTTTCTTTATTTAAATCATTTGATACCCTCATCACCTTACTCTTTTCTATGTTCACTTTCAACTTTCTACCTTTACACACACATGTACCATTGAGGAAACCCAGAGGAAGATCAGATATAGAGAGAGAGCGTAGGAGATGGTACAGAAGAAAACGGGTTACTGAACTGCTTAAAAACACAAATATGCTACAAGAGAGGAAAGATAGACTTAGCAGAGAGATCACTGAATTAGAGCAAAAACTTAGGATGTCATACCTCACAAGAAGTTCAAAGGGAGCAAAAGGCCATACAGGATATTGCAAGAAACAAAAATAATTCTATTCCTAATCAAAATCCAAGCTAAGAACTACCTGTATAATTGGACCACTACTGAAAGGAGACTCGTATACTGACGACGAACAGGAAATGAGTGAAATCCTATGAGTCGGTGTTCAGCATCCCACTAAATGACAGCAAGGTAGAAAATGCAGAAATATTTTTCACTCCAGAAGAAGGCCGCACAGACCAACTAACTGACATTAGTACAAATCCCATATATTTCGAAAAAGAAATGGAAAACATGCCCACTCACTCCGCACCTGGGCCAGATTCATGGAATGCTTTATTTATAAAGAAGTGCAAAGTACCACTATCACGAGCCCTCAGTATTCTTTGGAGAAAGAGCTTAGATCTAGGTGAAATACCGGAGGCCTTAAAGAGTGCAGGTATAGCTCCTTTGCACAAGGGAAGTAGTAGAGCACTAGCTAAAAATTACAGACCAGTAGCCATAACCTCTCACATCATAAAATTCTTCGAAAGAGTGATAAGACGGCAGGTTACAAATTTCATGGAGCAGCACAACCAGCATAACCCGAACCAGCATGGTTTTAGAGCAGGATGATCATGTCTGTCACAGCTGTCGAATCATTATGACAGAATTACGGAGGCATTGGAAGACGACCAAAACGCTGATGTAATTTACACAGATTTTGCAAAGGCGTTTGACAAATGCGATCGTGGAGTGATAGCGCACAAAATGAAGGCCATGGGCAATACGGGGAAGGTAGGCAGATGGATTTTCGGTTTCCTAACACAGAACACAAAAAGTAGTAGTGAACAGGGCAAGATCCAGCATCAGCGAGGTCAAAAGCTCAGTGCTCCAAGGCACTGTCCTGGCACCTCTGTTGTTTCTCATCCTCTTAGCAGACATAGACACACTAAATTAAGCATGAAAGTCAGTACGGTAGAGGACACTGAAAAAGTACAGGAAGACATAAACAGGGTTTTCCAGTGGGCAGTGGAAAATAACAAGACGTTCAATGGTGATAAGTTCCAGCTGCTTAGGTATGGAAAGAATGAAGAACTCAAAAGGAGCACTATATACAAAACTCAAGAGTCACCAAATAGAACGTAAGGAACACGTACAAGACCTGGGAATAATTATGTCAGCGGACCTTTCTTTTAAAGACCATAAAAAGACAAAGATCACGACAGCCAGGAAGATGACTGGGTGGGTATTGAGAACTTTCAAAACAAGGGAAACAATGCCGATGGTGACACTCTTCAAATCGCTAGTGCTCCCTCACTTAGAATATTTCTTAGTGCTGACGGCCCCGTTCAGGGCAGGAGAAATATCGGAGCTGGAACAAATACAGAGATCGTTTACGGCTCACATTGAGCCAGTAAAGCACCTAAACTACTGGAAACGCCTGCAAGTCTTGAACATGTACTCATTGGAGCGGAGGAGAGAGAGGTACATGATAATATATTCCTGGAAGGTACTCGAGGGCTTAGTCCCAAATCTGCACACTGCAATAACAACATACAGGAGTGAGAGATATGGGAGGAAGTGTAAAATAAACCCAGTGAGGAGCAGGGGTGCGGTGGGGAAAATAAGGGAATACTGTATCAACATCCGGGGTCCCAGACTTTCAACATCTTACCAGAAGATATCAGAAACACTGCTGGAACAAGTGTTGAAGCCTTCAAGAGGAAACTAGACAAATATCTTCACCAGGTGCCAGACCAACCAGGCTGTGATGGATATGTGAAGCAGTGGTCCTCCAGCAGCAACAGCCTGGTTGACCAGGCGAGCACCAGACGAGCCTGGCCCATGGCCGGGCTCAGAGAGTAGATATACTCTTGAAATTCTTCAAAGGTATATAAGGTATACACTCCCAAACTCGTCCACTAACCTTTGCAAATTTTCTTTAGAATCTCCCATAAGCACAGCATCATCAGCAAAAAGTAACTGTGCCAATTCCCATTTTGTATTTGATTCCCCATAATTCAATCCCACCCCTCTCCTGAACACCCTAGTATTTACTTCTTTTACAACCCCATCTGTAAATATATTAAACAACCATGGGGACATTACACATCCCTGTCTAAGACCTACTTTTACTGGGAAGTAGTCTCCCTCTCTTCTACACACCCTAGCCTGAGCCTCACTATCCTCATAAAAACTCTTTACAGCGTTTAGTAACTTACCACCTATTCAACATACTTGCAACATCTGCCACATTGCTCCCCTATCCACTCTATCATATGCCTTTCCTAAACCAATAAATGCAATAAAAACTTCCCTACCTTTATCTAAATACTGTTCACATATATGCTTCAATGTAAACACTTGATCTACACATCCCCTACCCACTCTAAAACCTGCTTGCTCATCCGCAATCCTACATTCTGTCTTACCTCTAATTCTTTCAATTATAACCCTACCGTACACTTTTCCTGGTATACTCAGTAAACTTATTCTTCTATAACTTTTACAGTCTCTTTAGTCCCCTTTCCCTTTATATAAAGGGACTATACATGCTCTCCGCCAATCCCTAGGTACCTTTCCCTCTTTCATACATTAAACAAAAATGCCAACCACTCCAACACTATATCCCCCTTGCTTTTAATATTTCTGTCATGATCTCGTGAGTTCCAGTTGCTTTACCCCCTTTCATTCTATGTAATGCCTCACTCACCTCTCCCACACTCACATCCTGCTCTTCTTCACTCCTAAAAGATGATATACCTCCCAGGCCACTGCATGAAATTACTGCCTCCCTTTCTTCGTCGACATTTAAAAGTTCCTCAAAATATTTTCGCCATCTACCCAATACCTCCATCTCCCCATCTACTGACTCCCCTACTCTGTTTTTAATTGACATATCCATTCATTCTCTAGGCTTTCTTAACTTGTTTAACTCACTCAAATTTTTTTCTTTCCATTAAAATTTCTTGACAGTGCCTCTCCCACTTTATCATCTGCTCTCCTTTTGCACTCTCTCACCACTCTCTTCACCTTTCTTTTACTCTCCATATACTCTACTCATCTTATAACACTTATGTTTTGTAAAAACCTCTCATAAGCTACCTTTTTTCTCTTTTATCACACCCTTTACTTCATCATTCCACCAATTACACCTCTTTCCTCCTGCCCCCACCCTCCTATAACCACAAACTTCTGCCCCACATTCTAATACTGCATTTTTAAAACTATTCCAACCCTCTTCAACCCCCCCTCCCCCACTACTCATACTTGCACCAGCCCACCTTTCTGCCAATAGTTGCTTATATCTCACCCGAACTTCCTCCTCCCTTAGTTTATACACTTTCACCTCCCACTTACTTGTTGTTGCCATTTTCCTCTTGTCCCATCTACCTCTTACTCTAACTGTAGCTAAAACTAAATAATGATCCGATATATCAGTTGCCCATCTATAAACGTGTACATCCTGGAGCCTACCCATCATCCTTTTATCCACCAATAAATAATCTAATAAACTACTTTCATTACGTGCTATATCATACCTTGTGTATTTATTTACCATCTTTTTCATAAAATATGTATTACTTATTACCAAACCTCTTCCTACACATAGCTCAATTAAAGGCTCCCCATCTTCATTTACCCCTGGCACCCCAAATTTACTTACTACTCCCTCCACAACATTTTTACCCACTTTAGCATTGAAATTCCCAACCACAAGAACTCTCACACTTGGTTCAAAACTCCCCACGCATTCACTCAACATTTCCCAAAATTTCTCTCTCTCCTCTACAGTGCTAGTCATGGCATTATGCCGGGTGAGAGATCCGGCATAATGCCGTGACTGAAACTAAAGGTCTATCATACAGGGGGGTCTTTTTTCGTCAGTGCATTATGCCGGGTAGCAGCCGTTAACAAGACGTCACGGCCTGCTGTCACTCTCCACAGTGACTCCGCAGTGCTCAGTTGGCTGCCGCGGTGAGGGGAAGTGTTGCAGTTTTGTCTCTCATCCAACCCATCATTTGTCCGGTGTTCCCTATACATGTTTGATTATAGGCAAAATAAAGTTTTTAACACCTGAAACTATACCTCAAATCATAGGGCTTCAGAAAGCTGGGCACCAGACAATAAATAGTGGAGAATGTTGGTGTATGTGAACGTTCAGTGGCGATCTGAGTGCTGCGCTTCAAGGCTGGTGGCGGTGTCGAGTTACCGTCTGCCAGACCTTGGCCTGGCTCCTCAAAGAAGACATCTGTTCATACCTTATCCGTGTTAAAGAAGCAGTTAGACAGTACACCTAAGATAACTGCTAGAGAACTGAAAGAAAGAACCCACATCTTCTCTCAGAGGTGTCTGTAAGAACTGTCAACAGACTTGTGTCAGAACTGGGTTACAGTAGTCACCGCCAGGTTAAGAATCCGATCCTCTCCGAGCCACAGAAGAAATGTACGCTCGATTATGCAAAGAAATATCTTGACTGGACTCCTCAACAGTGGTCTGAAGTAGTTTGGAGTGATGAAGCAACCTTCACTGTTACATTTAACCGTAGGGATATGTTTACCAGCTCAGAGGTAGTGATCCGCTAGACCCACACTACACCTGTGAGACCACCATACACCACGACTCGCTCATGGTTTGGAGGTGTTTCAGTGCTCAGAGTATTGGTGAGCTCATTGTGCTTCCCAAAAACCAGTATATGAACCCGTGTAATTACCTGGAGTTATTGTGTGACAATTTACCAGAGACATTTGACAAGTGTGGGACTACGGTTTTTATGCAGGACAGTGCACTGCGTAATACCACCAAATCTGTAGTTCAGTGGGTTAAGGACTGTTAAGTGAGGTTCATTAATGACTGTCCAGGCAATTCTCCAAACCTAAACTCTATTGAGAACCTCTGGTCAGTAGCAAAATGAAGTTTACTGGGCAAGGTTGTCAGTTCCATCCCGCTGTTGGAGGCTGCTCTACATTAGGCATTGAATAATATACCTCCCCAAACCCTCAAGAATTATATATATAAGACTGATGCATGCAGGGGATGAGATGAAAAGCTGTAAGCCTTCTCCCTGAAAGCTGGCTGCCTTGGATCAACGTCTAGCGCAAGCTGGGTGCCAAGGTATTGGTCCAGTGTTGTGAGAATGGTATAGCACTGCGTACCTTGTTCCAAGGTTCGTAGGTTCGAGTCTCCTTCAACCAGAGATCAGTGTTATATATATATATATATATATATATATATATATATATATATATATATATATATATATATATATATATATATATATATATATGGAGAGAGAGAGAGAGAGAGAGAGAGAGAGAGAGAGAGAGAGAGAGAGAGAGAGAGAGGGAGAGAGAGAGAGAGAGAGAGAGAGAATTCCATTGCAGGCTGATATATATATATATATTTTTTAAGGATGATATAAAATATTTAATGTTCTTTCTGATAATTCAGGCCGAACTGGCCAAACTTGGTGTTTCACCTTAAATGGTTCAGAATGATTTTTTGCGAAATTATTGCGTACACAAATTTTTGCTTGCCTTATTCATTAAGAGGAGTGTTGCTATTTAAGCCAAAATCGCAAGTTTTACCAATTTGGTATGACATATATATATATATATATATATATATATATATATATATATATATATATATATATATATATATATATATATATATATATATATATATATGGGTAAAATGGGTCAACTAGCATGAACTCATTTAAAAATAAGTCCTTTCTAAAATTTTCTCTTATAAGTTTAAAGATGTAAAATTATTTTTTTAAATTTTCCTAAGTTCAGTATCTGTAAATATGAATAATATAAAAATTGCTTATTAAAATGTGATGCTGTTTTGACCCTTCAAGAAATTTTGTTTGAAGGAGGGTGTGCAGCGGCCGCAGAGTGATACAGGTGGAGAAGATACTATTATAGAAAAATCTACTACACACAATGGTTGTGACATTTTGTTTAATGTAATCAGGCATCATAGAGGTCAAATTGGAGTATATTGGCCTCATCCTGTAATTTAGAAATTGCTGACATGTTCCCAGCTGAAGAATTAAGATAGTGTGGAAAACTTATAATTTGTCAACAGGGATGCAACAATAGAGGACTCGGATTCTTCCCAACAGCACACCTTAATTAAGTGACGAATACCCATAATGTACAGTAGTTTTTTGTTGGTCATCAAACATTCTAGCTGTTAGTGTAGTGTTAGGTTGTGTTCCACAAATAATTGTGATATACCAATTAAATGTGAATGCTTAGGTTAAATTTTCATGTCTTTCTATTTATATAATATGCATATTATAAGTAAAATGCTTTCTACTCAATTGTATAATTCTTTCTCTCCTTTCAAGTCACAATATATATATATATATATATATATATATATATATATATATATATATATATATATATATATATATATATAGAGAGAGAGAGAGAGAGAGAGGTACCACCTTTAGAACTGTCTTGGGGACCCTCATCCTCAGAGAAAAGAATAAACTTGCTTCAGGGAAAACTCAAGGTTCTCCCTGAAGCTGTTTGAGAATATATATATAAATATATATATATATATATATATATATATATATATATATATATATATATATATATATATATATATATATATATATACATATATATATATATATACATATATATATATATATATATATATATATATATATATATATATATATATATATATATATATATATATATATATATATATATATATATATATGAATGTACCACCTCTGGAATAAACTTGCTTCAGGGAAAACTCAAGGTTCTCCCTGAAGCTGTTTGAAAATTTTCTCCGTCTACCCCCTAAATTGAATACATAATTTAATTAAAGACAAAATACATTGACAAAAATACAATAGGGAGTAAAACTATATAGATAACTCAAGGCTACATCTCGAATACTTCGCTGAGCTTCCTGGCGGTGGGCAGCGTGCCCAGAATGCTGCATGCATTTCCCCTCTGGATCACAACACTGAGTCTCTGAAAGAGGAAGCTGACCGCACTGTAATCTTGGTTTCTATCATGAGTTTTTCACTCAGCTCTTTGAGGAACTTTAGAGCACACTTGCCCCATGCTCCAAGGGTTTCCAACCCTATTGGGATGAAGTTATAGCAAGGGGAAGGCTTTCATATTTTGGGTCTTGTCGTTCTTCCTGTGGCTGGCAGCTCGACCCTCTTCAGCTAAGGAGTATGGGCAGTAGGTGTCTGCCAAAGTGGCATCACAGGTGTAGTCCCGGGAAATCTGCTTTTCATCCTTCTAGGGTAGCATAGTGGCTCCATCAGGATGCTTTTGACTTCTGTCAGACCTCTGCTCTTGGGGTTCCCGTTGGGCTGGGTAACAGGCTGTGGCGAGGCTTCTCTTTATGTCGTTGACCTTCCCATGACTGGCATACTTCCCTTCTGATGTGTGACACATGAGACCATAAGTCCGAATTGATCAGCCGTCACCCTACAGCAAATGCACCTATGTTTGGTGAGGATGGTGGTGGTTAGGCGAAGAGCAACACCAATCCGAATGGCCTGTGATTCGAGATGAGTGCTCAGGGAGGAATTGGGAACAGCTAGAAGGAAATCTCCTGAGTGTGGTGCCTTCACTGCTAGGAGACAAGCTTTGTCTTTTCCTGAAGTGTTGGTGAGTATTGTGTTGGCGATTTTTTCCATGATCGGTTTGCACCAGTGGGACTGTTTGTGCTCTTTGGTAGGAGCTGGTCTACTGGAGGATTCTGCAATGATGTCCCACTGCATGGCTGCTTCAGTAAACCTGGGGTCTTGAGATCCTACCGTGTCTCTCAAGCGTTTGGGGACAATCTTTTTGACTAATCCACTGGAAGCCAAACATGAAGACAGAAATCCAGGTAAAGCTACTTACGTTGCTTTGCACACCCCTATACCTCACAGTCACACTGAGAGGGTTGCCTGATCCCATTGCTGATCCTCTACTGACAGATTCAATGCCTTCTTAAAGGTTGATCTCAGGCAAAATATACACAAACACTGATCTCTGGCTGAAGGAGATTCGAACCTACGAACCTCGGAACATGGTACGCAGTGCATTACCATTCTCACCACACTGGACCAATACCTTGGCGTCCAGCTTGCGCTAGACGTTGATCCAAGGCAGTCAGCCTTCAGTGAGAAGACTTAGAGCTTTTCATCTCATTCCCTGCATGCATCAGCCTTACTAGAGATTTTAACAATGCAAAGAATTCGCAAGAGCAGGCGAAATATACACAAACACTGATATCTGGCTGAAGGAGACTCGAACCTACGAACCTTAGAACAAGGTACGCAGTGCATTACCATTCTGCAAGCCTTCTCCCTGAAAGCTACGTGCCTTGGATCAACGTCTAGCGCAAGCCGGACGCCGAGATATTGGTCCAGTGTGGTGAGAATGGTAATGTACTGTGTACCTTGTTCCAAGGTTCGTAGGTTCGAGTCTCCTTCAGCCAGAGATCAGTGTTTGTGTATATTTTTCCTCCCCTTGCAAATTCCTTGCATTGTTAAAATCTCTAATAAGGCTTATGCATGCAGGGAATGAGATGAAAAGCTGTAAGCCTTCTCCCTGAAAGCTGGCTGCCTTGGATCAACGTCTAGAGCAAGCTGGACGCCAAGGCATTGGTCCAGTGTGGTGAGAATGGTAATGCACTCCATACCTTGTTCCAAGGTTCGTAGGTTCGAGTCTCCTTCAGCCAGAGATCAGTGTTTGTGTATATTTTGCCTGCTCTTGCGAATTCCTTGCATTGGTAAAATCTCTAGTAAGGCTGATGATTAGATTTTTTAGATTTTGCCACCGAAGTGGCTAGTTTATTGTGCACCCCATATCCATCCTGTGGACGGTAGCGCGAGAGCATGTGGATACACAAAAGGCCTAGGAACTAGGCCCCAAAGGGTTAACAGGAATACATATGGATTTATATCTACATATCTATAGTTCACTTATCTGTTACAAGCAAATTTAGGAAATTTGCTTAGTATATCTGGTATCTTATTTTCATTAATAAGATATCTTGACATGTCACATAGGTTATTATACTGTCTGTCTCTGTATTCCTCAATAAGTGGACAATTAAGCACATAGTGTTCAAGAGAGTGACCATATGCCTGATCACATAATTTACATTTAGTTTGATCATCATCTGTGTGTCTCCCAAACTGCCAGAAGTACTTGTAACCAAGCCTAAGCCTGGCCACTACAACATCAGTCAGTCTGTTCACATTGCAAGTTGCTCCATAAACATGCTTATCTACGTTCATGTTATCATAGTGGGTTATAGATCTACTCAGGCTTCTAACTGCATTCCTATAACAATCATCTTCATTATTTACTTCTCTCCTAATATTATTCCTAATGCTAGACACAGTTATACCAAAGTTATATTCTACGTTCTCCTTCTGGATACTCTTCTTGGCTAACATATCAACTTTATCTGGCTGATGAATGCAGGGGATGAGATGAAAAGCTGTAAGCCTTGTCCCTGAAAGCTGGCTGCCTTGGATCAACGTCTAGCGTAAGCTGGGTGCCAAGGTATTGGTCCAGTGTGGAGAGAATGGTAATGCACTGCGTACCTTGTT
Organism: Cherax quadricarinatus; assembly: GCF_038502225.1. Taxonomy (NCBI): domain Eukaryota; kingdom Metazoa; phylum Arthropoda; class Malacostraca; order Decapoda; family Parastacidae; genus Cherax; species Cherax quadricarinatus. Next base: position 26,543,135 of record NC_091316.1, read on the forward strand.
CCAAGGTTCGTAGGTTTGAGTCTCCTTCAGCCAGAGATCAGTGTTTATATATATATATATATATATATATATATATATATATATATATATATATATATATATATATATATATATATATATATATATATATATATATATATATATGCAATAAGATCACAGTAAACCGGTGATTTCATATGCAAAACAACCACTGTGAATGAATAGAGAATTTCCAAGCGCTTTCATGACTACTCACATTATCAAGGAACAATAAAAGTAATGCATCAAAGGAAGGCATATAAAGAGTCTAGCCCACACCTCACTATCACATCCCACAACACAGCAACACCTGACGCGCGACTCATAAGAAAGGGAACACTGCAGGAGGCCCACTGGCCCAACTAGACAGGTCCTTCACGCAGCCCACGATCAAACTGTTCTACCCAAGAACTAAGAATTTTAAAATTTATTATTTGTCCAATGTATTATTAAATTCTTCCCAAATTCCATTAATTATAAATGGATCTAATTTATATAAACCAAAGGAAATGTTATTCATATTATTAATATTATTAATATTATTCATATTATTGTCAAAACTGCTTTTTATGAAACATTCTTTGACAACTGGGACCTCTTCTATGGCAGAAATGACATGTATGCCAGGGATGGGGTTCACTTATCTAGGTCTGGGGTGAGGGCACTGGCAACTGCAGTGGAGGGAGCTGTTAGGACTTTAAACTAGGAATAGTTAGTGGTATGGGTTTTGGCAGGAAAACAGTGAAGTCCCAGTGTAGTAATATTATGAGTTCTAGGGGAACTAGTAATAAGCGGAACGAGGTAGATATTGAAAAGCCTGTGACACTAGGTGATAAGGACAGTAATAGGTTTAGTAGAAAAATAGAAATGAGCAGGAAAGGAGAGTCTTAAGAACATAAGAACATAAGAATGGAGGAACACTGCAGAAGGCCTACTGGCCCATGCGAGGCAGGTCCTTATCAAAGCGATCTCTACCTAAAGCTACCTACCCAAGAAATAAGTCCCGTACCCAATGGCACCAATCAAACCCAGCCCCTCCCACTCATATACTTCTCCAGTCTCTTCTTAAAGCTACCCAAGGTCCTAGCCTCTATCACCCCACTGGCAAGACTGTTCCACGCATCTACAACTCTGTTAGAAAACCAGTACTTACGTATGTCCTTTCTAAATCTAAATTTATCCAACTGAAACCCAGAATTTCTGGTTCTTACCTGGTTCCACACCCTCAGTACTTTATTAATATCTCCCTTGTTTATGCCCGTCATCCACTTATACACTTCAATGATATCTCCCATCGTTCTACGCCTCTCCAGAGAGTGGAGATTTAAGGCTTTAAGTCTATCTTCATACGGGAGGTTCCTTACACAGTAAATCATTTTAGTCATTCTTCTATGTATGTTCTCTAATGAATCTATATCCATCATGTAGCAAGGGGACCAAAACTGAGCAGCATAACCTAAATGAGGCCTCACTAGTGATGTATAGAGCTGTAAAATAACTTTTGGACTTCTGTTACTTATACTTCTTGAGATAAATCCAAGTAATCTGTTGGCCTTGTTGCGCACACTAAGGCACTGCTGTCTTGGCTTTAGATTTCTGCTTACCATGACTCCCAAGTCCTTTTCACATTCTGTATGATCAAGCTCTACTTCACCTAGATTATAGCTTCGAGGGTTATTTTCATAACCAAGGGCTAGTACCTTACACTTATCCACATTGAACTTCATCTGCCAATACATTAATTTGTCCAAATCCTCCTGGAGTTCATTGCTATCCTCCTATCTTTGTATCATCAGCAAACTTACTCATGTCACTCGTAATCCCTTCATCAAGGTCATTAATGTAAATTATGAACAAGAGAGGGCCTAAAACTGATCCTTGTGGAACGCCACTAGTGACTAATCCCCATTCAGATTTCACTCAATTAATGGTAACTATCTGCTTTCTATTGGTAAGCCATGCCTCTATCCATGTTAGAACTTTACCTCCTATACCATGAGCTGCCATTTTTCTTAAGAATATCTTGTGAGGTACTCTATCGAAGGCTTTACTAAAATCCAAATAAACGATATCATATTCCTTATCACTGTCAACTGCCTCAAATGTTCTATTGAAGAACGTCAGTAAGTTTGTCAGGCAGGAACGACCTCTCGTGAATCCATGCTGAGATTCATTTAACGAGTTATGCTCTTCAAGGTGACTTCTAATGTCAGCTATAATTGATTGTGATAACTTGCCTACTATAGAAGTCAGGCTTATTGGACGGTAATTTGAAGGAATGGACTTATCCCCTGATTTGAATATAGGAACCACATTAGCCATCTTCCACAACTCTGGCACAACACCGGTAAGGATGGACGCATTAAACACACTCGTTAATGGCTGACTAAACTCCATCTTGCATTCCTTAAGTACCCTGGAAAACAACTCATCGGGTCCTGGGGACTTATTTTGCTTCAGTTTGTCTATCTGTTTAATAACCATGTCCCTCGTGACAGTAATATTAGTTAATTTAAATTCATAATGAACTAAATAATTGTTAATTACTGGAATCTCATTTACATCTTCCTGTGTAAAAACTGACAAAAATAGCCATTAAATAAGGAACACATTTCCAGTTCGTTATCCGTCAGCTGTTCATTTTCAATTTTCAGAGGTCCTACTTTTTCCTTTACCTTCGTCCTATACACTTGAAAGCACCCCTTTGGATTGGTCTTTCATTCATTAGCAACTCTAATTTCATAGTCACGTTTAGCCTTTCTAATCCCTTTTTTTTTACTTCTCTTTTAAGCTGAACATATTGGTCAGTAAGGTTAACCTCTCCTCTTCTGATGTGCCTATAAATTCCCCTTTTCTCCCCTAATAGATGCTTTAGCCTACTGTTAACCCATTTGGGATCGTTATTATTAGACCTAATTTCTCTCTGGGGAATGTATATACTTTGGGCACGGTGTACATTATTAAGAAAAAAATCATAAAAGCAGATCCCTTCATAATCATAAGTATGATCATCGTCAATAAAATCATTAGATAGATAACCCCAATCAAGCTTAGACAGGTGTTCCCTAAGTCCATTATAATCGGCAAAACGGAAATCAGGGATTTTTACTGTATTATAATTATTCTTGCATTCCCAGTTAATGCTGAAAGTGATGGACTTGTGATCACTTGCGCCAAGCTCTTCAGTAATCTCCAGATTATTTACGAGTGTTTCCTTATATGACAAGACTAGGTCTAGCAAATTATTACCCCTGGTAGGCTCAGTTACACTCTGTTTCAGAAAACAGTCCTGAACTGTTTCCATAAGGTCACTGGACTCTAGATTACCTGTCAAAGAATTCCAATCAATATGACTAAAGTTAAAAATCCCCTACTGTGACTATGTTACTGTGTCTAGAAGCCCTAACAATTTCGTCCCAAAGAAGTCTCCCTCTATCGTGATCCAAGCCAGGAGGTCGGTAAATTACACCTAGAATTAGTTTTTCTTGGCCCTCTACAAACTCTACCCAAACAGATTCTGTTACTGTTCCATCTAGTTTTATACCTGTTTTTATGCAACAATTAATATTTTCTCGAACATAAAATGCAACTCCTCCCCCATTCACATTACATCTATCCACATGGAACAACCTAAATCCTTGAATATTACACTCAGCCATAATATCCCGACTCTTTAAATCATACCACGTTTCAGTTAATGCAATGATATCAAAGTTCCCAGCACATGCTACCAAACGTAGTTCATTAATTTTATTTCTTGCACTTCGACTGTTAGCATAAAATACCATCATATGTTTTTTCTTCTGCACATTTTCCTATTCATCTTTGTTTTCACACAATGTCTGAAATTATCATTACCCAGAGTTACTCCATGACAGTTACTATTAAGATTCTTAATATCAGAGCATAAGTCAATATATCCATACTCATTGTTTATCATTTCTAAACCCATACCTCTAACTAATCCTAGTTTAAAGTCCTAACAACCTCCTCAACTGAGCTAGCAAGAAAACCCACACCTGCCCTGGATAAGTGAACCCCATCCCTGGTATACATGTCATTTCGGCCATAGAAGTTGTCCCATTTGTCAACGAATGGTACTGCATTATCCTTACAGTGTTTATCCAGCCAACAGTTAATACCAATTGCTCTGGACAACCATTCATTACCAACACCTCTTCTTGGCAAAATGCCACATATAACAGGGCGCCCCCCCCCCTTCTTCCTAATTATGTCTATAGCTGTCCTGAATTTTCTAACTAAATCCTCACTTCTACGCTTGCCTACATCATTGCCTCCAGCACTGAGGCAAATAATAGGATTGATCCCATTACCGTTCATGATGTTGTCAAGCCGGCTAACAATGTCCTCCATCCCAGCCCCGAAAAAGCAAACTCTCTGTCTCCTACTCCTGTCCTTCAAGCAGAATGCCGTATCCATGTATCTAACCTGGCTATCCCCAACAGCAACAATATTCTTACCTTCCTTGGTGTCGTTCGTCGTGACGTTCCCAGTAGTTGACTCTCATTAGTCGGGTAGCACGGAGAATGCATTAGATGTTTCCACAGCAGTCTCTTTCTTCTTCGTCATTTCTGTCTTTCCATTCTTCTTGATCGTCAACTTCGTTCCATGCTTTCCAGCCACTGACCACGTTCCCTTCTTGACCTGAGGACTCAAAACAGGAGGACTACTACGAATCCTCTTGTTTTCCTCAGTCAATCGCCGTATCACTATCTTCGCTACTTTCAATTCTTCCTTAACCTGCTGGTAAAGTTGCTTGACGGAGGGCATCTTGGTTCAGTCCACGGAGAGCACACAAGACACTTCTTCACAGAGTTAAGTACAGGTCACCACTGAGTTAAGTACAGGTCACCACTGAGTGACCTGTACTCTATTGTAGATGTTTCGCCATGCAGTGGCTTTATCAATACAAATTCCAGGACATAACTTGAAGATAGTAGAACTATGTACAGAAGATGAGGTAATCAGTCCCTCAACCTAGGAGTAGCTGTGAAGAGCACCGTAGTCGTGGAGATTCTGAAGTAGAAGCAAGGCACCTGACGCATATATACTAATGTCAGGTGGAAATGGGACGGGTAGCAGGCGAGGGCATAGTCACTGGTAGGTGGGAATCCCCAGTGGAAGTAGGTCCTGTACAAGATTCCTGTAATTGCTGCTCTGCCCTCCTATGCTGCTGAAGATGCTAAACGAGAAGATATTTTCCACTTGGGGAGTCACCGCAAGACAGAAGAAGAAGTCACCCTCCAACCGGAAGGCCCCAAGAAACAATACAGAAGAAAGAAGATGAACGACACCCCCCGCCCGGGAGGCCACCGCCGGGTCGCCATCTGGAGAAGACCCGGGCCGGAAGTGCCGGCAAACCAACAACAACAACAAGCTTCTACTTCAGAATCTCCACGACTACGGTGCTCTTCGCACCTACTGCTAGGTTGAGGGACTGATTACCTCATCTTCTGTACATAGTTCTACTATCTTCAATTTATGTCCTGGAATTTGTATTGATAAAGCCACTGGATGGCGAAACGTCTTCAATAAAGATACCCAGATATTGCACATGTGTCTTAATTTCATCTTGTCGGTATTGTATACCATTCTTGTACAACTTGTCAGACACTGCAACATCATGGAATTTTGATTCTGAGGACATGTACATAACCTTCACGACTACGACAACTACTACTACAACTAACCCATCTCTTTGGGTAGGACCTACTTCCACTGGGGATTCCCGCCTACCAGTGACTATGCCCTCGTCTGCTACCCGTCCCATTTCCATCTGACATTAGCACATAAGCGTCAGGCGCCTTGCTTCAGAGCAAGACCACACTTCACGATGCACTTCTCGAACAGGGTAAAGATCAAACCAGAGAGTGGGACAGTCAATGACTCGTCCAAGCTAGCACTTGTAGCTGTCGTCAGTGGCAGACTTCAAGTCAAGTTTAATGCGATTCTGTCGCTCAAAGAGGCCTTCGTTGTCTTCTGTATGACGACACCGAGGCTGAAAAACTCATTACCACCACTGCTACAACCACTCTACGAGATCAGGGATTTATTGTCTTGACTTCCCCAGCTCTGAGGGCCAGGAGAACTGTGTTCCTCGAGAGACCCGACAGGCTCATCACTGCCCAGGCTACCGAAGAAATCAAGTCGTCCATTGAAGCACAGAACCCTTGGGCCAAGGTGGAATTCATTACCAAAATACCCAATGCCTCCTCCATGCTGAAGGTCACCTTCAGTGACGTCAACATGGCAGCCAGAGCTCTCGCTGAGGGACTGGCTATTCACTACTTCCACATCAATCCAGCCTTCATCGAAGCAGAAAAATTCCATCAAATTCCACAATGTTCCAACTGTTACTCATACCTACATACCACCAAAGACTGCACTGCCAAGAATAAGAAGTTCTACTCCACCTGCGGCCAAGAAGGTCATGACTTCAAGACGTGCACTACTGCCTCTCCACCTAAATGCTTGAACTGCAAGAATGATCACCATACTCTTGCTGCCAAGTGCCCAACTAGACGAGATATACTTAAGAAACAACTCATAAAAAAAAAGAAAAAAAAAACACTGCACAAGCGACTACATATGCTGCTATTACCAAGCTTCAAGCAGATACTACCAAGATTCTTCAAGCCACGCAAGCTGCATCTACCACTTCTTCGCCAGCTCTTGCTGGCGACTCCACCAAGATTCTTTACTGCATCATGTATGCTCATGTGCAGAATGTAGCTGAACCTGGTTCCTTCAACACCATCATCAACGAACTCTTCAAGCTCAACAACATGCCTGGTTTCACATTCCCTGCATCTCCACCTTCCACAGAGATCATAAAACCCACTGCAAATGTCTCCAACATTACCGCTGCTCCACCGCTAACACACCTTCCTCCCGACACAGAGATGGACCAATCAGAGACCACTGAGACGCCGACCGATTCCACCAATGAGTCCACCAGCACCTGCTTCCACCTCCGTCACAACGGACCATTCAGACGCCTCACCTCAAATGTTTCAGCCGCCAGCCAAGAAGGTTAAAACACAAGAGCCTTGGGATGCATCCCTACGTACTACCGCCACTCCTTCACAAGAAGTCCATTGCTTGCCTGGTGTATACTTCTACACAACCAACCAGAATGAGAACGCAATGTACACTCCAGAAATTATTCAACGCCTCCACAACGGGACAGTCAAGTTCACCTGCGACTCAACTCGATCATTCACCACTGAACCTCTGATCAACCTCCTCTCAAAAAGTCACCGCTTTGTGGCACTCGACTACAACACAAGGAAGAAATTCAGGACTCGCCAGAATGGGGCTGCCGAAGACGGTACCCTCATCTAGCAGGACTGTCAATGATCAATCATCGTGAAGGCAAGTTTCCCCAGCACTTTGCTGCCTGCTAAAGCTGGGGTGTGGCTCCAAAAAGAACCCTGTAATTGCTGCCTCCGCCCTCCTATGCTGCTGAAGATGCTAAACGAGAAGATACTTCCCACTTGGGGAGTCACCGCAAGACAGAAGTCACCCTCCAACCGGAGGGCCCCAAGAAAGAATACATAAGAAAGAAGATGAACGACACCCCCCGCCCGGGAGGCCACCGCCGGGTCGCCATCTGGAGAAGACCCGGGCCGGAAGTACCGGCAAACCTACAACAACAACAAGCTTCTACTTCAGAATCTCCACGACTACGGTGCTCTTCGCACCTACTCCTAGGTTGAGGGACTGATTACCTCATCTTCTGTATAGTTCTACTATTTTCAAGTTATGTCCTGGTATTTGTATTGATAAAACCACTGGATGGCGAAACGTCTACAATAAAGATACCCAGATGTTGCACATGTGTCTTAATTTCATCAATCCTGTCAGACACTGCAACTTCTTGGGATCTTAATACTTGGGAATTCTTCGCTTGCCTAACCTTTGGGCACGACCTACTTCCACATTGGGCAAATGTGACGCCACCTACGACTGCTGCACCTCTCCTGTCTACGGTTTATAAGCTGCTTCTCCGCTCATATGCCGTATTCTATTCAAGATTGATGGATTGACCACATCGACTCAAGGTTGAGGGACTGATTACCTCATTCTCCTCCTGTTCTTCAAGTTTCTCCTGTGTATGGACTGATGAAGCCACTGTGTGGCGAAACGTTTCCTTAATAAAGATACCCAAGAGTTGTAATAAAGTTGGTAGAATTACCGACAATATGTAAAGTAAAAGGACACAAGTGCAACTAATGTGACATTTATTGTGGCAACGTTTCGCTCTCCAGGAGCTTTAAGATAAGATAAGATAAGATTTCGTTCGGATTTTTAACCCCGGAGGGTTAGCCACCCAGGATAACCCAAGAAAGTCAGTGCGTCATCGAGGACTGTCTAACTTATTTCCATTGGGGTCCTTAATCTTGTCCCCCAGGATACGACCCACACCAGTCGACTAACACCCAGGTACCTATTTGCTGCTAGGTGAACAGGACAACAGGTGTAAGGAAACGTGTCGAATGTTTCCACCCGCCGGGAATCGAACCCGGGCCCTCCGTGTGTGAAGCGGGAGCTTTAGCCACCAGGCCACCGGGCAACTACCTTGATAAAGCTTGATAAAGCTCCTGGAGAGCGAAACGTTGCCACAATAAATGTCACATTAGTTGCACTTGTGTCCTTTTACTCTACATACCCAAGAGTTGCACATGTGTCTAAATTTATCAACATGTCGGTTCTATGAAGCATTCATCTACAAGAACTTAGCCATATAGATTGCGAAAAGGACTTGGGGGTTATGGTGAGCAGCGACCTTAAACCAAGACAGCAATAACTAAGCATACGTAATAAGGCAAATAGATTATTGGGATTTATATCAAGAAGTGTAAGCAACAGAAGTCCAGAGGTCATACTGCAGCTTTATACATCATTAGTAAGGCCTCACCTAGATTATGCAGCTCAGTTCTGGTCTCCATATTACAGAATGGACATAAACTCGTTAGAAAACATTCAGCATAGAATGACTAAATTAATACATAGCATTAAAAATCTTCCTTATGAAGAAAGATTGAAGACTCTTAAATTACATTCACTTGGTAGACGAAGAATGAGGGGAGACCTGATCGAAGTGTATAAGTGGAAGATAGGTATTAATAAAGGGGATATTAATAAGGTCTTGAGGATATCTCTCCAAGAGAGAACCTGCAGTAATGGATTTAAATTAGACAAGTTTAGATTTAGAAAGGACATAGGAATGTATTGGTTTGGAAATAGGGTAGTTGATGAGTGGAACAGTCTACCTAGTTGGGTGATTGAGGCTAGGACTTTAGGTAGCTTCAAATTTAGGTTGGATAAATATATGAGTGGGAGGGGTTGGATTTGAGTGGGACTTGCAAATGAGTGGATAGAGTTATCAGATCTTAGTTCTTGGGAAGCATTGAAAATTGGGTTGGGTAAATGTTTTGTTAGTGGGATGGATTGTAAAGGACCTGCCTAATATGGGCCAACAGGCCTGCTGCAGTGTTCCTCCTTTCTTATGTTCTTATATTCCTGTCGACCATGGACTTGCTTGATACAACTTTCTCAACTTTTTGAAAATCAATTGGATGGTTAAAATCTCTCACATGAATAAAAAGAGGATTAGAATCTTGTCCATTTCTAATGCTATATTTATGTTGTTTTAAGCTTAGATCGAGATTTTTACCAGTTTGACCGTAATAAACTTTATTGCAATTTTTACAAGGAATCTTATAGACACATCCATTAGCATTTTGGGGGGAATTCTTTATCAAAAGTTTTTTTTACTGTATCAATATTTTTAAATACAACTGATATTAAAAGTCTTAAGAAGAGAAGGCATATCAACCAAGTTTTCATGGTAAGGGAGAACAAACATATTTTTAGTTGAATAAGGCTGGTTGCCTTTTTTTGGATTGTAAAAAGTATTTCTAGCAGCTTTAAAAGATTTATCATTTACGTTTCTTTGGTATTTCAGATCATTAGCTATTTCATAAATTTTGGAAATTTCCTCATCTATGAACTCTGGACTACAAATACGTAAAGCTCTCAAAAACATTGATGAGAAAACAGACAGTTTAACTCTATCTTGATGTGAAGAATAATAGTAGACATAGGAACAGTTATTTGGAGGTTTTCTGTAAATTTTAAATTTGAATTCATTATTACCCTTAATAATTAAAACATCAAGAAAAGGCAATGAGTTATTTTCTTCAAACTCAACAGTAAAGTTTATAGAATGGGCTAAGCTATTTAATTTACCAAGGAAGTGGTGTATATCTACATTTTTGGGCATAAGACAAAATATCATCAGCATATCTGAACCATTGTAGTGATACTGGTCCTGTGGGGAGCAGCAGCAGGATAATACTGCACCACCTCTAGGGGCCCTTAACAACAACAACAGTTTGGCGTGCGTCATGGGCACCAACATATGGTGTGTGATTCTCTCCTACTTTATCCATTTATCACCGATGCAGATTACATGGTGAGTTTAAATATGTGGCCTGTAGTTATAACTTTTCTCTTGACATATGCAAGACATCACCATCCCTGTAGAAGCCATTATTAGATGTACTAGTCATTATATTTTGTTGTTGCAGAAGTACTATGAAGATTCTATGTTCAATAAAGCCTAGAGATAAGGCCTGTGTTTCTATCACAACAATTTATTGAACATAGAATCCTGGGCTACCTGGTGGTGATCCTGCGCTAGACTACATCACAACATGGAGCGTTTACTGAAACCGGAGAGGCTAGACTGTGACCCCAGCTTATCAACGGCTGCTCAGGAATGGAAGCACTGGTTTAAGACTTTCGAAAACTTCTTGGGAGCCCTTCCTAAAGAAGATCTAGATAAACTAAGTCTGCTCATCAATTTTGTGTCACCTAAGATATATGAGGCTATTTCTGAGTGTAATACCTACGAAGAGGCTATCAAAACCCTCAAGTCTCAGTATATTAAACCTACAAATGAAATCTTTGCACGCTATCGCCTTGCAACTCGCCGCCAGCAGATTGATGAGTCCTTAGAGGAATACTTTCAAGCACTGAAAATTTTAGGTAAGGACTGTCACTTCCAAGCAGTGACAGCTGCTCAGTATTGTGAAGAGTCCATCAGGGATGCTTTTATCAGTGGCCTGCAATCACCAATAATAAGGCAGCGTTTATTGGAGAATAAAACTCTCGACTTAGCCGCTGCCTTTGACCAGGCAAGAGCTCTAGATTCAGCCCAGAAGAATTCTGAAGTATACAGTACCACTCAGCCTTCTCGAGTGGTAAGTGCTGCAATTCCTGACCAAGACTCTTGCAATGAAGTTACTGGGGAACCTGCCTCAGTGACAGCAGCAGCAGGTACGGTGTGTTTCTTTTGTGGTTTTTCAAGACATCCACGTCCAAAGTGTCCTGCTCGTGAAGCAATGTGCCATAAATGCCACAAGAAAGGTCACTTTGCTAAAGTATGTCGTGCTAATGCATCAACAAGAGCTAGTGCCTCCACACATTCCAGTGATCATGCGACTCTAGCAACAGTGACTTCTGCGGCTACTCCAAATTCACTGTCAAAGGCAGTTGTGAAAGTATTCATCAAAGGAACAGAAGTAGATGGTCTTATTGATAGTGGCAGCTCAGAGAGTTTCATCAACCTTGACTTAGTTAAACGGCTCTCCTTGACTCTACATCACTCATCAGGTACCGTTTCCATGGCATCAACATCTCTCTCTATTCAGACCTTAGGGTTTTGTAAGGTAAATCTCAGAGTTAATGGAAAGGATTATCAAGATGTACATTTAGCTATTCTGCCACAACTGTGCTCTGATGTTATCCTTGGTCAGGACTTTCAGAAGCTGCATGGTAGTGTCACCTTAACATATGGAGGTGAACTGCCTCCTCTTGTTGTCTGTGGGCTTAGCACTTTAAGGGTAGACCCACCAAAGCTGTTTGCAAATCTTACCGCGGATTGCCATCCTATATCAGCTAAGTCACGCCGCTATTCTTATGAGGATCGGATGTTCATTGAGAAAGAAACTCAGAGGCTGCTGAAGGAGGGTATTATAGAACCGAGTGATTCCCCTTGGCGTGCACAGGTTGTTGTTGTTAAAGATGGTTATAGGAAACGGAGACTGGCTATCGATTACTCTGAGACAATCAACAAATTTACACTTCTTGATGGGTACCCTCTACCTCGAATTGACGATACAGTGAACAAAATTGCTCAGTACTACGTGTTTAGCACAATTGATCTGCAGAGTGCCTATCATCAAGTCCCTATAAGGAATGAAGATAAACCATACACAGCGTTTCAGGCTAGTGATGGCCTGTATCAGTTTACCAGAGTCCCTTTTGGAGTCACCAATGGGGTAGCCTGCTTCCAACGAATTATGGATTCACTCATTCAGGAAGAGCAACTCATGGGAACTTACGCGTATTTAGATAATGTTACCATTTGTGGCAAGACCCAGGAGGAACATGATGCAAACCTTGATAAGTTTTTGGAAGCCGCCAAGAAGAAAAATATCAGTTACAATGAGGAAAAGTGCACTTTTTCAACTAAAAGGCTTAGCATCCTTGGTTATGTAGTGGAAGGAGGTTCAATATTCCCAGACCCTGAACGACTACGACCTCTACGGGAACTTCCAATGCCTCAAGACAAAAAGTCACTCCGAAGAACTCTTGGTCTCTTTGCTTATTACTCACAATGGATCTACAACTATTCAAGTAAAGTCCGCCCATTGAGTGCTACCACATTTCCTGTGACAAAGGAAGCAGAAGCCGCTTTCCATACTCTCAAACAGGACATTGAAAACTCAGTAGTTCAAGCCATTGATGAGTCCCTACCATTCGAAGTGGAAACGGATGCATCTGACATTGCCATTGCTGCAGTCTTATCTCAGGCAGGACGACCAGTAGCCTTCTTTTCGAGAACTTTTCAAGGATCAGAGAAATGTTATGCTGGTGTAGAAAAGGAAGCCCAGGCCATCATAGAAGCAGTTCGCCACTGGAGGCATTATTTAACTGGTAGACATTTCACCATAAGGACTGACCAACGGTCCGTGATGTATATGTTCGACAAGAGGCACAAAAGTAGGATAAAGAATGACAAGATATTACGCTGGAGGATGGAACTATCGTGTTATGACTTTGATATTCTGTACCGACCGGGTCAAGAGAACATCTCACCTGATGCATTCTCTAGGTCCCACTGTGGAGCAGCATGTCATGATTTGCAATCACTCTCAGCTCTCCACAAGGCTTTGTGTCACCCAGGAGTTACACGCCTGTACCATTTTGTCAAATCAAAGAACATGCCCTACTCAGTGGAAGATGTGCGACAAGTGATCAGAGCATGCAGAGTATGTGCAGAGTGCAAGCCAAACTTTCATCAGCCAGAGAAGACTCATCTCATAAAATCCACCCAGCCTTTCGAAAGATTGAATATAGATTTCAAAGGACCTCTACCAAGCACAAATCAGAATAGGTATTTCCTTAACATAGTAGATGAATATTCAAGGTTTCCCTTTGTATTCCCCTGTGCAAATATGGCTGCTTCAACTGTTATTAGTTGTCTTTCACAGTTGTTCTCTATTTTTGGTATGCCAGCTTATATCCATTCAGACAGGGGATCCTCGTTCATGAGTAACGAACTTCAGGAGTTTTTGGCTAGCAAAGGTATTGCCTGCAGGAGAACAACAAGCTACAACCCTCAAGGCAATGGTCAAGTGGAGCGGTTCAATGGTACTATATGGAAGGCAGTTACAATGACATTAAAGTCGCGCAATCTACCTGTTCAACACTGGCAAACTGTCCTACCTGATGCACTTCACTCTATTAGATCACTGCTGTGCACAGCTACTAATGCAACCCCTCATGAAAGACTCCTCAACTATTCACGTCGTTCCTCTACGGGAGCCTCCGTGCCCACTTGGTTATGTCATCCTGGACCCGTTCTCCTGAAGAGTCACCGTAGGATGAACAAGACGGATCCTTTAGTGGAAGAGGTAGAGCTCCTGCAAGCTAATCCACATTACGCCCACATTCGCTACCAAAATGGTGAAGAGACTACAGTATCTACAAGACATTTAGCCCCAGTTGAAATCCCTATTAGTGTGGAATCTCAAGATACACCAATAGATGTGAAAGATGCTTCGTTTTCTCCTGGAAAGCCCCTTGAGACTACCCCTATGGAAATAGAGGATTCTGCTCCAGCAGTTAATCAAACCCCGCTGGAAAATATCGAACCTGGTGAAGAGGCTCAAGGGCTACGAAGGTCGGGACGTGTACGTCGCCCACCTAACAGTTTGGGAGATTACTGTCTCTGATATTTTAGAAGGGGGAGATTGTAGTGATACTGGTCCTGTGGGGAGCAGCAGCAGGATAATACTGCACCACCTCTAGGGGCCCTTAACAACAACAACAGTTTGGCGTGCGTCATGGGCACCAACATATGGTGTGTGATTCTCTCCTACTTTATCCATTTATCACCGATGCAGATTACATGGTGAGTTTAAATATGTGGCCTGTAGTTATAACTTTTCTCTTGACATATGCAAGACATCACCATCCCTGTAGAAGCCATTATTAGATGTACTAGTCATTATATTTTGTTGTTGCAGAAGTACTATGAAGATTCTATGTTCAATAAAGCCTAGAGATAAGGCCTGTGTTTCTATCACAACAACCATTTAGCTCTATTAGGGAGGATTGTGCTAAGCAATCTTGTTTCAAAAAAATCCATGTATAGGTTACTAAGAACAGGTGAAAGAGGATTTCCCATTGCCATACCAAACTTCTGAGTGTAAAACTTATCATTAAATACAAATTTTGCATCAACAATGCAAAGTTTAATAAGTTTAATGATAGTAGGAACTGGCAATGGTAAATCATAATTAACGAGTTCTTCAGATAAGAAACTAAATCTATGTTGTTGTTTTTTGTTTCATAAAAAGCAGTTTTGACAATAATATGAATGTTTCCTTTGGTTTATATGAATTAGATCCATTTATAATTAATAGAATTTGGGAAGAATTTAATAATACATTGGACAAATAATAAATTTAAAAATTCTTAGTTCTTGGGTAGAATAGTTTGTTTGTGGGTTGTGTGAAGGACCTGTCTAGTTGGGCCAGCGAGCCTGCTGCAGTGTTCCCTTTCTTATGAGTCGCACGTCAGGTGTTGCTTTGTTGTGGAATGTGGTAATGAGGTGTGGTCTAGACCCTTCATATGCCTTCCTCTGATGCATTACTTTTATTGTTCCTTGATAATGTGAGTAGTCACGAAAGCGCTTGGAATTTCTCTATTCTTTCACAGTGGCTGTTTTGCATATTATATATATATATATATATATATATATATATATATATATATATATATATATATATATATATATATATATATATATATATATATACGTATATATATATATATATATATATATATGCAGCTTGCAGTATTCTTGAAATCTGTAGGATTTCCCAACATTCTTTCGGAGGAACTTTCTTGCTAAGAATAAGGTAGGGAGGCAGGAGACGCTTAGTGTCCCAGATAATATTGCCAGCTAGACTGAATATTATAAGAGCAGACACCCAATGTTTATCCTGCCAGACTCTGGTCTTATCCAAGATGGCAGGATAATTAAAACAATATTTGAAACAATTCAGAGCATTTGTATATGAATCAGGTTTTAGTTACTCACAAATAGCGTCAATGGAAGAAGAATTTGACGAGTTCCCCATGCCATTCGATAACATTATTATATACTAAGTATGAAGATTTAAACGTGTTTTGTTAACCTACCCTGAGAGCTCCATAGCCAGCAGTACGTTCAAACATGTTCATTAAGTAAGTAAATGACGTAAGAGCAACTTTCCACGGGACGAAGTCTTCCTCTCTTTGTAAGTAAACAGATGTGGCGAGCGCTGTGCCGTAGTCCACTACACCTGCACGCAAGTTGGAGAAAAGTATTTATTACAAGAAGGAAATTACATATGAACTGTAAATAACAAGGAGGTTAAATCTATGGTATCAATAAGATTTCATGAAAAAACAAATATTTTCAAGTTGTCACTTAAACGAAAGTGTGAAGTAATGGAAAAAATCATACTTATCTAGTAGAAAATATTAATAAAATAAACCGAAGGAAACATTTTCGAAACAAAAAATACATAAAAATAATCGTAACTCATTTAGGTAAAAAAAAAAAGTAATATCCAAACGGAAATAAATTAGGAAGACGCTTACCTGCTGTGGCCAAGTTGAAGACATCGTCCAGTATCTGGGCACGATTGACCAAGTGTATAATCTTGTGGTCAGTAGCCAGTTGATTATTCAGGAGCTGCCAGGTGACTTTGTCGTAATTAACTCTGTAAAAGCCGGATTCTTGGATGTTAAGAATGATCCATTGTGACAAATCTGGCAGACCTGTGGAAGATAATTATAAGGTTGTTATGGTAAGTTATTTTTTAATTTTATGATCAATATTTTGGCTCATAAAGATTGAAGAATCACGAGATATGTTATTTAACGATGATAGGAATTATATTATCCATAACTACTAAGTGTGATACATGTAATGACAGACATAATCCTTCTCAGTGTGTGACTTTATAAATAGTCCAAGTCGGACCGAAACGTCGACGTAAGCTCCTCTCTTCTATGTGCGGGTTATTTGTGTATCGTTCCAGTCACTGTACCAGCAGCTGAAAGAGGAGCTTGGGGTTGCTAAGCTTGAGATACGGCGACTGACGGAGGAAAACAAGAGGATTCGAAGTAATCCTCCTGTTGTGAGTCCTCAGGTCAAGAGAGAAACCTGGTCAGTGGCCGGCCAACATGGAACAAAGCTGAAAATCAAGAAGTCTGTTGGAGTGGCGTAAATAACGTAGATCCAGAAGATTGCTGTGGAGACTTCCAACCCATTTTCGGTGTTACCAAACGAATGTGGGTTGTCTACTGGGAACGTCACAACGAGCACCAAGGGAGCATTGGCAGGCGTGAGTGAGACATCCCTTGATACCCCAATGAAGACCATCAAGAATGTCATGACAAATTCTACAAATGAAGGTAAGAACATTGTTTTAGTTGGAGACAGTCAGGTTAAGTTTATGGTTAGGGCCTTTTGTCTTAGGGACAGGAAGAGGAGGCTCAGGGTATGTTTTCCTGGGGCTGGGATGGGGGATATTGTTAGCCGTCTGGATGACATCATGAAAGGTAATGGGAGCAATCCTATTATCTGCCTCAGTGCAGGAGGCAACGATGTTGGCAGATGTAGGAGTGAGGACCTGATTAGCAAGTATAGGTCAGCAATAGAGATAATTAGGAAGAAGGGTGGGAACCCTGTCATAAGTGGTATTTTGCCAAGGAGAGGAGTTGGAAATGAATGGTTGTCCAGGACAATTGGTGTCAATTGCTGGCAGGACAAATACTGTAAGGAGAATGCGGTAACATTCATTGACAACTGGGACCTCTCCTATGGCTGAAATGACATGTATGCCAGGGATGGGGTTCACTTATCTAGGTCTGGGGTGGGGGAACTGGCAACGGCAGTGGAGGGAGCTGTTAGGGCTTTAAACTAGGAATAGTAAGTGGTATGGGTTTTGACGAAAATACAGTTAAGTCCAAGTATAGTAAACTATGAGTTCTAGGGGAACTAGTAATAGGAAGAATGAAGTGGATATTTGAAAGCCAATGGCACTAGGCAACAAGGACAGTAATAGGTTTAGTGAAAAAACAGTTATGAGCAGAAAGGGTAAAGGGAAAGGAGGGACTTTAAAATTATATTATGCTAATAGCCGTAGTGCTAGGAATAAGATGGATGAGTTGAGATTAGTTGCTAGTGCAGGTAACATTGATGTATTTGCAATCACTGAGACATGGTTTAATTCCAAAACTCCGGACATGCCTTCGGAATGTCACATTCAGGGTTTTAAATTGTTCCAAGTAGATAAAAATATCGGGGAGTGATGTGGGGTGGCACTGTATGTCCGAGATCACTTGAACTGTTGCATAAAAACGGGTATTAAGTCTGAGGTAACACATACAGAGTCTGTCTGAATAGAATTTTCAGAGGGGCATAAAAAATTGATTTTAGGAGTGATATACCGTCCCCCAAACTTAGATAGGGAACAAGGGAAAATACTGTGGGAGGAAATTGTTAAGGCCACAAGGCACGATAATGTAGTAATTCTAGGGGACTTTAGCTTTAGTCACATTGATTGGAATATCTTGACTGGGAATTTAGAATCAAGTGACTTCTTAGAAGTAGTTCAGGAATGTTTTTTGAAGCAGTTTGTGACAGAACCTACAAGGGGAAATAACCTTCTTGATTTGGTTCTAGCAAACAAAGAACCCCTTGTTAATAATTTAGAAATTAATGAGGAACTCGGCACAAGTGATCACAAATCAATTACCTTTAGCATCGAATGGAAGTATGATAGTAGGGACAACTCAGTAAGTGTTCCAGATTTTCGCTTAGCAGATTACAATGAGCTTAGAGAACACTTGTCATCTGTTGACTGGGGTAACGAAGAGAGCTATCAATATGACAGTTTTCTGAACACTATACATGCTGCTCAAAGAACGTTTATCCCGTATAAAGAAATTAGATCAAATATAAATGACCTACTAGGCTGAAATATCTACTAGGGCATAAGAAAGGAATTTATAGGCGTATCAAAAGAGGTGAGGGTCATCTTATGAGTCAGTATATTGACATAAAGAGGGACGTAAAAAAGGGGATAAGAAAAGCTAAAAGGGACTATGAAATTAGAGTTGCTAGGGATTCGAAAACTAAACCAAAAAGTTTTTTCCAGGTGTATAGAACGAAAGTTAGAGATAAGATAGGTCCCCTTAAAAATAACTATGGGCATCTTACTGACAAAGAGAATGAAATGTGCTCGATTTTAAATAATTATTTTATCTCGGTTTTTACACAGGAAGACACTAACAATATTTCAGTAATTAATATTTATAGTGGGCCTGAAGAAGATAAATTATGTAACATAACAGTCACTAGTGAAATGGTTGTGAAGCAGATAGACAGACTGAAGCAAAATAAGTCGCCGGGTCCTGATGAGGTTTTTTCAAGGGTTCTTAAGGAATGTAAAATGGAACTCTGTGAACCATTAACTAATATTTTTAATTTATCTCTTCAAACAGGTGTAGTGTCTGATATGTGGAAGATGGCTAATGTAATTCCTATTTTTAAAACAGGGGACAGGTCGTTACCGTCAAATTACCTCCCAATAAGCCTGACCTCAATTGTAGGCAAATTACTAGAGTCATTTATAGCTGAGATTATAAGAAGCCATCTCGATAAGCATAGCTTGATAAATAATACTCAGCATGGATTCACAAGAGGCCGTTCTTGTCTAGCTAATTTATTAACTTTCTTCAGTAAAGCTTTTGAGGCTGTTGACCACGATAAAGAATTTGATATTATTTACTTAGATTTTACTAAGGCTTTTGACAGAGTTCCGCACAAGAGACTGTTAAAGAAAGTGGCAGCTCATGGCATTGGGGAAAGGGTGCTCTCGTGGATCGAGTCATGGCTCACAGACAGGAAGCAGTGTGTGTCCATAAATGGGGTTAAATCCGAGTGGGGATCTGTAACAGTGGCGTTCCACAGGGATCAGTCTTGGGCCCGTTGTTGTTTATAATATATATCAATGATCTTGATGAGGGAATTACTAGAGAAATGAGCAAATTCGACGATGACACAAAGATAGGTAGGATAATTGATTCAAACGTAGATATCAGGGAACCTCAGGAGGATTTAGACAAACTCAGTACATGGTCAGCAAAGTGGCAGATGCAGTTCAATGCAGATAAATGCAAGGTTCTGAAGCTCGGGAGTGTCCATAACCCTAGCACTTATAAATAAAATAATGTAGAACTTAGCCATACAGATTGTGAAAAGGACTTGGGGGTTATGGTGAGCAGTAACCTTAAACCAAGACAGCAGTGCCTAAGTGTACGTAATAGGGCAAATAGTTTATTGGGATTTATATCAAGAAGTGTAAGCAACAGAAATCCAGAGGTTATACTGCAGCTTTATACATCATTAGTAAGGTCTCACCTAGATTATGCAGCTCAGTTCTGGTCTCCATATTACAGAATGGACATAAACTCGTTAGAAAACATTCAGCGTAGAATGACTAAATTAATACATAGCATTAGAAATCTTCCTTATGAAGAAAGATTGAAGACTATTAAATTACATTCACTTGTTAGACGAAGAATGGGGGGAGACATGATCGAAGTGTATAAGTGGAAGATAGGTATTAATAAAGAGGATATTAATAAGGTCTTGAGGATATCTCTCCAAGAGAGAACCTGCAGGAATGGATTTAAATTAGACAAGTTTAGATTTAGAAAGAACATAGGAAAGTATTGGTTTGGAAATAGGGTAGTTGATGAGTGGAACAGTCTACCTACTTGGGTTATTGAGGCTAGGACTTTAGGTAGCTTCAAATTTAGATTGGATAAATATTTGAGTGAGAGAGGTTGGATTTGAGTGGGACTTGCAAATGAGTGGATAGAGTTATCAGACCTTATTTCTTGGGGAGCATTGAAAATTGGGTTGGGCAAATGTTTTGTTAGCGGGATGGATTGTAAAGGACCTGCCTAGTATGGGCCAACAGGCCTGCTTCAGTGTTCCTCCTTTCTTATGTTCTTATGTTCTTATGGCTTGTTTAGTACGACTGGCGCAGCAGCGTCCAGCAGGACCATCACACTGATCCTCAGGTTGCCTTGATATTTCTTCTTCGTAATATCTATACTTTGGAGTGAAACTGTTCACCATGTGGTTGTGCTTCACAGAAACTGTTTGTGTTGGAATAAGACTTCAGCTCAGCATCATAAAATTAGTTAAAAAGACGTGTTTATTAGCATGAACTGAAACCATTGTTAACCAATATAATTATAGCATAAGAGTGAAGGAAAAAAGTGGAATTCCTGAGACAACACTGAGCTGGTAGTTATATCACAGCCAAACTGGTCGT
The DNA here is from genome assembly GCF_038502225.1 of Cherax quadricarinatus. Taxonomy (NCBI): domain Eukaryota; kingdom Metazoa; phylum Arthropoda; class Malacostraca; order Decapoda; family Parastacidae; genus Cherax; species Cherax quadricarinatus. The sequence continues at coordinate 26,564,158 of NC_091316.1, forward strand.
TGATATTACATCCAAGCTGATCGTTAAAATTACATCCAAGCTCATCGTTATATAATCACATCCAAGCTAGTTGTTAATATTATGGAAAATTAAAATTTTCCTTGATGTACCTCATAAGATACATATCAGTAAATGATAACAAAGATAATTATTCTTTATCAAGGCTACAGAGACATGTAGGAATTTTAGGACACCTAGCTCGCAAAAGATGTCCCCCTTCGATACCTACTACAATCTCTATCTCCACAAGTTACTCTGGACCTATATTAATTTCAAATGAAATATACATCACTAGGAATTCTGGTAAAACATTAATATAAATATGTGGACTGTATGTTAATTTTAATAAATGACTACATATACATTGAAGGAGAATTTATCTTAATACCACTCACCAATTAGTCTGGAGATTACTTGGTGTGTCATACACAAACCCCCTACCTAAATTATGAAGAAAATACTGGCCAGAATTTCAACATAAATATAGACATCACTCAGCTGTGGCAATGTTACCCTGTTTCCATCTAATTATAGAGTCCTGTCCAGTCGCCTAATTCTCACGTTCTGCAGGACTGCAATTCCAACAATTTCAGCTCCTATTTGAGAGGTTTTAAACCCAATATAACCTATAGAGCGACGAAAATTCTTCCAATTTTCACTAACGTTTCTCTAGGTCAGTTCAAAACAATGGCGACTCTCACCAGTGACGCTCACCAATTTCGCTGGTTCTTTATTTTTTTACAAATTAATTTATGTTACCTACAATATATTCCATCAATTTACATACAAAATACACTGTATTTTCGGAAAATATACAGTATTTTCCACAAATATCACGGCCAAGCTGGTCGTTAATATTACAACCAAGCTGGTCGTTAATATTACAGCCAAGCTGGTCGTTAATATTACAGCCAAGCTGATCGTTATATAATCACATCCAAGCTAGTCATTAATATCACGGCCAAATTGGTCGTTAATATTACATCCAAGCTGGATAAATTTACTTAAAACCACTTTGTTCTGTGGATGCCTAAACATGAGCACTGATCATGAAGACTGGTATTCCAGAAGGAAGCAGAATAAATTAGTCCTGTAGTATTCACAGCCACAAATTTGCTCGTATCAAGAGACATGCCCAGTGTTACTGGGTACCTGATGTTTGGCAGCATGGTGCCCTAATGGGTAAAGGTATCAAGAAATTTGTAGATGAATGGTTCACAGAACCGACACATTGATAAATTAGACACATGTGCAACTCTCGAGTATCTTTATTGAGGAAACGTTTCGCCACACAGTGGCTTCATCAGTCCATACAAAGGAGAAACTTGAAGAACATGAGGAGAATGAGGTAATCAGTCCCTCAGCCTTGAGTCGATGTGGTCAGTCCATCAATCTTGAACAGAATACGGCATATGAGCGGAGAAGCAGCTTATAAACCGTAGACAGGAGAGGTGCAGCAGTTGTAGGTGGTGTCACATTTGTCCAATGTGGAAGTAGGTCGTGCCCAAGGGTTAGGCAAGTGAAGAATTCCCAAGTATTAAGATCCCAAGAAGTTGCAGTGTCCGACAGTGTCCGACACTGCAGGGGTATACATAATCCCTTGTAATGACTCCATCAAATTATACGTGGGCGAAACATCAAGAGACCTCCAAACACGTATTTCAGAACACCAATACACAAGCAGGACTGACGATACAAGGAATGCCTGTGTACAACATCGCAATTCACACAACCATTTAATTAACTACAGAAATTCAAGACTTATCGCCACAGAAGACAACACTCAATACCGAAGAATCCTGGAATCATCGCTTATCTCTATAACCAACAATTTCAACCAGAACAATGACTTCTATAACATAGCTGAACCACTTGCCAAGAAACTTCTTCATCGCTATCCCACATAAGTTTGTAGATGAATGGTTCAGAGAACCGACATGTTGATAAATTAGACACATGTGCAACTCTTAGGTATCTTTATTGAGGAAACGTTTCGCCACACAGTGGCTTCATCAGTCCATACAAAGGAGAATCTTGAAGAACAGGAGGAGAATGAGGTAATCAGTCCCTCAACCTTGAGTCGATGTGGTCAGTCCATCAATCTTGATTGATGGACTGACCACATCGACTCAAGGTTGAGGGACTGTTTACCTCATTCTCCTCCTGTTCTTCAAGATTCTCCTTTGTATGGACTGATGAAGCCACTGTGTGGCGAAACGTTTCCTCAATAAAGATACCCAAGAGTTGCACATGTGTCTAATTTATCAACATCCCACATAAGAACATAGAACACTGCAGAAGGTCTGCTCACAACTTATCCAATACCCCTTTCCAAGCTACCCAAGATTTTATACTCTATAACCCCACCCGGTAGATCATCAGATGCAGCATTCTCCACCTGACCTCAACATTCTGAACCTGACTATAAATACTCACTTACCTTCCAACCCAGGTAGATCTGTTAGGTAAGACACATGTGCAACAGTTAGGTATCTTTATTTTGAAACGTTTCGCCTACACAGTAGGCTTCTTCAGTCGAGTACAGAAAAGTTGATAGAAGCAGAAGATACTTGAAGACGATGTAATCAGTCCATCACCCTTAAAGTTTTGAGGTGGTCAGTCCCTGTGTTTGTGACTTGAAAAAGCCCACTGTGTGGGTGAAACGTTGTCAATAAAGGATCACATTAAACTGCATATGTGTTTATGTTTCCATTGTGTCGGTATTTTATACCATTTATTTTCAACAGTTCCAGATTTTCGCTTAGCAGATTACGTTGAGCTTAGAGAACACTTATCATCTGTTGACCGGGGTAACGAAGAAAGCTATCAATATGACAGTTTTCTGAACACTATACATGCTGCTCAAAGAACGTTTATCCCATATAACGAAATTAGATCAAGCAGAAATGATCCAAAATGGATGAATAATAGGCTCAAATATCTTTTAGGCCATAAGAAAGGAATTAATAGGCGTATCAAAAGAGGTGAGAGTCATCTTATGAATCAGTATATTGACATTAAGTGGGACGTTAAAAAGAGGATAAGAAAAGCTAAACGGGACTATGAAATTAAAGTTGCCAGGGATTAGAAAACTAACCCCAAAAGTTTTTTCCAGGTGTATAGAACAAAAGTTAGAGATAAGATAGGTCCCCTTAAAAATAACTATGGGCACCTTACTGACAAAGAGAATGAAATGTACTCAATTTTAAATAGTTGTTTTCTCTCGGAAAATAAGAAAAAGCTACGGAGGGGGGATGGAAATCTTCAGCTCAAGTACTTTCACACTTCTCAGTGTGTCATCAGGAGCTGTGCAATGTTGCAAGGGAGCAACAGCAAGGAAAAAAGGTCTCAGAGTAGCGTAGGTGTCACAGGCCATGATTACACTTAGACTGGGTTAGTGGTCGGTGCCAACCCCACCTTACCATCATCCCCATACTCCACATATGGGGTAGGAGGGTTTCTGAGATGTCAAGTATGAAATTATAAGATACAAAAATCCAGCCCTAAGCTTTTTCTAATCGTTTATAACAGGTCATGTGGTTTAAGAAAATAAGTTTCTCCTTATATACTGTAGACATGTATTGCTGTTATTCTGTGTGACCTTTTCAAATAATGAAAGAAAGGAATACAATATATCAAACTCATGACATATACCCAGCCTTCCAGGATACAGGGTAAATTTCTTGATAAATTAGACACATGTGCAACTCTCGGGTATCTTTATTGAGGAAACGTTTCGCCACACAGTGGCTTCATCAGTCCATACAAAGGAGAAACTTGAGATCTTAATACTTGGGAATTTTTCACTTGCCTAACCCTTGGGCACGACCTACTTCCACATTGGACAAATGTGACACCACGTACAACTGCTGCACCTCTCCTGTCTACGGTTTATAAGCTGCTTCTCCGCTGATATGCCGTATTCTATTCAAGATTGATGGACTGACCACATCGACTCAAGGCTGAGGGACTGATTACCTCATTCTCCTCCTGTTCTTCAAGTTTCTCCTTTGTATGGACTGATGAAGCCACTGTGTGGCGAAACGTTTCCTCAATAAAGATACCCGAGAGTTGCACATGTGTCTAATTTATCAAGAAATTTACCCTGATTCTGGAAGGCTGGGTATATGACATGAGTTTGATATATTGTATTCCTTTCTTTCATTATTTGAAAAGGTCACACAGAGGTCAGGTGGAGAATGCAGCATCTGATGATCTACCGGGTGGGGTTATAGAGTATAAAATCTTGGGTAGCTTGGAAGGGGTATTGGATAAGTTGTGAGCAGACCTTCTGCAGTGTTCTATGTTCGTATGTGGGATAACGATGAAGAAGTTTCTTGGCAAGTGGTTCAGCTATGTTATAGAAGTCATTGCTCTGGTTGAAATTGTTGGTTATAGAGATAAGCGATGATTCCAGGATTCTTCGGTATTGAGCGTTGTCTTCTGTGGCGATAAGTCTTGAGTTTCTGTAGTTAATTAAATGGTTGTGTGAATTGCGATGTTGTACACAGGCATTCCTTGTATCGTCAGTCCTGCTTGTGTATTGGTGTTCTGAAATACGTGTTTGGAGGTCCCTTGATGTTTCGCCCACGTATAACTTGTTGCAGTCATTACAAGGGATTATGGCAATATAAACACAAATGCAGTATAATGTGATCCTTTATTGACTACGTTTCGCCCACACAGTGGGCTTTTTCAAGTCACAAACAGAACTGTTTGTGACTTGAAAAAGCCCACTGTGTGGGCGAAACGTAGTCAATAAAGGATCACATTATACTGCATTTGTGTTTATATTGCCATTGTGTCGGTATTTTATACCATTTATTTCCACAAGGGATTATGTATACCCCTGCAGTGGTGACGTGTACTTAGCTCGTCAGTGGTGACGTGTACTTAGCTCAGTGGTGACGTGTACTTAGCTCTGTGAAGACCTGTTTGTGTGCTCCGTGAATTTGAGCCAGAATGCCCTCTCTTGAGCAACTTTACCAGCAGCTGAAAGAAGAGCTTAGGGTTGCTAAACAGGATATACGGCGATTAACGGAGAACAAGAGGATTCGAAGTAATCCTCCTGTTGTGAGCCCCCAGGTTAAGAGGGGAGCTTGGTAATTGGCCGGGCAACGTGGAATCAAGCAGAGGATCAAGAAGACTGTTGGAGAGGCAGAAGCAATGAGGACCCAGAAGACTACTGTGAAAACTTTCGACCAATTTTCGGTGCTACCTGACGAATGTGGGTGTTCTACTGGGAATGTCACAACGAGCACCGAGGAAGCATTGGCTGACGTGAGTGAGACATCCCTAGAAACTCCAACGAAAGCCATCGAGAACGTCTTGACGAATTCCACAAGTGAAGGTGTAGTGCTACCTGACGAATGTGAGTCGACTACTGGGAACATCACGACGGACGTCGCCAATGAAGGAAAAAACATTGTTGTTGTTGGGGATAGCCAGATTAGGTACATGGATAGGGCATTCTGCTTGAAGAATAGGAGTAGGAGGCAGAGAGTGTGTTTTCCTGGGGCTGGGATGAAGGATATTGTTAGCCGTCTGGATGACATCATGAGAGGTAATGGGAGCAATCCTATTATCTGTCTCAGTGCTGGAGGCAACGATGTTGGCAGACGTAGGAGTGATGACCTGATTAGCAGGTATAGGTCAGCAATAGAGATAATTAGGAGGAAGGGTGGGAACCCTGTCATATGTGGTATTTTGCCAAGGAGAGGAGTTGGAAATGAATGGCTGTCCAGATCAATTGGTGTCAATTGCTGGCTGGACAAATACTGTAAGGAAAATGCAGTAACATTCATTGACAACTGAGACCTCTTATATGGCAGAAATGACATGTATCCCAGGGATGGAGGTTCACTTATCTAGGTGTGGGGTGGGAGCACTGGCGAAAGCAGTGGAGGGAGCTGTTAGGTCTTTAAACTAGGAATAATAGTGGTATGGGTTTTGGCAGGAAAACAGTGAAGCCGCAGTGTAGTAATATGAGTACTAGGAGAACTAGTAATAGGCAAAATGAGGTGGATATTGGAAAGCCAGTGGCACTAATTGACAAGGACAGTAATAGGTTTAGCGGAATAACAGAAAGGAGGAGGAAAGGTAAAGAGAAAGGAGGGTCCTTTACAAGGGGTAATAACCTGCTTGACTTAGTTCTGGCAAACAATGTATCCCTTGTTAATAATTTAGAAATTTCAGAGGAACTCGGTACTAGTGACCAAAAATCAATTACATTTAGCATTGAATGGAAGTACGATAGTAGGGATAACTCAGTAACAGTTCCAGATTTTCGCTTAGCATATTACGGTGGGCTTAGAGAACACTTATCATCTGTTGACTGGGGTAACGAAGAAAGCTATCAATATGACAGTTTTCTGAACACTATACGTGCTGCTCAAAGAACGTTTATCCCGTATAAAGAAATTAGATCGAACAGAAATGACCCAAAATGGATGAATAATAGGCTGAAATATCTACTAGGGCATAAGAAAGGAATTTATAGGCGTATCAAAAGAGGTGAGGGTCATCTTATGAATCAGTATATTGACATTAAGAGGGACATTAAAAAGGGAATAAGAAAAGCTAAAAGGGACTATGAAATTAAAGTTGCTAGGGATTCTAAAACTAACCCAAAAAGTTTTTTCCAGGTCTATAGAACAAAAGTTAGAGATAAGGTAGGTCCCCTTAAAAATAACTATGGACACCTTACTGACAAAGAGAATGAAATGTGCTCGATTTTAAATAATTATTTTCTCTCGGTTTTTACACAGGAAGACACTAACAATATTCCAGTAATTAATTTTTATAGTGGGCTAGAAGAAGATAAATTATGTAACATCACAGTCACTAGTGAAATGGTTGTGAAGCAGATAGACTGAAGCAAAATAAGTCGCCGGGTCCTGATGAGTTTTTTTCAAGGGTTCTTAATGCCCGCCGTCTGCAGTCTCTGATGAAGTGACGAGGATAATGGAGTTTAGAAAATACTTGTTCAATTATAGTGCATTCCTCCTCAAGGAACTCATTGCTGCAGATTCTGAGTGCACGCAGGAAGAAGCCTATAATTACACCGCGTTTAGTTTTGGTGTCGTGGTGAGAATAGAAGTGGAGAAGATCGTTTTGGTTGGTTGGCTTTCGATAGACTTTAAAATGAAGTTCATGGTCAGCTTTGCAGAGAAGAACATCAAGGAAAGGAAGAGTGTTGCTGACTTCTTCTTCAAGTGTGAACTGGATTGAGGGCTCGACCTGTTTGAGCTTGTCTTGGAGAGCTTGAACGTTGAAGCGCCTGGGAGTTATGATGTTCTTCTCTGCAAAGCTGACCATGAACTTCGTTTTAAACTCTATCGAAAACCAACCAACCAAAACGATCTTCTCCACTTCTACTCTCACCACGACACCAAAACTAAACGCGGTGTAATTATAGGCTTCTTCCTGCGCGCACTCAGAATCTGCAGCAATGAGTTCCTTGAGGAAGAATGCACTATAATTGAACAAGTATTTTCTAAACTCCACTATCCTCGTCACTTCATCAGAGACTGCAGACGGCTGACATTAAACATCTTCAGCACACCCAGAGAAGACTGCCGAGAAGAGATACATAGTCCTCCCCACCAACTCCATTGCCAAACATGTTTCCAACATCTTTTCCAATACCTCATTCCAAGTATCTACCTCCACAACCACGACCATCAAGGACATCACCAGTAGTAGACAGGACAAGCTTCCATCCTTTGTAATGACTGCAACAAATTATACGTGGGCGAAACATCAAGAGACCTCCAAACACGTATTTCAGAACACCAATAGGCAAGCAGGACTGACGATACAAGGAATGCCTGTGTACAACATCGCAATTCACACAACCATTTAATTAACTACAGAAACTCAAGACTTATCGTCACAGAAGACAACACTCAATACCGAAGAATCCTGGAATCATCGCTTATCTCTATAACCAACAATTTCAACCAGAACATTGGCTTCTATAACATAGCTGAACCACTTGCCAAGAAACTTCTTCATCGCTATCCCACATAAGAACATGGAACACTGCAGAAGGTCTGCTCAGAACTTATCCAATACCCCTTCCAAGCTACCCAAGATTTTAGACTCTATAACCCCACCCGGTAGATCAGATGCAGCATTCTCCACCTGACCTCAACATTCTGAACCTGACTATAAATACTCACGTACCTTCCACCCCAGGACATTTCCTCGTTTGTGACTTAGCTCGAATGGTGATGTGTGATTACCTAACACATCACTTACACATCGACGATCTCGCCTCTCTCGAATTACCTTGTGTTGGGAGAGACTTTGCTTAGAGTAGTGCTTGCTGGACCTTCGTCTTCCTCTCTACCATCAGGATTGGTGCAGCGGTGGTTGCCTACCCAAGAGCAGGAAGCCTGTTGCTGCCTGAATTCTCTTCGCCTGTTGACTGCACGCCATACAGCCAGTCTCGCCGCCACTCAGGATATACAGTGCTCCATCAAGCTACAGTTCACCTCCTCAGTGTCCTGCACCAGGCAAGTATGTGTGTCTACTTACACGTACTTGCCTAGCTGAGTACTCTCACTTTTTGGCCGAGTGTCACCGCCAATTTCATCTATTCGTAGTTAGACGATGCCTTCATTGCCTTCCACCTCCCACCCCCCTTCCACTCTCCCCCAACCACCCACACCTGCCTCTGCTTCTTCTAAATCCAATTCCTTCTCGCTAAACCTCAAATTATCTAATCCTGATGCCACTATCTGTCCTGAAAATTTATTATATCAGATCACTGGTGTACCTCAACTTTAAGTCTTCAAAACCAACTCAGGCTTCAAACTCCGTCTTGACAAACATTCCTACGAAACGTACACCTCAACCGATACCAGACAAAAACTTCTCAACGCAGGCTTCACCATTATTTGGACTCCTGAGCACCGTGCCAAAAGCACAGTCATTGCTAAACACGTAGACTACTTTCTCCTGACAGCCTACGACACAGACAAAGAAGACTTAATAAAAGATATCAGTACTAAGAACAAGGTCTCTGTTGACGATATTTACAGACCCGAAAACTCTACCATTCTCAAAATACGCTGTTCTACTCCTGCTGACGCCTCTACACTCTTCAGTCAAGGAATCTTTGCCAAGACCATCTGCATTCCTCCAAACTCTCTCTTCGCTCCGAACTTCCACCCAATCACATAATGTCTTAAATGCTACAAATTCGGTCACGACAAAAACACATGCACATCTACACAAGTCTGCTCCAGATGTTCAGCAACTGGCCACTTCTGGAATACTTGCAACCTCCCCCTTAAATGTTCTAACTGTGGCGGGTCACACACTGCAGTTGCAAATTCCTGCCCTTCTAGAAAGCACATTCTTTCGTCCCTCAGAGCTAGCCAACCTCCCTCCCTCCCCAACCGCTTCCCTACACCTCCCTCCCCTACCCCGAATGCCTGGGCCTCCCCACGCACTTGGTCTACCTCTTCTACTCTACACACATCAAACACCAACACACAGACTACAAGCACTTCTTCTACACCTACACCCACACTAGACTACGAAACTGTCAACTCGCCACTGCTGCCCACTCCGCGATGGTAATCTCACAAGCTTACCAATCAGACTACTCACATGTCCTTAACCTAATCTTGTCTGCTAACAATCTTCCCTCTTTAATTATCCCTCCTTCCTGCTTCTCTTCTAAGCCTCTTACAACCTCTCCCACCCCCCCACTTCCTACTCCCACCAGCTCTCCTCCTTCCCTACCCCTCTTCACTACTCCTACACTTCCCACCAACACCCCTACTGCTGCTGCTACGACCACCCCTCCCCCCACTTCCTTACCCACTTCCTCATCCCCTTCCAAAGCTTCCACTTCCTCATTCCTTACCATAGCTTCCTCTTCCTCATCCCCTACCAAAGCTTCCACTTCCTCTGCATCAACCTTCACCCACTCCTCCACCACAACCAAAACTTCATCCAGGTCCAACTCCACCTCCTCCAGACAAAATCCACTCAAACCTAAACCTGCCCCAACTTCTGACAGACAGACCAAAGAACATAAAAACAGATCCATCTCTTCCTCCCCCTCCAGGAAACGGGTCCGTAGCACCTACAAACACACATCCACTGATGGCACCACTATCACGGGCTTTAATCCAAACTCCTCCCCCGACATTAACTTTGCTATGACGAAACCATTAAATCATGTTTAAGGTGATTCAGTTCAATGTACGTTCTTACTTTACAATTAAACACCTACTGGCAGAGCTCCTTGAAGCAGAGAGGCCAGATATTGTTTTGCTAAACAGTACCTGCCTCAAAGCCCCTCAACATATCCGCCATTATGGTTATCCTGCACTACAGTCCCCCTATGATCCCCACTATGGGATTGCCATCCTTGTCAAATCCAACATAAAACACGAATTTCTCCCAATCCCTTTTATACAACAACACTGTCTTGCGGTCAGAATACACATCCACCTTGGCCCCTTTATCTTTTTCACCACCTATGCTCGCCCAAACACGATTCTCAACATACACGACCTTTCCTTAGTCTTCAACTACACCAACACACCAACATACCTACTAGCTGATATGAATGCCAAACACACTGCCTTTCATCACACCAGTAACAACCAACTTGGTCACCAATTACTCAACTTCACAAACACCTAGTTTACCTCAGCCCAGACTTCAACACCTTCTACAATCACACTGGCCAAGGCAAACCCGACATCATTCTGGCAAACCGAGCCAGCTCTCTCTTTCAACACTACATATCACCTGGCCCTATTAAAGGCTCTGATCACATTCCCGTCATCTTACACATCTCCTCCAACCCTATCCTCATCCCAGCCACACCTTCCTTCTCCTACAAGAACGCTGACTGGGATGCCTTCAAACAACACATAGATAATACTAACCTCACCTATGACTACAACAACAAACCTATCTCTGACATTGACACTCAACTTGCTCTCATCCAGGACACCATTACACAAGCAGCCAGCACTGCAATACCAAAGAAAACTCACACCACTCATTATTCTTTCAAACCCTCAATCAGAACAAGAAGACTAATTATGTTACCACAACCGCTTTCTCTACAACACACATAGATTTAATCAAGTCCGATTAGATCTCACTTACCTCAGAAACAACATTCTACAAAGTCTAGACCGAGACCACAACAATCACTGGTCACAGCTCATACTACAAGCGGACAAACAGTGTATCAAAAACACCAAAGCCTTCTGGAACTTTATAAAAAAAATCAGAGGCACCACTCCCACCAACAAATTCAAACACATCACCCACAACAACACACACATCTCAGACCCGCAGGCTGCTACTAACATCTTCAAACACATCTGGGAGAACATCTTCCACCCTCACCCACCCCACCCTAACGCTATTCAACACATTCAGAACATAGAACACTGGAACACTACACACACACACGAAACAACACCAGACAGCCACATCCATCTGGACTCTCTTACCTCCTCCCAAGAACTTGACACTCCTTCCACCAACACAGACGTTAAAATTCTCCTCAGACACCTTCCTCCCAAGGCCCCTGGTGCCTCTGGCCTAAACCATATTATCCTGAAACACCTTCCTGACTCTAACATTACTGCCTACACAAACCTCCTCAATGCCTCCCTTGCCTCTGGATACTTCCCTTCCCTCTTTAAAGCTGCTACTGCTATCCTCCTTCCTAAGCCCAATAAAGACCACTCTGACCCTAGAAACTATCGCCCTATCAGCCTCCTCGAAACTTTAGGAAAACTCTTTGAAAAACTCATCAATCATCGCCTTCGCAGAAACCTGGAACACAATTCTCTACTTTCTGATGGCCAGTTTGGCTTCAGAACACACAGATCCACACAGGATGCCATTAACATCATTCTCAACCACATACACATAAACACAAAATAAAGAAACAGGACAGCCCTGGTTGTAAAAGACGTTGAAAAAGCTTTTGACACTGTCTGGCACGAAGGGCTCAAGTACAAACTCTGCACTAACTTTAACCTGCCTCTCACTACTCGTAAACTCCTCTGCAACTTCCTAGACGGCCGTACCATGAGAATAAAATTTCAAGGCCGTTACTCTGACTACTTCACACTAAATGCCAGAGTACCCCAGGGATCTGTCCTCTCCCCTACCCTCTACATTTTATACACTAACGACATTCCAACACCTGTATACCACAACTTCATCAAACTAGCCTATGCAGACGACATTACACAACTTATCACTCATGCCAATATAGATACACTCAAACACAAAACACAAAATGAGGTCGACAGGATAGCCATCTGGGAACAAAAATGGAGGATCAAAACCAATGCAGCTAAATCCAGCATTACGTATTTTAACTACAGGAAACGTGATCCTCCATTACCTGTCGAGCTCAGAATAGCTGATACCCACACTTACATCCCCATCACACAATCTGTCATTGTCCTTGGCGTTAATCTTGACTACCTTCTTCGTTTACACAAACACGTTAACTCAAGGCATGCAATAGCTAGTAAGGCCCTTGCGGGCCTCTACAAGCTGAAACATGCCTCTCAACGCACCAAACTACACCTCTACAAATCCCTAATACATCCTCTGATAACTTACTCTCCTCTAGCCCTCTCTCTTGCAGCAAAAACAAACTTACTTAAACTGCAGCGTGTCTAGAACAAGGCGCTGCGCAGGGTGCTTGATGTCGAATGGGAGGACTTCGCCACAAGCGAGTCTCTCCATGCCCAATTAGACATCCCTGCGCTGAATCTGTACTGGAAGACGCTTAGTGACAGACAGACAGACAAACTTGAGACACGACATGACTACTGGACCTCTCTGCTTGACGAAGACATTCGCAGACCCACAAACCAACACAACCTTTTCTACTCCTTGCATGATCCTGCTCCTAACCCTATTTACAAATAACCTTGGATTCGCTGACAGGTACCTTCTATGACAGGTACAATTCTCTGACCCAGGTTGGCCTTAGCTTTTGGGTTAAGACATGGCCCAGTTCTACACTCGTCTCTAGTGCTAAAAGTCGCATGTCCCTTCCTCCCCGCTCACCCCACAGGAGTCCCAACAGAAGAGCCTGAATTTCTCTTCTCAATATCTGTCCCACGATCGCCTTCGCTGCTGGGTTAAGCCCTGGCTCTATTTCTACGACTAAGAACACTCCTCTCCAGCACTATTCTTCGTCTGTCCCGTCTTCCCCGTTAATACCATTTGGGATCTTACCTGAACTTTCGTTCGTTCGTTCGTACCCCAGGTAGATCTGTTTGAGACTTGAAAAAGCCCACTGTGTGGGCGAAACGTTGTTAATAAAGGATCACATTAAACTGCACGTGTTTATGTTTCCATCTGGAACTGTTGCTGAGTTATCCCTACTATCATACTTCCATTCAATGCTAAATGAAATTGATTTGTGGTCGCTAGCACCAAGTTCCTCTGAAATTTCTTAATTATTAACAAGGGATTCATTGTTTGCCAGAACTAAGTCAAGCAGGTTATTTCCCCTTGTAGGTTCTGTCACAAACTGCTTCAAAAAACAATCCTGAACTACTTCTAAGAAGTCATTTAATTCTAAATTCCCAGTCAAGAAATTCCAATCAATATGACTAAAGTTAAAGTCTCCTAGAATTACTACGTTATCGTGCCTTGTGGCCTTAATAATTTCCTCCGATAGTAGTCTCCCTTGGTCCCTATCTAAGTTTGGGGGACGGTATATCACACCTAAAATAAATTTTTCATGTCCCTCTGAAAATTCTATCCAAACAGACTCAGTATTGGTTTCAGACTTTATACGTGTTTTTATGCAACAGTTCAAGCGATCTCGGACATACAGTGCCACCCCACCCCACTTCCCGATACTTCTGTCTACTTGGAACAATTTAAAACCCTGTATGTGACATTCAGCAGACATATCCCAATTTTTCGTATTGAACCATGTCTCAGTTAAGGCAAATACATCAATGTTACCTGCACCTACTCCTAGGTTGAGGGACTGATTACCTCATCTTCTGTATATAGTCCTACTGTCTTCAAGTTATGTCCTGGAATTTGTATTGATAAAGCCACTGGATGGCGAAACGTCTACAATAAAGATACCCAGATGTTGCACTTGTGTCTTAATTTCATCTTGTCGGTATTATATACCATTCTTGCACAACTTGTCAGACACTGCAAGATCATGGAATCTTGATTCAAAGGACATGTACATAACCTTCTTGACTACGACAACTACTACTACAACTAACCCATCTCTTTGGGAAGGACCTACTTCCACTGGGGAATCCCGCCTACCAGTGACTATGCCCTCGTCTGCTTCACCTGACGTTAGTATATAAGCGCCAGGGTCCTTACTTCTGCTTCAGAATCTCCACGACTACGGTGCTCTTCGCACCTACTCCTAGGTTGAGGGATTGATTACCTAATCTTCTGTATATAGTCCTACTGTCTTCAAGTTATGTCCTGGAATTTGTATTGATAAAGCCACTAGATGGCGAAACGTCTACAATAAAGATACCCAGATATTGCACTTGTGTCTTAATTTCATTTTGTAGGTATTATATACCATTCTTGCACAGAGAGGGAGTTGCTGAGCGATGATGCCTGTAGATTAGCATGTAGAGTCTTGGTGGTGTCGGTTTGTGGTTTGGTTATTGCAGCGTATGTCGGTGAATTGGAGGTGTTCTTCAGAACTTCAGTTTTCTTCAAAATGATTTCTTTCCTGAGTGGGCACTTAGCTGCAAGGGTATTGTGATTACCCTTGCATTTAAGACATTTTGGTGCTGTAGTAATGGTGCAGGATCTGAAATCGTGCCCATCATTCCCACATTTTGAACAAAACTTCTTATCCTTGATGGGGCAGTCCTTGGTGGTGTGTTTATAGGAGTAGCAGGTCCAGCAGTGGGAGATGTATGTGAAACGTTCTTGTTCTATATGACTAGGGTGAATGTGGTAATATGAGATGGCCAGACCGTCAGAGAGAGCTTGGGCAGCCATGGAGATGTCCGAGAATGTAATCTTTAGTATAGATGAAGTGTTAGGAATCTTGGAGATGCTGTCTACGAGGTCCAGGTGTTTTGTTCCTCAATAGATGTCTTCAGTGCTTCAGTAGAGAGAGAGGTGACGATATTGTCCAGTCTTTTCACAAAGACCGAACGTTTCGACTCCAAGAATGGAGACGGGGATAGAGTGAATTGTTGTGTTTGTAGGGTCCTGACTGAAGAATCGTCCATTAGTTTTGATGCTTCAGTGTGGTCTGTGCAGACAACAACGAAGGAGTCCTTCAGAGTGTGGATTACCGTAAATTTGACCTGCAGGCAGGTCCTAACGACGGTAGCAAAAAGGTAACTTCGAGGAGCCATTAATTGCACCATTCACAGGCTTGATTTTCACACGATGCGACAGCATTGTGAAAAGGATGTGACGTTCGTAGAATATAAATGTCCTTTGGGCATCATGTATTGTGTTAAGAAAGCTGTCATACTGATAGCTCTCTTCGTTACCCCAGTCCACAGATGACAAGTGTTCTCTAAGCCCATTGTAATCTGCTAAGCGAAAATCTTGGACCAGTACTGAATTATCCCTACTGTCATACTTCCATTCAATGCTAAAGGTAATTGATTTGTGATTGCTTGTTCCGAGTTCCTCTGTAATTTCTAAATTATTAACAAGAGTTTCCTTGTTTGCCAAAACCAAGTCAAGAAGGTTATTTCCCCTTGTAGGTTGTATCACAAACTGCTTCAAAAAACAATCCTGAACTATTTCTAAGAAGTCGTTTGATTCTAAATTCCCAAGAAATTCCAGTCAATATGGCTAAAGTTAAAGTCTCCTAGAATTACTACATTATCGTGCCTTGTGGCCTTAACAATTTCCTCCCATAGTAATCTAAGTTTGGGGGACGGTATATCACACCTAAAATCAATTTTTCATGTTCCTCTGAAAATTCTATCCAAACAGACTGTGTGTGTGTTACTTCAGACTTAATACCCGTTTTTATGCAACAGTTCAAGTGATCTCGGACATACAGTGCCACCCCATCCCACTTCCCGATACTTCTGTCTACTTGGAACAATTTAAATCCCTGTATGTGACATTCAGCAGGCATGTCCCGATTTTTCGTATTGAATAAATAACAAAAAGGCACAATACCGTGACTGGAACGATACACAAATAACCCGCACATAAAAGAGAGAAAACTACTGATGAAATTAAGACGTGTGGTTGCCTTTGTTGTGGACGTTTCGCCATCCAGTGGCTGGCTGGATGGCGAAACGTCTACGATGGGGATGCCCGGGTGTTGTGCATGTGTCTTAATTTCATCTTGTCGGTATTATATACAATTCTTGTACTACTACTACTACTACTACCACCACCTCTTCCTGCCTATATATAGCCGTCCTGCTCCACCTCTGGTTAGTGTGACTTTGTCAATGGTCCAAATTGGACCGAAACGTCGTCGTAAGCTTCTCTCTTTTATGTGCGGGTTATTTGTGTATTCGTATTGAACCACGTCTCAGTTAAGGCAAATACATCAATGTTACCTACACTAGCAACTAGTCTCAACTCGTCCATCTTATTCCTAGCACTACGACTATTTTTGTAATATTTAAGGACCCTCCTTTCTCTTTACCCTTCCTGCTCCTTTCTGTTATTTCACTAAACTTATTACTGTCCTTGTCACCTAGTGCCACTGGCTTTCCAATATCCACCTCGTTTTGCCTATTACTAGTTCTCCTAGTACTCATATTGCTACACTGGGATTTCACTGTTTTCCCACCAAAACATATAACACTAACGTATTCTATTCAAGATTGATGGACTGACCACATCGACTCAAGGCTGAGGGACTGATTACCTCATTCTCCTCCTGTTCTTCAAGTTTATCCTTTGTATGGACTGATGAAGCCACTGTGTGGCGAAACGTTTCCTCAATAAAGATACCCAAGAGTTGCACATGTGTCTAATATAAAAATATGTCGGTTCTTTGAACCATTCATCTACAACTATTCCTAGTTTAAAGTCCTAACAGCTCCCACAACTGCAGTTGCCAGTGCTACCACCCCAGACCTAGATAAGTGAACCCCATCCCTGGCATACATGTTATTTCTGCCATAGAAGAGGTCCCAGTTGTCAATGAATGTTACCGCATTTTCCTTACAGTATTTGTCCAGCCAGCAATTGACACCAATTGCCCTGGACAACCATTCGTTATCAACTCCTCTCCTTGGTAAAATACCACATATGACAGGGTTTCCACCCTTCCTCCTAATTATCTCTATTGCTAACCTATACC
Source organism: Cherax quadricarinatus (assembly GCF_038502225.1). NCBI lineage: Eukaryota > Metazoa > Arthropoda > Malacostraca > Decapoda > Parastacidae > Cherax > Cherax quadricarinatus. The sequence goes on from NC_091316.1 coordinate 26,581,472, forward strand.
TGCTAATCAGGTCCTCACTCCTATGTATGCCAACATCGTTGCCTCAAGCACTGAGACAGATAATAGGATTGCTCCCATTACCTCTCATGATGTCATCCAGACGGCTAACAATATCCTCCATCCCAGCTGCAGGAAAGCAAACCCTCTGTCTCCTACTCCTGTCCTTCAAGCAGAATGCCCTATCCATGTATCTAACCTGGCTATCCCCAACAACAATAATATTCTTACCTTCCTTGGTTGCGTTTGTCGTGACGTTCCCAGTTGTGGAATTCGTCAAGACGTTCTCGATGGTCTTCGTTGGGGTTTCTAGGGATGTCTCACTCATGTCTGCCAATGCTTCCTTGGTGCTCGTTGTGACATTCCCAGTAGAACACCCACATTCGTCAGGTAGCACCGAAAATGGGTTGGAAGTTTTCACAGTAGTCTTCTGGTTCCTCGTTGTTTTTGCCTCTCCAACAGTCTTCTTGATCTTCAGCTTGGTTCCATGTTGCACTGCCACTGACCAAGTTTCCTTCTTAACCTGGGGACTCAAAACAGGAGGATTACTACAAATCCTTTTGTTCTCCGTTAATCGCCGCATCTCCAGCTTAGCAACCCCAAGCTCTTCTTTCAGCTGCTGGTAAAGTTGCTCAAGAGAGGGCAACGTGGTTCAGATTCCCAGAGAGCACACAAACAGGTCTTCACACAAACAGGTCTTCAACCTTGAGGCGATGTGGTCAGTCTATCAATCTTGAATAGAATACGGCATATGTGCGGAGAAGCAGCTTATATTTTATTCAAGTTTGATGGACTGACCACATCGACTCAAGGTTGAGGGACTGATTACTTCATTCTCCTCCTGTTCTTCAAGTTTCTCCTTTGTATGGACTGATGAAGCCACTGTGTGGCGAAACGTTTCCTCAATAAAGATACCCATGAGTTGCACATGTGTCTAATTTATCAACGTGTCGGATCTCTGAACCATTCATCTACAATCCTTTCAGACACTGCAACTTCTTGGGATCTTGATACTTGGGAATTCCTCGCTTGCCTAACCCTTGGGCACGACCTACTTCCACCTCTCCTACCTAGGGTTTATAAGCTGCTTCACTGCACATATGCCGTGTTCTATTCAAGATTGATGGACTGACCACATCGACTCAAGGTTGAGGGACTGACTACCTCATTCTCCTCCTGTTCTTCAAGTTTCTCCAGGAGTTGCACATGTGTCTGTAAGCAGTCCCTTGATGTAAGGGATTTTGTTGTTTGTTGATGACTTTAGACCCTATATATTTGCTAATACAAATGTCGTTATATTGGTGGAAATTAGGGGGATTTTATTTGGTGGCTCTAATATCTGTTGAAGATTGAGACACTTATGCAACATATAGGAATCTATACTGAGGAAACGTTTCGCCACACAGTGGCTTCATCAGTCCAGTACAAAGCAGAAAGATGTGGAGTGGAGGCCAATGACTGTGCCTCTGCTCCAGAAGTGTTTTCAGTTGGTGTAAGGTTGCTGTCATTTCTTGCCAGTCTCTTTTCCCTTCTGGCCCTAAAAAATTGTGTCCCTGGAGAGATTATGGCTCCCCTCAATTGTTTCCCATAGTCTGGCTGGTCTGTCTCTTCCAATCCCCTTTAGATGATGTGCCTGGCAACGTGTGTTGAAGTGACACATTTCAGAGTGAAATAAGTTACAGGAAGGGAAGTTGCACTCTACTGTTGTCATGTGGGTGTGGCATTTTTTGGGATGGTCAAAGGTGCATGTCCCACCTGTTTTACCAGGTATACCATGCCTGCAGATACCCAAGGCATAGAATTTGCATAGATTGGAGTTTTGTTTACTAGGATTTTTTGCAGCTGCATTCGCTGGTGGCGCATTTTTTCCTGTTTCCCCTCTACCTACCGCCCCTGTATGGACATCAGTGTTTCCACCAGGTTTTGCCCTGAGGTCTCATCCCCTTTTGTTTCATCTCCAGCAATATTGCTATTTTGTTCCTCTGTAAGCTGAATAGCGTTACCTTGACTTGTTTTATCACCATGGCCAATATCTCCTTTTGGTTTACTGTTCTCCAGGACAACACTAGCATCCTCAACACTAGCATCTTCCAAGACAGCCCCATCTAACCCACCCATTTTATTTTCTCAGCTGTCATATCATGCTGACATGTCTTCCAAGAAGGATCTTTTATTAGTGTTCTTGTCTTTTAATATAGATGTAATTTCCTCATACAGGCGACTACATCTGATTTTTATCAGATGTGGTCGCAAGTTTAAAATCCCTACACACCCCATGGGGCCATTTACCACAGAGATTGCAAGCAATCCAAGCATGCTTTCGTCCGTGATCCTTCCTGCAGACTACACAGATTTTCAAGGTGGTGGTCATCAATAACACATTACAGCTCTCCTAGCTAGCTAGTCTACAATTTACAGAAGTATTTAGTTGTCTTTACCAGTTCTTCCGGCTTGGCTACCTTGGGTAGGCCTATATAAAATATTATATACAAAATTAATGATAAGATTTTTTAAATGTATTGATAAACTAGGTTTCTGAGCATTCTAAAATGCTTTCATTTATTTCAATCTCTCAGTTATATTTTTAACAGTAAGACAATGAATTCACTTTCCTAAGCAAGCGAACTCCTCATTTTTCTGAAGTGAATTTATATTATCATTGCAAATAATTCATTAATTTTGCCTCTCGTTAACCACCAGTTATAAATAACATGTAATCCTTAGACTTTCCCATTTAAAACAAATCAGAAGAATTAATGAAAGTTACTGTTTCTGTTATTGTCGAAAAAGATATAAAATCACAATTAGGAAGAATCAAAGAGGAAGAGCAACACATAAACGAGATGACAAATGAATTTTATCTTTCAGGATCAAAGTTTGACATACAAACGTAATGGACAATATTAGGACAACCATTGACCAGACTTCTATGAATGCTTCCAATCATTTTGTTCTCCTCTTTCCTCATAAAGCTTGTAACTTACCAACATAATAAAATAATAATAATAATAATAATAATAATAATAATAATAATAATAATAATAATAATAATAATAATAATAATAATAATAATAATACCACTGTCTCGTGAGAAAAAAATCAGAAAATTTTCGCCAGTTTGGGAACACCCTTTACAAAAAGTTCGCCATATTCCCCTTCCTTATAAAGGAAAAAAGAAATTAAATTGACAGAAATTGAAGAAATAAAAGGCCTGATAAACCATGTTTATCAGTAGTGTTAGATGTACAGAGTGAGTCTGAGAGAACAGTTGTACAGAGTGAGTCTGAGAGAACAGTTGTACAGAGTGAGTCTGAGAGAACAGTTGTACAGAGTGAGTCTGAGAGAACAGTTGTACAGAGTGAGTCTGAGAGAACAGTTGTACAGAGTGAGTCTGAGAGAACAGTTGTACAGAGTGAGTCTGAGAGAACAGTGAGAAGTGTACAGATATTTATAATATTATTGGTAAGATGAAATATTAAATGTCATAAAGATTCTAATTTAAGAGGTTTTATCTTTAATTTACAACACCAAATTTTTTTAATAACTATTAAAACTTTCGTAGTTGTTAATTTCAATAGTTAAATAAAATATTGAGTTATTTTCAGTCATGCTACAGTTGTAGTAATTTAAGTAGTTTAGTTATTATTTAGGGCATTAATTTGTATTGATTTGAGTTTGATAAATCTGAATTTATGGTTTACCAACATAACTAAATAGAAGATTATCTCTTTAATTTTTGATTGGGTTAATGGTCTCTTGTTTTGGGTCTTCCATTTTTTATTTCTTCTAAAATGATGTATTATTCCTCTAAATGATGTATTATAGGACGGAAATAAGAGATAAAGACGGCTTCCCATCTGGGTTTTACATTTGTTCGTTTTGTAATGGTTTTGACCCTAATTAATAAGTTAATTAAGATTCTTTGGGTTAAAATGGATTAGGGATAATATCATATCATTTAGTTGTATATTATCAAAGTGAAGAATGTGCAGTTGCAGGAGTTGAAATTTTTTATTTCATCTGGTTGGTGATGTAGCGTTTTTACTGAGAATTTCTTGGATATTTATATTAATGGGTTGAATTTTTTTTTATAGATTATAATCTATAACTATTAGTGCAGGAAGACTACTCTTTAATGAAGATTTTGCCGTGTCGGGCAGCCATAAATTAAAGAATTCTTATTCCATTTTCGGCTTGGCTGATCCTACTCCTGTATCTGCTATTGCTCCTTCTTCAATTTTTGTTATAGGTGTTTATAATTTAATCGTTTAAGAACCCGTTGTGACAACTGCCAGCAACGGGTTGCTGTTACCATAGCCATGGTTACTGTTATTGCAACAGGGGTAAGGAAGATCCCACTTAACCTGATCAAGACCAATTACAACATGGTCGAAGGCCACTTATACCATGGTCGAAAGCTACTTACAGCATGGTCACAAGGCCACTTACAGCATGGTCACAAAGCCACTTACAGCATGGTCGCAAGACCACTTACAGCATGGTCGAAGGCCATTTATAGCATGGTCGAAGGCCACTTACAGTATGGTCGCAGGCCACTTGCAACATGGTCGCAAGACCACTTACAACCTAGCTGTGAAGATGCAATCAACCTGGTAGTGAAGATCACTCTCAACTTAATCGTCAAAGACCACAAGGAAAATGTAAACCTTCCATCGCCCCATCCTAATCCCCCTGTTTATTTTGACGATTTGTTTAAACAGTACTATACCTGTTATTTGTAATGACTGATTATCTGGAGCCATCCAGAATTTGGGCTGCGTGTTTTGGAAGTCCAGTTTGTTCTGAGTGGTATAGGAGATAGGAACCCACCATCGTGGTGAAATGTTCTTGAGTTGTCTCCCTTCTTCTAGATAGAACACATTCTGAAAAATGGCGAAGATTGTAATGCGATATAAAGAGAGAAAACGAAAATGTACAATTTTTTTAAGGTCTTGTATAAAAAGATTAAATTACAATTAATAATGGGTGTGAATTGTCTTTTGTTGTTGATGTTGTTGCTGAGTTTTTGTTATATTCATGGAAAAGTGCCAAAACTGTGGGGATCGAACAGTGCTCGAGGAATGGAGGACAATTAGGTTTGATCCAAGGAGTCGGAGATAGCTTCAATAAATTAGACGAAATGAGGTATTACTCGGTATAGGTTTATGATACAAACCTGTGTGACAGTAGCAGTGGTGCCATTCCTAGTGAGAGAAATAAGAGGGTATCCTGCCTGTAATGTCCAGCTATCCATGATGGCTTTCACAGTGAGAGTTTGAGGCAGACTGTCGTCCTGGTGCGCTGCCTGAGTCATGTGTAGCCACAGGTCATCCTGCTCGGCGTTGCTATACTGACTGGTAAGAAATTCACGTGAGAGGCGATGATAAATGCAATTGCCTCAAGAATTGTAAAAGATGACACAATAAAAGGAAACTATGACACTTGCAATCAAGGACATCCCATTTGGCGACTGACAAAATGAACGTTAAGTACTACAGTAACAATATTACATACGTCACTGTGTAACAAAAACTACTCTTAAAACTCACCAAAGTTGTTAGGCTACTTAATCTTTCTTACTTCTTTCTGACTCTCTACCCACAATCTTTTTATGTTGCTCTATATTACCTCAATCTTTTCCGACTTTATTCTTATCATTCATATTATGGCCTGAAGAAAAATCAGGGTAACATGAAATTTAAAAATAATTTGCAGAATGTAACCAATTTATAAATAATAAAGTCGTGACCATTATTGACTAATTCAGCAAATAAAATAGGTTTCCTTATATTTGCACTGGGCAATCAGAGTCGAGATAAAGAGCCCTGAAATGTACACGTCAACCCTGGTTTCAAATATGGTATAGTAATATCTGAACTATGTAAATTCTTAGCCACAAAGTTCCTACAGCCACAGGTACACAATACTAGTACTACTACTACTACTATTACTACTACTACTACTACTACTAATAATAATAATATATCTTTATTTCTACAAGTTCATGTACAAGGTATACAGGCCTAGCTGACATCAGTGATATACTACTATGTAGAAAGCCGTTTGTTATGCAGAGCATTTCGGGCAAATTAGGTCAGTTTTGTCCCAGGATGCGACCCACACCAGTCGACTGACACCCGGGTACCCATTTTATAGTGATGGGTGAACATAAACAGCAGGTGTCTTATGGAAACACTTCCTAATGTCTTCCAGCCATATCGGAGATTCGAACTCCGGACCTCAGTGTGTGAGCTGAGTGAAATAGCGATCGAGCTACGGGACACAGGCCGCTACAATACATAGACAAAGACACAGACAAATACAGGCACAGAGCTCAAGCATCTACAAGGTCCGACACATGAATGAGACTGTGACTGTAACTCTTTCTATTAGACAAATTAAGAAAATCAACTATGATCATCTGAGTTGACACACAGCTACATACGATGCTGCCAACATTCCAAGCAATTCCGCAGATCATTTTCTGAAAGACTGATGAGGATCTCCGTCCTTTTTGCTTTTACATCTTCTACCAACAATAAAAAAAATGGGTTCCTCAGAGTATCGACTTGACCTTAGGGAAGAGGTTGAAGTCGCAGGACGCCCGGTCTGGCGAATAGGGTGGGTGCTGAAGCACAGAGATGTGTGTCCCAACACAATTCCTTGCAACGTTTTTGTTCATCTGATATTTTTTGGAACCAATTTTGCACAAACCACTGTTCAATTTTTCCTTTCATTAGAATGTGTCGAACACTTTCCCTGCCAAATGAATTTTCTCAGCTACTGCTCGAACACCTGATCTTCTGTCTTTTCGAATCACCACTCGTACTTTTACAATGTTGTCGTCGGTAACTGCTCTACGTGGACGGCCTGGGCTATCATCTTCCACGCTTTCTCTGCCTTCAGAAAATAGTTTGTGCCTTTCAGAAATGCGAGCACGAGACAGGCACTCTTCATCGTAAGACTCAGTCAGGTTATGTCTTCACAAGCGATTCTTTATATCAATGCTCCACGGAGAAGCAAGTGGGTATATTGAAATAGCTTGAATCCATGCTTGAGGCTCACTGACGTGCCCGGACTTGTGAACCAGGCTGCCCACCTAATGTGGCATTTGTGGCCGAGTGGACAAGAGTGCTGCCTGGGAATATTGACCGTCCCAGTAACAATATCGAGTGCTGCTGACTACAATCTTTCTCTGTATATACCCGTTTGTTTCTGCGTGGTGCACTGATCATAGTTCCTTGATAATGTGAGTAGTCACGAAAGCGCTTGGAATTTCTCTATTCTTTCAGAGTGGTTGTTTTGCATATTTTGAAATAACCTGTTTACTGTGATCTTATTGCATATATATATATATATATATATATATATATATATATATATATATATATATATATATATATATATATATATAAATAAATGCACAAAACCACCAGATTATTATGATATTCATGGGTCATAGAGCGCCTGAGGATTAGGATACAATCAGCTTGATCAAAATGAGACACATCCAGAGACAGACATGCACAGAATCTGGTCATTAAACATTAAATTAGTTAAAGTTATGACTTACAAAGAATTAAGGTAGTTGGTGACGCCCTTCCTGAAGGTGTTCTCTGACAGGAAGTGTTGCATCATGCGGATGATGGAAGCACCTGCAGTACAAGCAACATCAGTAAATATATAAGTTTTTATTTCAACTATGAGTACATAAAATTCAAATATTTTTAAAATGGTCTTATGGGCACATAAAAAGTACATTATGTAGATGTAGTTCAGGATAACCCAATAAAGTCAAATAATATGATTCTTTATGCCACTGGAATCACTCTTAATTTATATTGTTAAGCATATATGGAATTAATTATACAGATATGAGCATGTCATATAAGTTATTCAATTGTGAACATTTTACTAATATAACAAATCACTTGTTTCTCTTTCTGCAGCTTCATTCATTAGATATTCAGTGACTCTGTTCTTAAACTGTTTTATAATAAGACCCGACTTAGCTGTTTGACGCCTGGCTGCTTACTACTGACGTTATATGACGCCTGGCTGCTTACTACTGACGTTATATGACGCCTGGCTACTTACTACTAACGTTATATGACGCCTGGCTACTTACTACTGACGTTATATGACGCCTGGCTACTTACTACTAACGTTATATGACGCCTGGCTACTTACTACTGACGTTATATGACGCCTGGCTGCTTACTACTGACGTTATATGACGCCTGGCTGCTTACTACTGACGTTATATGACGCCTGGCTACTTACTACTAACGTTATATGACGCCTGGCTACTTACTACTGACGTTATATGACGCCTGGCTACTTACTACTAACGTTATATGACGCCTGGCTACTTACTACTAACGTTATATGACGCCTGGCTACTTACTACTAACGATATATGACGCCTGGCTACTTACTACTGACGTTATATGACGCCTGGCTACTTACTACTGACGTTATATGACGCCTGGCTACTTACTACTAACGATATATGACGCCTGGCTACTTACTACACACATTGCATGACGCCTGGCTACTTACTACTGACGTTGTATGACGCCTGGCACTACTGACGTTGTATGAAGCCTGGATACTTATTACTGACGTTGTATGACGCCTGGCTACTTACTACTGACGTTGTATGACGCCTGGCTACTTACTACCGACGTTGTATGACGCCTGGCTACTTACTACCGACGTTGTATGGCGCCTAGCTACTTACTACCGACGTTGTATGACGCCTGGATACTTACTACTGTCGTTGTATGACGCCTGGCTACTTGCTACTGACGTTGTATGACGCCTGGCTACTTACTGCTGACGTTGTATGACGCCTGGCTACTTACTACTGACGTTGTATGACGCCTGGCTACTTACTACTGACGTTGTATGACGCCTGGCTACTTACTACCGACGTTGCATGACGCCTGGCTACTTACTACTGACGTTGTATGAAGCCTGGCTACTTACTACTCACGTTATATGACGCCTGGCTTCTTATTACTAACGTTGTATGACGCCTGGCTACTTACTACTGACGTTGTATGACGCCTGGCTACTTTCTACTGACGTTGTATGACGCCTGGCTACTTACTACTGACGTTGTATGACGCCTGGCTTCTTACTACCGACGTTGTATGACGCCTGGCTACTTACTACCAACGTTGTATGACGCCTAGCTCTTACTACCGACGCTGTATGACGCCTAGCTGCTTACTACCGACGTTGTATGACGCCTGGCTACTTACTACCGACGTTGGATGACGCCTAGCTACTTACTACCGACGTTGTATGACGCCTATCTACTTACTACCGACGTTGTATGACGCCTAGCTACTTACTACCGACGTTGTATGACGCCTAGCTACTTACTACCGACGTTGTATGACGCCTAGCTACTTACTACCGACGTTGTATGACGCCTGGCTACTTACTACCGACGTTGTATGGCGCCTGGCTACTTACTACCGACGTTGTATGACGCCTAGCTACTTACTACCGACGTTGTATGACGCCTGGCTACTTACTACCGACGTTGTATGGCGCCTGGCTACTTACTACCGACGTTGTATAACGCCTAGCTACTTACTACCGACGTTGTATGACGCCTGGCTACTTACTACCGACGTTGTATGACGCCTATCTACTTACTACCGACGTTGTATAACGCCTAGCTACTTACTACCGACGTTGTATGACGCCTAGCTACTTACTACCGACGTTGTATGACGCCTGGCTACTTACTACCGACGTTGTATGGCGCCTGGCTACTTACTACCGACGTTGTATGGCGCCTGGCTACTTACTACCGACGTTGTATGACGCCTAGCTACTTACTACCGACGTTGTATGGCGCCTGGCTACTTACTACCGATGTTGTATAACGCCTGGCTACTTACTGTAGGGACTATAAAACTTTCTCTAGCACTACAAGTGCTTTAGATCCAAACCTTAGCGAAATTTACATCAACATATTTTAGGCACTAGATGTTAGGAAGGATGGAAGGAAATAGAATCACTCCGTCAGTGTATAAGTCTGTTGTGGAGGGTCGGCCTATTAAATGCTGCAGGCGGGGGGGAAGGAGGTTTTGTGTGCGAGGGGCTTGGACTTCCAGCAAGCGTGCGTGAGCGTGTTAGAGAGGAGCGAATGGAGACAAATGGTTTTTAGAACTATACGTGCTGTTGGAGTGTGAGCAAAGTAATATTGATGAAGGGAATCAGGGAAACCGCCCGACCGGACTTGAGTCCTGGAGATGGGACGTACAGTGTCTACACTCTGAAGGAAGGGTGTTAAGGGTGTTAATGTTGCAGGTTTATAATTGTAGTGTAAGTGTGCCTCCGGCATGAAAGTGATGGAGTGAATGATGAAAGTTTTTCCTTTTCGGGCCACCCTGCCTTGGTGGGAGACAGACTATGTGTTAATAATAATAATAACAATAATAATAATAATAATAATAATAATAATAATAATAATAATAATAATAGAAAGTTTGAAATACATGAGAAGTTTCAGTTGCTTCATTCAGTCTGACACTTTAAGAATTTCCAGTTTTCGAAATTCATGTTGACATACTTGTTGACTTATGCCAGGTTCAAAGATGAATCTTACTCTCTTAATCTGGATAATTTATAGTCTTTGTTCAGCTTGTTCAAACAGAGTTTCATGAAGAACAACCCACATTGTGTTAGTACTAGACATAAGCTTTTGATTGAACAGGTGGACAAGCGCTTGCTTATACAAGAATATTAAGAAGGCATTTGTTTATTTTAGTACAGAGTTTATTATTAGTTCAACTGGCAAGAATGGACCAAAGGATATTCTAGGATATTTCACCCTTTTGATCTGAGCCAAACACAATCTTTCTGTTTTCATTTAAGTGCAGTGCAGCTTGATTCAGGAGGAGGATCACTGCAGCAGACCTGTTGGCCCATACTAGGCAGGTCCTTTGCAATCCATCACACTAACAAAACTTTTGCCCAACTCAATTTTCAGTGCTACCCAAGAAATAAGCACTGATAACTCTATCCACTCATTTGCAAGTCCCACTCAAATCCAACCCCTCTCACTCATATATTTATCCAACCTAAATTTAAAACTACCCAAAGTCCTAGCTTCAATAACCCAACTAGGTAGAGTGTTCCACTTATCAACTACCCTATTTCCAAACTTAACAGTGGTGACCTGTACTTAACTCAGTAAAGAAGTGTCTTGTGTGCTCTCCGTGGACTGAACCAAGATGCCCTCCGTCGAGCAACTTTACCAACGGCTTAAGGAAGAATTGAGAGTAGCGAAGATGGAGATACGGCAATTGACTGATGAAAACAAGAGGATTCGTAGTAGTCCTCCTGTTTTGAGTCCTCAGGTCAAGAAGGGAACGTGGTCAGTGGCTGGACAGCAGGGAACGAAGTTGACGATCAAGAAGAATGGAAAGACAGAAACGATGAAAAAGAAAGAGACTGCTGTGGAAACATCTAATGCATTCTCCGTGCTACCCGACGAATGTGAGTCGACTGCTGGGAACGTCACGACGAACGACACCAAGGAAGGTAAGAATATTATTGTTGTTGGGGATAGCCAGGTTAGATACATGGATACGGCATTCTGCTTGAAGGACAGGAGTAGGAGACAGAGGGTTTGCTTTTCTGGGGCTGGGATGGAGGACATTGTTAGCCGGCTTGACATCATGAACGGTAATGGGATCAATCCTATTATCTGCCTCAGTGCTGGAGGCAATGATGTAGGCAAGCGTAGAAGTGAGGATTTAGTTAGAAAATTCAGGACAGCTATAGACATAATTAGGAAGAAGGGGGGGCGCCCTGTTATATGTGGCATTTTGCCAAGAAGAGGTGTTGGTAATGAATGGTTGTCCAGAGCAATTGGTATTAATTGTTGGCTGGATAAACACTGTAAGGATAATGCAGTACCATTCATTGACAACTGGGACAACTTCTATGGCCGAAATGACATGTATGCCAGGGATGGGGTTCACTTATCCAGGGCAGGTGTGGGTTTTCTTGCTAGCTCAGTTGAGGGGGTTGTTAGGACTTTAAAGTAGAATTAGTTAGAGGTATGAGTTTAGAAATGATAAATAATGAGTATGGATATATTGACTTATGCTCTGATATTAAGAATCTTAATAGTAACTGTCATGGAGTAACTCTGGGTAATGATAATTTCAGAAATTGTGTAAAAACAAAGATGAATAGGAAAAATGTACAGAAGAAAAAACATATGATGGTATTTTATGCTAACAGTCGAAGTGCAAGAAATAAGATTAATGAACTGCGTTTGGTAGCATGTGCTGGGAACTTTGATGTCATTGCATTAACTGAAACGTGGTATGATTTAAAGAGTCGGGATATGATTGCTGAGTGTAATATTCAAGGGTTTACGCTCTTCCATGTGGATAGATGTTATGGGAGGGGGGGAGGAGTTGCATTGTATGTTCGAGAAAATATTAACTGTTGAATAAAAACAGGTATAAAAATAGATGGAACAGTAACAGAATCTGTTTGGGTAGAGTTTGTAGGTCAAGAAAAACTTATTCTAGGTGTAATCTACTGACCTCCAGACTTGGATCACGATAGAGGGAGACTTCTTCGGGACGAAATTGTTAGGGCTTCTAGACACAATAACATAGTGATAGTAGGGGATTTTAACTTTAGACAAATTGACTGGAATTCTTTGACAGGTAATCTAGAATCCAGTGACTTTATGGAAACAGTTCAGGACTGTTTTCTGAAGCAGTGTGTGACAGAGCCTACCAGGGGTAATAATTTGCTAGACCTAGTCTTGTCAAATAAGGAAACACTCGTAAACAATGAACATTCAAATGGTATAAAATACCGACAGGTTGTTAGGTAAGACACATATGCAACAGTTAGGTAACTTTATTTCGAAACGTTTCGCCTACACAATAGGCTTCTTCAGTCGAGTACAGAAAAGTTGACAGAAGAAGAAGATACTTGAAGGCGATGTAATCAGTCCATCACCCTTAAAGTTTTGAGGTGGTCAGCCCCTCAGTCTGGAGAAGAGTATTGTTCCATAGTCTGAAAAAATATGGAGTTGAAGTGACAGGATGGAGCCTTATATACCGCCAAGAGGTGAGATGTAGGCCACTAGCAGAGGTAAGAATGAAGTCGTTGGGAGGTCAGGTCCCTCTCGAATCCAGCCATTCTCAAAAGTAGAAGTAGTGCAAGTTGATTTCAGGTCTGTACCAAGCTACCCTTGTGTTGCAGTGTCTGACAGAGTGAACATTCAAATGATATAAAATACCATGTGGCAGCTCATGGTATAGGAGGTAAAGTTCTAGCATGGATAGAGGCATGGCTTACCAATAGAAAGCAGAGAGTTACCATTAATGGAGTGAAATCTGAATGGGGATTAGTCGCTAGCGGCGTTCCACAGAGATCAGTTTTAGGCCCTCTCTTGTTCATAATTTACATTAATGACTTTTATGAAGGGATTACGAGTGACATGAGTAAGTTTGCTGATGATACAATGATTGGTCGTATAATTCACTCTTAGGAGGATAGCATTGAACTCCAGGAGGATTTAGACAAATTAATGTCTTGGTCTGAAAAATGGCAGATGAAGTTCAATGTGGATAAGTGTAAAGTACTAGCCCTTGGTAATGAAAATAACACTCGAAGCTATAATCTAGGTGTAGTAGAGCTTGATCATACAGAATGTGAAAAGGACTTGGGAGTCATGGTAAGCAGAAATCTGTTGATAAATTAGACACATGTGCAACTCTTGGGTATCTTTATTGAGGAAACGTTTCGCCACACAGTGGCTTCATCAGTCCGTACGTAGGAGAAACTTGAAGAACAGGAGGAGAATGAGGTAATCAGTCCCTCAACCTTGAGTCGATGTGGTCAGTCCATCAATCTTGAAAAGAATACGGCATATGAGCGGAGAAGTAGCTTATAAACCGTAGGCAGGAGAGGTGCAGCAGTCATATGTGGTGTCACATTTGACCAATGTGGAAGTAGGTCGTGCCCAAAGGTTAGGCAAGCGAAGAATTCCCAAGTATTAAGATCCCAAGAAGTTGCAGTGTCTGACGGGATTGATGAAATTAAGACACATGTGCAACATCTGGGTATCTTTATTGTAGAGGTTTCGCCATTCAGTGGCTTTATCAATACAAATTCCAGGACATTACTTGAAGATAGTAGAACTATTTACAGAAGATGAGGTAATCAGTCCCTCAACCTAATATTTCTCTTCAAACAGGTGTAGTGTCTGATATGTGGAAGATGGCTAATGTAATTCCTATTTTTAAAACAGGGGACAAGTCGTTTCCGTCAAATTACCGCCCAATAAGCCTAACCTCAATTGTAGGCAAATTACTAGAGTCAATTATAGCTGATAATATAAGAAGCCATCTCGATAACCACAGCTTGATTAATGATACTCAGCATGGATTCACGAGGGGCCGTTCCTGCCTAACTAATTTATTAACCTTCTTCACTAAAGCTTTTGAGGCCGTTGATCATGATAAAGAATACGATATTGTTTATTTAGATTTTAGTAAGGCTTTTGATAGAGTACCGCACCAGAGACTTAAATAAAGTGGCAGCTCATGGCATTGGGAAAAAGTGCTGTCATGGATCGAGTCATGGCTCACTAATAGGAAGCAGAGAGTATGCTTATATGGGGTTCATTCCGAGTGGGGATCTGTAACAAGTGACGTACCACAGGGATCAGTCTTAGGCCCGTTGTTGTTTATAAAATATATCAATGACCTTGATGAGGGTATTACTAGTGATATGAGCAAATTCGCCGATGACACAAAGATAGGTAGGATAATTGATTCAAACGTAGATGTTAGGGAACTTCACGAGGATTTAGACAAACTCTGTTCTTGGTCAGAAAAGTGGCAGATGCAGTTCAATGTAGATAAATGCAAGATTCTGAAGCTCGGAGTGTCCATAACCCTAGTACTTATAAGTTAAATGATGTAGAACTTAGCCATACGGATTGCAAAAAGGACTTAGGGATTATGGTGAGCAGCAACCTTAAACCAAGACAGCAATGCCTAAGCGTATGTAATAAGGCAAACAGATTATTGGGATTTATATCAAGAAGTGTAAGCAACAGAAGACCAGAGGTTATACTGCAGCTTTATACATCATTAGTAAGGCCTCACCTAGATTATGCAGCTCAGTTCTGGTCTCCATATTGTACAAGAATGGTATACAATACCGACAAGATGAAATTAAGACATGTGCAACATCTGGGTATCTTTGTTGTAGACGTTTCGCCATCCAGTGGCTTTATCAATACAAATTCCAAGACGTAACTTGAAGATAGTAGAACTATGTACAGAAGATGAGGTAATCAGTCCTTCAACCTAGGAGTAGGTGCGAAGAGCACAGTAGTCGTGGAGATTCTGTTATTCAAGATTGAAGGACTTACCACATCGACTCAAGGTTGAGGGACTGATTACCTCATTCTCCTCCTGTTCTTCAAGCTTCTCCTGTGTATGGACTGATTAAGCCACTGTGTGGCGAAACGTTTCCTTAATAAAGATACCCTGTTGCACATGTGTCTAATTTGTCTAGGTAGACTGTTCCACTCATCAAATACCCTATTTCCAAACCAATACTTTCCTAAGTCCTTTCTAAATCTAAACTTGTCTAATTTAAATCCATTACTGCGGGTTCTCTCTTGGAGAGACATCCTCAAGACCTTATAAATATCCCCTTTATTAATACCTATCTTCCACTTATACACTTCGATCAGGTCTCCCCTCATTCTTCGTCTAACAAGTGAATGTAACTTAAGAGTCTTCAATCTTTCTTCATAAGGAAGATTTCTAATGTTTGTATTAATTTAGTCATTCTACGCTGAATGTTTTCTACCGAATTTATGTCCATTCTGTAATAGAGAGACCAGAACTGAGCTGCATAATCTAGGTGAGGCCTTACTAATGATGTATAAAGCTGCAGTATAACCTCTGGACTTCTGTTGCTTACACTTCTTGATATAAATCCCAATAATCTATTTGCCTTATTACGTACGCTTAGGAATTGCTGTTTAAGGTTGCTGCTCACCATAACCCCCAAGTCCTTTTCGCAATCTGTATGGTTAAGTTCTGCATCATTTAACTTATAAGTGCTAGGGTTATGGACACCCTCGAGATTCAGAACCTTGCATTTATCTACATTCAACTGCATCTGCCACTTTTCTGACCAAGAATCGAGTTTGTCTAAATCCTTATGAAGTTCCCTAACATCTACGTTTGAATCAATTATCCTGTCTATCTTTGTGTCATCGGCGAATTTGCTCATATCACTAGTAATACCCTCATCAAGGTCATTGATATATATTATAAACAACAACGGGCTCAAGACTGAGCCCTGTGGTACGCCACTTGTTACAGATCCCCACTCGAATTTAACCCCATTCATGGACACTCTTTGCTTCCTGTCAGTGAGCCATGACTCGATCCACGAGAGCACTCTTCCCCCAATGCCATGAGCTCCCACTTTCTTTAACAGTCTATGGTGCGGAACTCTATCAAAAGCCTTACTAAAATCTAAGTAAATAATATCAAATTCTTTATCTTGATCAAAAGCCTCAAAAGCTTTACTGAAGAAAGTTAATAAATTAGTTATATAAGAACGGCCTCTCGTGAATCCATGCTGAGTATCATTAATCAAGCTATGCTTATCGAGATGGCTTCTTATAATCTCAGCTATAATTGATTCTAGTAATTTGCCTACAATTGAGGTCAGGTTTATTGGGCGGTAATTTGACTGTAACGACTTGTACCCTGTTTTAAAAATAGGAATTACATTAGCCATCTTCCACATATCAGACACTACACCTGTTTGAAGAGATAAATTAAAAATATTAGTTAATGGTTCACAGAGTTCCATTTTGCATTCCTTAATAACCCTTGAAAAAACCTCATTAGGACCCTGCGACTTATTTTGCTTCAGTCGGTCTATCTGCTTCACAACCATTTCACTAGTGACTGTGATGTTACATAATTTATCTTCAGACCCACTATAAAAATTAATTTCTGGAATATTGTTAGTGTCTTCCTGTGTAAAAACCGAGATAAAATAATTATTTAAAATCGAGCATATTTCATTCTCTTTGTCAGTAAGATGCCCATATTGAATATTGAATATTGGGAATTCTTCACTTACCTAACCCTTGGGCACGACCTACTTCCACATTGGACAAATATGACACCACCTACGACTGCTGCCCCTCACCTGTCTATGGTTTATAAGCTGCTTCTCCGCTCATATACCGTATTCTATTCAAGATTGATGGACTGACCACATCGACTCAAGGCTGAGGGACTGATTACCTCATTCTCCTCCTGTTCTTCAAGTTTCTCCTTTGTATGGACTGATGAAGCCACTGTGTGGCGAAACGTTTCCTCAGTAAAGATACCCAAGAGTTGCTCATGTGTCTAATTCAACAACATGTCGGTTCTCTGAACCATTCATCTACAAAGATGCCCATAGTTATTTTTAAGGGGACCTATCTTATCTCTAACTTTTGTTCTATAGACCTGGAAAAACTTCTTGGGTTAGTTTTAGAATCCCTAGCAACTTTAATTTCATAGTCCCTTTTTAATGTCCCTCTTAATGTCAATATACTGATTCATAAGATGACCCTCACCTCTTTTGATACGCCTATAAATTCCCTTCTTATGCCCTAGTAGATATTTCAGCCTATTATTCATCCATTTTGGGTCATTTCTGTTTGATCTAATTTCTTTATACGGGATAAACGTTCTTTGAGCAGCATGTATAGTGTTCAGAAAGCTGTCATATTGATAGCTCTCTTCGTTACCCCAGTCAGCAGATGATAAGTGTTCTCTATGCCCATCGTAATCTGTTAAGCGAAAATCTGGGACTGTTACTGAGTTATCCCTACTATCATACTTCCATTCAATGCTAAATGTAGTTGATTTGTGGTCGCTGGCACCCAGTTCCTCTAAAATTTCTAAATTATTAACAAGGGATTCATTGTTTGCCAGAACTAAGTCAAGCAGGTTATTTCCCCTTGTAGGTTCTTTCACAAACTGCTTCAGAAAACAATCCTGAACTACCTCTAAGACGTCGTATGATTCTAAATTCCCAGTCAAGAAATTCCAATCAATATGACTAAAGTTAAAGTCTCCTAGAATTACTATATTATCGTGCTTTGTGGCCTTAACAATTTCCTCCCATAATAGTCTCCCTTGGTCCCTATCTAAGTTTGGGGGACGGTATATCACACCTAAAATAAATTTTTCATGCCCCTCTGAAAATTCTATCCAAACAGACTCTGTATGTTTTACTTAATACCCGTTTTTGTGCAACAGTTCAAGCGATCTCGGACATACAATGCCACCCCACCCCCCTTCCCGATACTTCTATCTACTTGGAACAATTTAAAACCCTGAATGTGACATTCTGCAGGCATGTCCCTATTTTTCATATTGAACCACGTCTCAGTTAAGGCAAATACATCACTGTTACCTGTACTAGCAACTAGTCTCAACTCGTCCATCTTATTCCTAGCACTACGACTATTTGTGTAATATATATTTAAGGACCCTCTGTTCTCTTTACTCTTCCTGCTCCTTTCTGTTATACCACTAAACCTATTACTGTCCTTGTCAATTAGTGCCACTGGCTTTCCAATATCCACCTCATTTTGCCTATTACTAGTTCTCCTAGTACTCATAGTCCTGATCAAAGAGCCTAATTTCCGCTGACATAAATACCTTGAATCATCATTAATAACCCTTTCTAACAATCGAAATAAAGGCACCTTCATCTTCTTTGAGGTATTAGCAAAAATCCTCCTCCAAACAGTAAACCCTGCCATCACTTAGGCTCTGCTGCTAATGCTACACAAGAACATAACAGAGGAACACTGAAACAAACCTTCTCAAATCCATGGAAATAAATGGTGTAAAATACCGACACAATGGAAATATAAACACATATGCAGCATAATGTGATCCTTTATTGACTACGTTCCGCCCACACAGTGGGCTTTTTCAAGTCACAAATAGAACTACCTGGGGTGGAAGGAACGCGAGTATTTATAGTCCGGTTCAGAATGCTGAGGTCAGGTGGAGAATGCTGCATCTGATGATGTACCGAGTGGGGTTACAGAGTCTAAAACCTTGGGTAGCTTGGAAAGGAGATTGGATAAGTTTGTGAGCAGACCTTCTACAGTGTTCTTATGTGGGATAGCGATGAAGAAGTTTCTTGGCTAGTGGTTCAGCTATGTTATAGAAGCCACTATTCTGGTTGAAGTTGTCGGATATAGAAATAAGTGATGATTCCAGGATTCTTCGGTATTGAGTGTTGTCTTCTGTGGCGATAAGTCTTGAGTTTCTGTAGTTTATCAAGTGGTTGTGTGAATTACGGTGTTGTACGCAGGCATTCCTTGTGTCGTCAGACCTGCTTGCGTACTGGTGTTCTGAAATACGTGTTTGGAGGTCCCTTGATGTTTCACCCACGTATAACTTGTTGCAGTCATTACAAGGGATTATGTATACCCCTGCAGAGGGTAGAAGCTTGTCCTGTCTATCACTGGTAATGTCCTTGATGGTCGTGGTTGTGGAGGTAGATACTTGTAATGAGGTATTGGAAAAGATGTTGGAAACGTGTTTGGCAATGGAGTTGGTGGGGAGGACTATGTATCTCTTCTCGGCAGTGTCTTCTCTGGGTGTGTTGAAGATGTTTAATGCCCGTCGTCTGCAGTCTCTGATGAAGTGACGAGGATAGTGGAGTTTAGAAAATACTTGTTCAATCATCGTGCATTCTTCTTCAAGAAACTCATTGCTGCAGATTCTGAGTGCACGCAGGAAGAAGCCTATAATTACACCACGTTTGGTTTTGGTGTCGTGGTGAGAGTAAAAGTGGAGAAGATCGTTTTGGTTGGTGGGTTTTCGATAGACTTTAAAACGAAGTTCGTGGTCAGCTTTGCAAAGCAGAACATCAAGGAAAGGAAGAGTGTTGTCGACACCAGCTCTCAGGAATTCTCGCAAAACACCTCTCTAAACTCTTGGGCACTATCAGTCCAGCACATCTCAAACACTCGGGCGATCTTCTCAATCGCATTCGCAACATCAACATCAGGAACAAGAAACTTTCCAGCCTTGACGTGACTTCCCTATTCACCAAAGTACCTACTACACAAGCCATCGATCTCTTGCGCAGGAAAATTGACGATTCATTTGATCTTCCCATTCCAGCCAGCGATTTCATCGACCTTGTTGAACTATGTGTTGGCTTTACGTGTTTCTCTTTCGAAAATCACCTCTTTCAGCAGACTTTTGGACTACACATGGGTTCGCCACTCAGTGCGGTCCTGGCGAACCTATACATGGAACATCTAGAAGCCGAACGTTTCTCCACCATTATTCCTTCATCTGTCACCTGGCTCCGTTATGTTGACGACATTCTCCTCATAACTCCTAAACGCTTCAATGTTAAAGCTCTCCAAGACAAGCTCAACCAGGTCGAGCCTTCAATCCAGTTCACACTTGAAGAAGAAGTCGACAACACTCTTCCTTTCCTTGATGTTCTGCTTTGCAAAGCTGACCACGAACTTCGTTTTAAAGTCTATCGAAAACCCACCAACCAAAACGATCTTTTCCACTTTTACTCTCACCACGACACCAAAACCAAACGTGGTGTAATTATAGGCTTCTTCCTGCGTGCACTCAGAATCTGCAGCAATGAGTTTCTTGAAGAAGAATGCACGATGATTGAACAAGTATTTTCTAAACTCCACTATCCTCGTCACTTCATCAGAGACTGCAGACGACGGGCATTAAACATCTTCAACACACCCAGAGAAGACACTGCCGAGAAGAGATACATAGTCCTCCCCACCAACTCCATTGCCAAACACGTTTCCAACATCTTTTCCAATACCTCATTACAAGTATCTACCTCCACAACCACGACCATCAAGGACATTACCAGTGATAGACAGGACAAGCTTCCACCCTCTGTAGGGGTATACATAATCCCTTGTAATGACTGCAATAAGTTATACGTAGGTGAAACATCAAGGGACCTCCAAACACGTATTTCAGAACACCAGTACGGAAGCAGGTCTGACGATACAAGGAATGCCTGCGTACAACACCGTAATTCACACAACCACTTGATAAACTACAGAAACTCAAGACTTATCGCCACAGAAGACAACACTCAATACCGAAGAATCCTGGAATCATCACTTATTTCTATATCCGACAACTTCAACCAGAATAGTGGCTTCTATAACATAGCTGAGCCACTTGCCAAGAAACTTCTTCATCGCTATCCCACATAAGAACACTGTAGAAGGTCTGCTCACAAACTTATCCAATCTCCTTTCCAAGCTACCCATGTTTTTAGACTCTGTAACCCCACTCGGTACATCATCAGATGCAGCATTCTCCACCTGACCTCAGCATTCTGAACCGGACTATAAATACTCGCGTTCCTTCCACCCCAGGTAGTTCTATTTGTGACTTGAAAAAGCCCACTGTGTGGGTGAAACGTAGTCAATAAAGGATCACATTATGCTGCATATGTGTTTATATTTCTCAAATCCAACCACCAACAGAAACATCTGTCTAAACTATTTTTATGCTACCCAAGTAATAACTTTTACAACCTTTTACTCATGTGCAAGTTGATTGTTCTACCATATTGTATTACTACTACCACCACTAGTATTACACTTCACTCTAAGCCTATATATACCCCTCTGTGTCCACGTATTGTTTGTAACAGCTTGATAAAGCTCCTGGAGAACGAAACGTTGCCACAATAAAATGTCACATTAGCTGCACTTGTGTCCTTTTACTTAACATATTGTTGGAAATTCTACCAATATTAGTACAATGCGAGTATGGCCGATGCGAAGACGGGAGAACGCAGTCTTCCAAGTACGGCAGCGGTGGTAAGAAGATGGCCACAAACCTAAAAGCAGTTTAATAGAGTGCAATTTGTTATGGTGGATGTCCGACCACCGTTGTTGCCAACGACTGCAAAGACGGGCAGAGATGACTGTAAATTAATCCTTGAATGGAATACCTCTACAGGAAAAATGAAGATCATGTACCCCTGACTGCGCAGCAGCATCCACCTGTTCATTGCCCTTCACAGAAATCAAATTGTTTAATGGTCTGTAAAGTGCTGAAAGAATCTGAAATGATCACAAATGCCAAAGGAGACATATGTGTAATATGGAGAAGCATTATGACAATTCACAACTACTTGACTATCCCTTCTTCCTCTGACAATTGCTTGTGACTTGCTTTAATGTTGTTTGGTCTCTTAACAATACAGTCTCTCTAATATCATAATTTATTAAGCCTGTAGTACATGCAAAGTTAAATTATAACTTCTGTCCACTAATTCATCATGTACGTTATATTTTGCTGTCACATATTCTATCATTTATTTCATTTACTGCTTCTCCCACCACGTTACAGTATTGTCACATGGTTGTTGTTCATACAACTCCTTTCGTTAAATATTTAATCATTTAAATATAAAATTCTAATCTTATTAAAACTTTCTGTAAGTACAAATTGTCACTACATATATGTATATATTCTTGATGGCTAAGTTCCTTGTTAATTAAGGGTAGGTATGCAATATCTCACAAACTAGAGCCAATTTGACAAACCTACTGCCATTTTCTAATTCAGCCACCCCAGTATACCCCATTTACCTTCGAATATCTTTGACAACGAATTTTTTAGTTGACCAGTGGATCCATAATAATCTTTCCTTTGTTGTAAAATAAAACAATCAGTATCTTCAATAATCCTGTCTTATGACGAAAGATTTTTCATCATTTATTCACAATAGTCCCGCCCTCATTAATTACTTGTAGCATCTTTAATAGTTTTACCTTTTATTTAACATCTGACATAAATTACTAATGTAAGTTCTACCATTGTTTTATATCATTCAGTATATTTAATAACCTAATCTTTGACATCAATTAATTATAATAGCCCCATCTTTAATACAAGCCATGCCATCAAGTATTAATAATAGTCCACCTACCTTTACTGTAAGATATGACATCAAATATCTGAGGAATTTCGTCTGGATGGTTAACAACAACATTAATGGGGTGGGAAGTCTTGAGACTATCTAGTTCCAGTGCTTTGTGAAGGTTTGATATCAGGAACTGTTCCATCACACCCCATGTTGGTTCAACCTGTACCAAAAAATATGTATAATGTGAAAAAGTTTTTAAATTTCAATTTTATTTTTTGTATTTGTGTAACTTGGCAGCTGACTCACGATACTTTACTGATCTTAAATCAGTGTTATTACCTATGTCCTGGGTAACTAATGTTATAATCGTTGGATAATCATAAGCATAATCAATAGGTGATCAATGTTACAACCTTAGAATAATCAACGTTTTAGTCTACTTATATTCAGTGTAATAACCTGTGGGTTCCCTGAAAGTTACCTGATAATGATACCAAGAGTTACCATATTTTCCGGCATATAAGGCGCACAACAGAAGTATCATAGTGGTAAATCAGTTTTCATATTGAAGGGTTAATTACCCTCTGATGTATAACGTAACTCAAAGCTTTTCCCTGACGTTGACCATATAACGTGCAAGTTGATTTTCCAAGATTTTTTTGTGGGAAAAAAGGCACGCCATATATATACCGGAAAATATGGTAAAACTCACACCTTTCATTTTCACTCCATTTTGCCTTCAAACTTATGTATAATTACTATATAAAGGACTAACTAAGTTATGACAATAGGAAACTAATCCATACTTACAACATTAAGGCTTATATAGCCCATAAAGGTTGCAAATCCTTCCTTGAGCCAGAGGTCTGACCACCAGGCTGGAGTGACCAAGTTGCCAAACCACTGATGAGCGATCTCATGAGCTAAGACATTGCCAAGAGTCTGCTTGCTGGAGACTGAACTTAGCTTCGAATCGTATAATAGAGCAGTTTCCCTAAAGAAAATATTATACAGAGTTTAATTTTGGAAAATATTATGAACATATATACACAGAAAGATTAAACACAAACAGGATTCGAACCCATCTTAGCTGATGTCCACGAGTGTTGCTTAGCTACCACTGTGGCACTAAACCACTTACCTACAGATGCCTCCAAAAGCTAGGTAGAATGGCTACAAGCACTGAGAACACTTGTGAGCCTCGGACATGGTCACCATGGGTTGTATTTCTGCCTAACATTTTGAAGCTTGTGTAGCTAAGTGGTTTAAGACATCGTGGTGGGAGCTAAACCACACTTGTAGACAGCAAAAAAGGTGGGTTCGAATCCTGCTGGTTGTCATCTTTCTGTGTATATACACTCCGCTTAATAAATATATATATATATATATATATATATATATATATATATATATATATATATATATATATATATATATATATATATATCTTTATTTACTACATGTACAAGGTATACAGGCCTAGCTGACATCACTGACATACTACTATATAGAAAGCCCCTTGTTATGCAGAGTATTTCGAGCAAATCAGGTAAATTTTGTCTAGGATGCAATCCTCACCAGTTGACTGGGTGAACATAGACAGAAAGTGTCACTCGCCCTAATGTTTCCAACCGTACCGGGGATCGACCCCCGGACCACAGTAAGTTAACTGAGTGTGCTAGGAATCGAGTTACAGGACACCTTTGTCCTGTATACTTCCTGTTAATGATATCAACAGTTTTAATAATAAAAAAGAGTATTTTAAATCTTATACTTTTCATCATTTAAATATTACATTTTTATTAAGTAATTTATATTATTATTATTATTATTATTATTATTATTATTATTATTATTATTATTATTATTATTATTATTATTCAGAGTACTATTATATAGTTAAAGCACTATTTACTGAATTATTTTCATGTAAATGTTTGGTGGTCGATGAACAAGCTACAACTTCATGAAGGTGTTGATGATCTGAAGAGTTTGTGGAGCCCTGATGTAGAGGTTTATCAGCAAGGAATGCATCAATTAGCCACGGGAAAACATCGGTCATGTGACCATAAGTTCCAATGATGGGTTATACTATGATTAAGGCCCACGTCAGGAGGTATTTATTCTGTTTCCTGACGAATCCTTCCTGATCTATGTAGTGAGTAGTCATCATCATAACCGCTGTCAACATTATTTGTAAGGTATATCTGCCATAAGGCGACAGTTGGCATTTCATTGTATATAATTCACAATGATAGCCAATACAAACTTTAATAGGAACCTAATGGACATTTAAATATAATAATATTTTATATGGTAATTAATTTACCAAAAAAACATATAAAAAAATCATTACATTTAACCTACTTTGCAACATTTAAGACAAAAATAATCAATGTTTACCTGAAGAGGATGAGTCCCCAGTTCTCCATGCCATTAAACTTGAAGTCTGGTACACTTGACATGTCAAGCTTTGGCAGAGGAAATGGGATATTAAAATAGTTCTCAAGGAAGGTGAGTATAGCTGGGGCTGTGTCACGAGCATAAGCGGCCTGACTCACGGCGTCCTTCCGTGTCCATACTAAAATAATTGATAGATTATTGATCATGTTAAAACATCAGTGTTCCATCACTGATCACACTAATTTAACAAACATTCAGCTAAAATAACAAATGCTATATTTTATTTCATTTTATTACATCTCTTCTTCTGACAGTATATAAGTATCCATAATGTCGCTTTAACTTCACAATGTTTCAGACTATGGAACAAAATCTCTTCTGCAGGCTGAGGGACTGATCACCTCAAAACTACGTCTTCGAGGGTGATGGACTGATTACTTCGCATTCACATCTCTACTGTTTCTGCCAACTTTTCTGTACCCGACAGAAGCAGCCTACTGTGTAGGCGAAACATTTCGGAATTAAGATACCTAACTAGTGCACATGTGTCTTACTTAATATACTTGTCTTTACATGTACTGTGATGCTAATTATTTCGATTAATAACAACTAAAATAATTGAGCTTTATATAATTTTAAAGGAAATGCAGAATAATTAATTTTTCAAAGTAAAACATTAGATCTCAATGTCAACAAAATAATTATTTCTTGTTGAATCTTTACCATTGTCATAAATGTTTTACAGTTGATATATTGACGAGCTTTGTCAGAGTTAAAATTCTACAATTATGTTTCAGTATAACACAAGTTGAAATAATTATCTTTTATTACACCATTTTCTGCTTGGTATATACACTGAAAAATTCCCTTTTAAAGGGATTAAAGAATTCTTGAATGTTAGCGAACAGCTCAACTGCATCGTTAAAACCTTACAGTCGAGAGGATTTAAACCCATGAGACTGACTCATATACAGAACTCCTTTAAGTATTAAAAACCTTTGAAAAGCGTGTTGTTGAGCTCTGATGATTCAAGATATGAAAAGTCACTGATGAGGAATCCAACGAGGTAAGTTGACATAGTCATGGTGGTGTTGAAGGTGTCCCACACCCACCCATCAACACCATCACTAGTGCAAAAGAGGAATGTGAAAAACGATTAATTTTCATGTGCTAAATTATAAAGAACAAACAGTACAGCAATACACAGATAACAAACAAACTGCAGTATATAAATATAGAAGCACAGACAACGTTATTTGCTACAAGAGCAAGAATAATGTAAGAGATGGCGGAACACTACACGATAAAACTTCATGAAGGTGTCTGCTGACACCTGTTAACTTCATGAAGGTGTCTGCTGACACCTGTTAACTTCATGAAGGTGTCTGCTAACACCTGTTAACTTCATGAAGGTGTCTGCTAACACCTGTTAACTTCATGAAGGTGTTTGCTGACACCTGTTAACTTCATGAAGGTGTCTGCTGACACCTGTTAACTTCATGAAGGTGTCTGCTGACACCTGTTAACTTCATGAAGGTGTCTGCTGACACCTGTTAACTTCATGAAGGTGTCTGCTGACACCTGTTAACTTCATGAAGGTGTCTGCTGACACCTGTTAACTTCATGAAGGTGTCTTCTGACACCTGTTAACTTCACGAAGGTGTCTGCTGACACCTGTTAACTTCATGAAGGTGTCTGCTGACACCTGTTAACTTCATGAAGGTGTCTGCTGACACCTGTTATCTTCATGAAGGTGTCTGCTGACACCTGTTAACTTCATGAAGGTGTCTGCTGACACCTGTTAACTTCATGAAGGTGTCTGCTGACACCTGTTAACTTCATGAAGGTGTCTGCTGACACCTGTTAACTTCATGAAGGTGTCTGCTGACACCTGTTAACTTCATGAAAGTGTCTGCTGACACCTGTTAACTTCATGAAGGTGTCTGCTGACACCTGTTAACTTCATGAAGGTGTCTGCTGACACCTGTTAACTTCATGAAGGTGTCTTCTGACACCTGTTAACTTCACGAAGGTGTCTGCTGACACCTGTTAACTTCATGAAGGTGTCTGCTGACACCTGTTAACTTCATGAAGGTGTCTGCTGACACCTGTTAACTTCATGAAGGTGTCTGCTGACACCTGTTAACTTCATGAAGGTGTCTCCTAACACCTGTTAAATTCATGAAGGTGTCTGCTGACACCTGTTAACTTCATGAAGGTGTCTTCTAGCACCTGTTAACTACATGAAGGTGTCTTCTAACACCTGTTAACTTCATGAAGGTGTCTGCTGACACCTGCTAACTTCATGAATGTGTCTGCTGACACCTGTTAACTTCATGAAGGTGTCTGCTAACACTTGTTAACTTCATGAAGGTGTCTGTTAACACATATTAACTTCATGAAGGTGTCTGCTAACACCTGTTAACTTCATGAAGGTGTCTGCTAATACCTGTTAACTTCATGAAGGTGTCTGCTAACACCTGTTAATTTCATGAAGGTGTCTGCTGACACCTGTTAACTTCATGAAGGTGTCTGCTAATACCTGTTAACTTCATGAAGGTGTCTGCTAACACCTGTTAATTTCATGAAGGTGTCTGCTGACACCTGTTAGCTTCATGAAGGTGTCTGCTAGCACCTGTTAACTTCATGAAGGTGTCTGCTAACACTTGTTAACTTCATGAAGGTGTCTGCTGACACCTGTTAACTTCATGAAGGTGTCTGCTGACACCTGTTAACTTCATGAAGGTGTCTGCTAACACCTGTTAACTTCATGAAGGTGTCTGCTAACACCTGTTAACTTCATGAAGGTGTCTGCTGACACCTGTTAACTTCATGAAGGTGTCTGCTGACACCTGTTAACTTCATGAAGGTGTCTGCTGACACCTGTTAACTTCATGAAGGTGTCTGCTAGCACCTGTTAACTTCATGAAGGTGTCTACTAACACCTATTAACTTCATGAAAGTGTCTGCTGACACCTGTTAACTTCATGAAGGTGTCTGCTGACACCTGTTAACTTCATGAAGGTGTCTGCTGACACCTGTTAACTTCATGAAGGTGTCTGCTGACACCTGTTAACTTCATGAAGGTGTCTGCTGACACCTGTTAACTTCATGAAGGAGTCTTCTGACACCTGTTAACTTCACGAAGGTGTCTGCTGACACCTGTTAACTTCATGAAGGTGTCTGCTGACACCTGTTAACTTCATGAAAGTGTCTGCTGAAACCTGTTAACTTCATGAAGGTGTCTGCTGACACCTGTTAACTTCATGAAGGTGTCTGCTGACACCTGTTAACTTCATGAAGGTGTCTGCTGACACCTGTTAACTTCATGAAGGTGTCTTCTGACACCTGTTAACTTCACGAAGGTGTCTGCTGACACCTGTTAACTTCATGAAGGTGTCTGCTGACACCTGTTAACTTCATGAAGGTGTCTGCTGACACCTGTTAACTTCATGAAGGTGTCTGCTGACACCTGTTAACTTCATGAAGGTGTCTCCTAACACCTGTTAAATTCATGAAGGTGTCTGCTGACACCTGTTAACTTCATGAAGGTGTCTTCTAGCACCTGTTAACTTCATGAAGGTGTCTTCTAACACCTGTTAACTTCATGAAGGTGTCTGCTGACACCTGCTAACTTCATGAATGTGTCTGCTGACACCTGTTAACTTCATGAAGGTGTCTGCTAACACTTGTTAACTTCATGAAGGTGTCTGTTAACACATATTAACTTCATGAAGGTGTCTGCTAACACCTGTTAACTTCATGAAGGTGTCTGCTAATACCTGTTAACTTCATGAAGGTGTCTGCTAACACCTGTTAATTTCATGAAGGTGTCTGCTGACACCTGTTAACTTCATGAAGGTGTCTGCTAATACCTGTTAACTTCATGAAGGTGTCTGCTAACACCTGTTAATTTCATGAAGGTGTCTGCTGACACCTGTTAGCTTCATGAAGGTGTCCGCTAGCACCTGTTAACTTCATGAAGGTGTCTGCTAACACTTGTTAACTTCATGAAGGTGTCTGCTGACACCTGTTAACTTCATGAAGGTGTCTGCTAACACTTGTTAACTTCATGAAGGTGTCTGCTGACACATGTTAACTTCATGAAGGTGTCTGCTAACACTTGTTAACTTCATGAAGGTGTCTGCTAACACCTGTTAACTTCATGAAGGTGTCTGCTAACACTTGTTAACTTCATGAAGGTGTCTGCTAACACCTGTTAACTTCATGAAGGTGTCTGCTAACACCTGTTAGCTACATGAAGGTGTCTGCTAACACCTGTTAACTTCATGAAGGTATCTGCTAACACCTGTTAACTTCATGAAGGTGTCTGCTAACACCTGTTAACTTCATGAAGGTGTCTGCTAACACCTGTTAACTTCATGAAGGTGCCTGCTAACACCGGTTAATTTCATGAAGGTGTCTGCTAACACTTGTTAACTTAATGAAGGCGTCTGCTAACACCTGTTAACTTCATGAAGGTGTCTGCTATCACCTATTAACTTCATGAAGGTGTCTGCTAACACCTGTTAACTTCATGACGGTGTCTGCTAACACCTGTTAACTTCATGAAGGTGTCTGCTAACACCTGTTAACTTCATGAAGGTGTCTGCTAACACCTGTTAACTTCATGAAGGTGTCTGCTAACACCTGTTAACTTCATGAAGGTGTCTGCTAACACCTGTTAGCTTCATGGAGGTGTCTGCTAACACCTGTTAATTTCATGAAGGTGTCTGCTGACACCTGTTAACTTCATGAAGGTGTCTGCTAACACCTGTTAACTTCATGAAGGTGTCTGCTAACACCTGTTACCTTCATGAAGGTGTCTGCTGACACCTGTTAACTTCATGAAGGTGTCTGCTAACACCTGTTAACTTCATGAAGGTGTCTGCTAACACCTGTTAACTTCATGAAGGTGTCTGCTAACACCTGTTAACTTCATGAAGGTGTCTGCTAACACCTGTTAATTTCATGAAGGTGTCTGCTGACACCTGTTAACTTCATGAAGGTGTCTGCTAAGACTTGTTAACTTCATGAAGGTTTCTGCTAACACCTGTTAACTTCATGAAGGTGTCTGCTAACACCTGTTAGCTTCATGAAGGTGTCTGCTAGCACCTGTTAACTTCATGAAGGTGCCTGCTAACACTTGTTAACTTCATGAAGGTGTCTGCTGACACCTATTAACTTCATGAAGGTGTCTGCTAACACTTGTTAACTTCATGAAGGTGTCTGCTAACACCTGTTAACTTCTTGAAGGTGTCTGCTAACACCTGTTAACTTCATGAAGGTGTCTGCTAACACCTGTTAACTTCATGAAGGTGTCTGCTAACACCTGTTAATTTCATGAAGGTGTCTGCTAACACCTGTTAACTTCATGAAGGTGTCTGCTAACACCTGTTAACTTCATGAAGGTGTCTGCTAACACCTGTTAATTTCATGAAGGTGTCTGCTAACACCTGTTAACTTCATAACGGTGTCTGCTAACACCTGTTAACTTCATGAAGGTTACCTGGACGTTACCTGGAGGTTATTCCGGGGATCAACGCCCCCGCGGCCCGGTCCACGACCAGGCCTCCCGGTGGATCAGGGCCTGATCAACTAGGCTGTTACTGCTGGCCGCAGGCTGTCCAACGTACGAAACACAGCTTGGCTAATCTAGCACTGACTTTAGGTATCTGTCCTGCTCCCTCTTGAAGGCAGCCAGGGGCCTATTGGTAATTCCCCATATGTTTGGTGGGAGGCTGTTGAGCAGTCTTGGGCCCCGGACACTTACGGTGTTTTCTCTTAGTGTACCAATGGCTCCCCTACTTTTAATTGGGGGTATTTTGCATCGCCTGCCCAGTCTTTTACTTTCGTAGGGAGTGATTTCTGTGTGCAGATTCAGGATCATTCCTTCTAGGATTTTCCAAGTGTAGATTATGATAAATATCTCTCTCTCCTGCGTTCCAACGATTACAAGTCAAGTGCTTCCAAGCGTTTCCAGTAGTTAAGGTGCTTGATAGAACTTATACGTGCAGTAAAAGTTCTCTGTACACTCTCTAGATCTGCAATTTCACCTGCTTTGAACGGAGATGTTAATGTCCAGCAGTAATCCAGCCTAGAGAGAACATTGGCTTGGCATCTCTCGTCTTGAACGTTCTCAATATATATCCTATCATTTTCTTTGCACTTGTGATCGTGGCACTGTTGCGATCCTTGAAAGTGAGATCCTCAGACATTACTACTCCCAGGTCCCTTACATTATTTTTCCGCTCTATTGTATGGCCGGAGTCAGTAGTATACTCTGTTCTAGTTATTATCTCCTCCAGTTTTCCATAACGGAGTAGTTGGAATTTGTCCTCATTGAACATCATATTGTTTTCCGTTGCCCACTGGAAAGCTTTGTTTATATCTTCATGGAGGTTAACCGCGTCCTTAATAGATGACGGCCTCATGCAGATCCTAGTACCGTCTGCAAAGGATGATACGGTGCTGTGGGTTACATCTCTGTCTATGTCTGATATGAGGATGAGGAACAGGATGAGGGCGAGTACTGTGCCTTGTGGAACAGAGCTCTTCACTATGGCAGCCTCCGATTTAACTCTGTTGACCACTACTCTTTGTGTTCGATTGGTTAGGAAGTTGAAGATCCATCTCCCCACTTTGCCAGTTATTCCTTTAGCACGTATTTTGTGCTCCATTACGCCATGATCGCACTTGTCAAACGCTTTTGCAAAGTCTGTGTATATTACATCTCCATTCTGACACCTGTTAACTTCTAACACATGTTAACTTCATGACGGTGTCTGCTACCACCTGTTAACCTCATGAAGGTGCCTGTTAACACCTGTTAACTTCATGACGGTGTCTGCTACCACCTGTTAACTTCATGAAGATATGACATAGTCATGGGCGATGGGTGGAGAGTAGAGCACACGTTTATGCGGAGGGGTTATGCTGCCAGGTTGGACCGTATATATATAACTCGAGATATAACAGTAGAAGGTGTAATGACGATAGATTTAGGTTTTTCGGACCATCGTGCTGTTTTGGCAGAGGTGGCATGGGAAGGGATGGTTCGTAGGTATGTGGGTTATTGGAAAATGAATGTGAGGCTACTTCAGGGGGAGGGGGAGGGGTTGTTTTTTAGGGAATGGTGGAGGCAACTCTGGGAGGTTCGCAACAAAGAGGAGGATGTATTGGAATGGTGGGAGAAACATGCTAAATTGCAGATTAAGGAGTATTATCAGCACCGAGGACGGGATGAGGCGAGGTGGAGGTTTGGTTTACAGAAATATTTTGAGGGGCAGCTCAATGACTGTTATGAAGGGGGAGGGGGCTAGACATGGAGAAATAGAGGTTTTAAGGGAAAGATTGAGGGATATACAAAATTCTCGTTTTTATGCGATACGTGTAAGGGAAGGTTTAGAGGAGGTTCTATGGTGTGACAAACCGTCAGGATGTGTTTTGAGGAGATTTAGGAATAGGCAACAGATGACCACGATTATGGAATTAGAGGTGTGTAAAGGGTGGGGGGATACAGGGTGGGGCACGTACTTAGTACGACCGATGGAATGAGTAATTATGCTGATTATTGGTTTAGGGAGAATTTTAAGCAGGGGGAGGGAGGAGGGAAGGAGGGAGAGATTCTAGGAGAAGGAATTCGGGGTATTTTAGGGGAGGAGGAGAGAGCAGTAATAGAGGGTAGGATCAGTGAGGAGGAGGTGGAGGCGGCGGTAATGGGCTTGAGTAGGGGAAAAGCGCCGGGCATTGATGGAATTCCTAATGATTTCTATATTACACATTGGGATTGTATGAAGGTATGTCTGGTCTCGTTGTTTAACTGTATGAAGGAAAGGGGAGTGTTGGGGGAATCGCAGGGCACGGGGGTTGTTGTTTTGGTCTATAAGGGAGGGGGGAAGGAAGACCTTGGGTGCTTTTAGGGCGATCTCCCTCATGTGTGCTGATTATAAAGTTTTTGCGAAGGTTTTAGGTAATCGTATGAAAAGGGTGCTTGACCGAGTTCTACATAGAGAACAGTGTGGGATTCCAGATCGAAGTATGCGTGAGGGGCATGGAAGAATTAGGGATTTTGTGGAGGGTAGACAAGGGGGGTGGGGATCTTGGGGATTGATTGGAAGCAGGCTTATGACAGTGTAGATAGACGTATGTTGTGGAGTATTTTACAAAAACAGGGTTTTGGGGAAGAGATTGTGCGCTGGGTAACAACTTTGTATACGCCTGCGAGGGTCAGGGTACAGGTTAATGGGAAGTTAGGGTTGCAGGTGCAGTTGGGGAAGGGTTTGCGACAGGGTTGCCCCTTGTCTCAAATCCTCTTTGCATGCATGCAGGACCCTTTTTATAGGTTTATAGAGAAAGGAGTGTGGGAACAGGGAGAGGAGGGTCCTGGCAGAGGTGGTATTGTGGGGTATGTGGATGACACCACAGTTTTGGTGGGAGAGGAAATAGGAAATAGGATTGGCCAGAATGTGGGCCGTATAATAGAGATTTTGGGTGGGGCGACAGGGCTGAGGGTTAATGGAGCAAAGTCAAAGCTATTAGAAGTAGGCACGTGGGTAGGGGGGGGGGAACTGTATGGGTGGAACGTAGTGGATAGAATTAAGATATGTGGGGTTGTGTACATGGTGGACACTGGGGAGGCGCAGAGAATAAATTCCAAGGAAGTTGTGAGTAGAGCGATGGGTAGGATGCGCGGGTGGAGGGCTGGGGATGTAACGTTGCAGCAGAGGGTGGTGGTAGTAAACACACTTGTGTACAGTAAAGTGTGGGGAGTGGCAGAAGTATATCCCCTGAGGTCGTGTGATATTCAGGAACTGGAGAGGGTGGTTTTGAGGTATGTGTGGGGTTATGGGAAGCCATGGCTACGGAAGGAGGTGGTGATGATGGGCGTGCGGCAGGGTGGGCTGGGTCTTATACCTTTGGACACACGCGTGAAGGCAGTGTATGTGAAGCAACGGTACTTGAGGGTGGGTGGGGATAGGGGTAGAAGGGTGGGAGAGGTCATGGAGGATGTGCGATAATGGTGGAAGGGGAAGGCGCTACTGGTGTGTGAAGATATGGTGCGTAATTTGATGGCAATGCGGGATGCAAAAAAAAGTAAGGGTAAGTAGGCTTGGGAGGACAGGTAGGCAGGGTAAAGTGATAAAGGGAGTAGCAACATACCCGATGTATGACTGGAGGGGCATTTGGGAAGACTTTCGGAAGGTAAGATTAAAGCCAAGGGTTCGTGAAGTGGTTTATAGATTCTTTATGGGAATTCTAGCTACAAGGTCAGTGCTATATAGAATGGGTTATGTAGGTGCTGGCACTTGTTTGCATTGTGGGGAAGAGGAGACGGCTTTTCATGCTGTATATTTTTGTGAAAACTTGGAGGTTGTAAGGACATGGTTAGCGAGAGTTCTGGGTATCGTGGCGGGAGGGGGGAGAAACATTTCGACTTTGAGGGCTTTGCATTTTGATGTGGGCGGGGTTTTCAAGGACATTCGGAGGGCAGTGATGTATGTAGTGGCAGATTTTTTGTATGTGTCTTGGTGCATGCGGGAGGTGGGGGGTGATTGCAGGGTGCGGGCGCTTGCGGCGAGTGTGTATCGTACAGTTTGCAGAAATAGGCTACTATAAGGGAGGGTGTGGGTAAATAGTTTTCCCTTGGGTAATCGTAATCTGACGGTAGGTGTAATGTTAGGGTTGGGTGTAGTTTAGAGCTGGAATGGGTTGTTTCTCCCTAAACTGGGCCTTTTGTTCCGTTTTTGAGATTAGTGGAGGATGGAAGGTGGAATAACAGTGTGTGGGGGTGGAGTATATGGGTGTAAAGTCGTTAGGAAAGAGAGGCGGGGGGCGTAGGTGGGGTGAACTGGTGACATTTGGTTAAGAGACAGGGCTTTTATGACTTTAGACGTCAGGTACGAACTTGAGCATGAAAGGGAACGAAAGTTTGTGTTTTTAATACAGATAGCATTGTGTCAGGGGATGGCAGAGGTGGCTTTCTGAAGTGTCTTTTGCCAGGATGGTTTTTTAATGATTGAGGTAGTACTGCCCTGTACATGTTTTATTAGGAGCCATAAGTTATATTTATGTAACTTAGTGTGTGACAGAGTAAGTCTCATATTGCTCTGGAACATTGTTAATAAATATATATATCTTGTTGAACATGATAATACATAAAAATGGGAATATATATTAGTGTGTGAGTTTTAATCAATAAATAAAAAAAAAATTCATGGTTATTCAGATTGGTGATGGGGTTAGTTTTTAATATGTGTGTGAGTGGGGGGAGGGATGATGGGTCACCTGTGTTGTGTGAGTGGGGAGAGGGATGATGGGTCACCTGTGTTGTGTGAGTGGGGGGAGGGATGATGGGTCACCTGTGTTGTGTGAGTGGGGGGAGGGATGATGGGTCACCTGTGTTGTGTGAGTGGGGGGAGGGATGATGGGTCACCTGTGTTGTGTGAGTGGGGGGAGGGATGATGGGTCACCTGTGTTGTGAGAGTGGGGGGAGGGATGATGGGTCACCTGTGTTGTGTGAGTGGGGGGAGGGATGATGGGTCACCTGTGTTGTGTGAGTGGGGGGAGGGATGATGGGTCACCTGTGTTGTGTGAGTGGGGGAAGGATGATGGGTCACCTGTGTTGTGTGAGTGGGGGGAGGGATGATGGGTCACCTGTGTTGTGTGAGTGGGGGAGGGATGATGGGTCACCTGTGTTGTGTGAGTGGCGGGAAGGACGATGGGTCACCTGTGTTGTGTGAGTGGGGGGAGGGATGATGGGTCACCTGTGTTGTGTGAGTGGGGGGAGGGATGATGGGTCACCTGTGTTGTGTGAGTGGTGGGAGGGATGATGGGTCACCTGTGTTGTGTGAGTGGGGGGAGGGATGATGGGTCACCTGTGTTGTGTGAGTTAGGGGAGGGATGATGGGTCACCTGTGTTGTGTGAGTGGGGGTAGGGATGATGGGTCACCTGTGTTGTGTGAGTGGGGGGAGGGATGATGGGTCACCTGTGTTGTGTGAGTGAGGGGAGGGATGATGGGTCACCTGTGTTGTGTGAGTGGGGGGAGGGATGATGGGTCACCTGTGTTGTGTGAGTGGGGGGAGGGATGATGGGTCACCTGTGTTGTGTGAGTGGGGGGAGGGATGATGGGTCACCTGTGTTGTGTGAGTGGGGGGAGGGATGATGGGTCACCTGTGTTGTGTGAGTGGGGGGAGGGATGATGGGTCACCTGTGTTGTGTGAGTGGGGGGAGGGATGATGGGTCACCTGTGTTGTGTGAGTGGGGGGAGGGATGATGGGTCACCTGTGTTGTGAGAGTGGGGGGAGGGATGATGGGTCACCTGTGTTGTGAGAGTGGGGGGAGGGATGATGGGTCACCTGTGTTGTGTGAGTGGGGGGAGGGATGATGGGTCACCTGTGTTGTGTGAGTGGGGGAGGGATGATGGGTCACCTGTGTTGTGTGAGTGGGGGAGGGATGATGGGTCACCTGTGTTGTGTGAGTGGGGGAGGGATGATGGGTCACCTGTGTTGTGTGAGTGGGGGAGGGATGATGGGTCACCTGTGTTGTGTGAGTGGGGGGAGGAATGATGGGTCACCTGTGTTGTGTGAGTTGGGGGGAGGGATGATGGGTCACCTGTGTTGTGTGAGTGGGGGAGGGATGATGGGTCACCTGTGTTGTGTGAGTGGGGGAGGGATGATGGGTCACCTGTGTTGTGTGAGTGGGAGGAGGGATGATGGGTCACCTGTGTTGTGTGAGTGGGGGGAGGGATGATGGGTCACCTGTGTTGAGTGAGTGGGGGGAGGGATGATGGGTCACCTGTGTTGTGTGAGTGGGGGGAGGGATGATGGGTCACCTGTGTTGTGTGAGTGGGGGAGGGATGATGGGTCACCTGTGTTGTGTGAGTGGGGGAGGGATGATGGGTCACCTGTGTTGCGTGAGTGGGGGGAGGGATGATGGTTCACCTGTGTTGAGTGAGTGGGGGGGGATGATAGGATGATGGTTCACCTGTGTTGTGTGAGTGGGGGGAGGGATGATGGGTCACCTGTGTTGAGTGAGTGATGGGGTGTTGTGTGAGGGATGATGGGTCACCTGTGTTGTGTGAGTGGGGGGAGGGATGATGGGTCACCTGTGTTGTGTGAGAGGGGGGAGGGATGATGGGTCACCTGTGTTGTGTGAGTGGGGGGAGGGATGATGGGTCACCTGTGTTGTGTGAGCGGGGGAGGGATAATGGGTCACCTGTGTTGTGAGAGTGGGGGGAGGGATGATGGGTCACCTGTGTTGTGTGAGTGGGGGGAGGGATGATGGGTAACCTGTGTTGTGTGAGTGGGGGAGGGATGATGGGTCACCTGTGTTGTGTGAGTGGGGGGAGGTATGATGGGTCACCTGTGTTGTGTGAGTGGGGGGAGGGATGATGGGTCACCTGTGTTGTGTGAGTGGGGGGAGAGATGATGGGTCACCTGTGTTGTGTGAGAGGGGGGAGGGATGATGGGTCACCTGTGTTGTGTGAGTGGGGGGAGGGATGATGGGTCACCTGTGTTGTGTGAGTGGTTGGAGGGATGATGGGTCAATTGTGTTGTGTGAGTGGGGGGAGGGATGATGGGTCACCTGTGTTGTGTGAGTGGGGGGAGGGATGATGGGTCACCTGTGTTTTGTGAGTGGGGGGAGGGATGATGGGTCACCTGTGTTGTGTGAGTGGGGGGAGGGATGATGGGTCACCTGTGTTGTGTGAGTGGGGAAGGGATGATGGGTCACCTGTGTTGTGTGAGTCTGGGGAGGGACGATGGGTCACCTGTGTTGTGTGAGTGAGGGGAGGGATGATGGGTCACCTGTGTTGTGTGAGTGGGGGGAGGGATGATGGGTCACCTGTGTTGTGTGAGTGGGGGAGGGATGATGGGTCACCTGTGTTGTGAGAGTGGGGGGAGGGATGATGGGTCACCTGTGTTGTGTGAGTGGGTGGATGGATGATGGGTCACCTGTGTTGTGTGAGTGGGGGGAGGGATGATGGGTCATCTGTGTTGTGTGAGTGGGGGGAGGGATGATGAGTAACCTGTGTTGTGTGAGAGGGGGGTGGGATGATGGGTCATCTGTGTTGTGTGAGTGGGGGGAGGGATGATGGGTCACCTGTGTTGTGTGAGTGGAAGAGGGATGATGGGTCACCTGTGTTGTGTGAGTGGAGGGAGGGATGATGGGTCACCTGGGGTGTGTGAGTGGGGGGAGGGATGATGGGTCACCTGTGTTGTGTGAGTGGGGGGAGGGATGATGGGTCACCTGTGTTGTGTGAGTGGGGGAGGGATGATGGGTCACCTGTGTTGTGTGAGTGGGGGAGGGATGATGGGTCACCTGTGTTGTGTGAGTGGGGGGAGGGATGATGGGTCACCTGTGTTGTGTGAGTGGAGGGAGGGATGATGGGTCACCTGTGTTGTGTGAGTGGGGGGAGGGATGATGGGTCACCTGTGTTGTGTGAGTGGGGGGAGGGATGATGGGTCACCTGTGTTGTGTGAGTGGGGGGTGGGAGGATGGGGCACCTGTGTGGTGTGAGTGGGGGGGAGGGATGATGGGTCACCTGTGTTGTGTGAGTGGGGGGAGGGATGATGGGTCACCTGTGTTGTGTGAGTGGGGGGAGGGATGATGGGTCACCTGTGTTGTGTGAGTGGGGGGAGGGATGATGGGTCACCTGTGTTGTGTGAGTGGGGGGAGGGATGATGGGTCACCTGTGTTGTGTGAGTGGGGGGAGGGATGATGGGTCACCTGTGTTGTGTGAGTGGGGGGAGGGATGATGGGTCACCTGTGTTGTGTGAGTGGGGGGAGGGATGATGGGTCACCTGTGTTGTGTGAGTGGGGGGAGGGATGATGGGTCACCTGTGTTGTGTGAGTGGGGGGAGGGATGATGGGTCACCTGTGTTGTGTGAGTGGGGGAGGGAGGGATGATGGGTCACCTGTGTTGTGTGAGTGGGGGGAGGGATGATGGGTCACCTGTGTTGTGTGAGTGGGGGGAGGGATGATGGGTCACCTGTGTTGTGTGAGTGGGGGAGGGATGATGGGTCACCTGTGTTGTGTGAGTGGGGGGAGGGATGATGGGTCACCTGTGTTGTGTGAGTGGGGGGAGGGATGATGGGTCACCTGTGTTGTGTGAGTGGGGGGAGGGATGATGGGTCACCTGTGTTGTGTGAGTGGGGGGAGGGATGATGGGTCACCTGTGTTGTGTGAGTGGGGGTAGGGATGATGGGTCACCTGTGTTGTGTGAGTGGGGGGAGGGATGATGGGTCACCTGTGTTGTGTGAGTGGGGGGAGGGATGATGGGTCACCTGTGTTGTGTGAGTGGGGGAGGGATGATGGGTCACCTGTGTTGTGTGAGTGGGGGGAGGGATGATGGGTCACCTGTGTTGTGTGAGTGGGGGGAGGGATGATGGGTCACCTGTGTTGTGTGAGTGGGGGGAGGGATGATGGGTCACCTGTGTTGTGTGAGTGGGGGAGGGATGATGGGTCACCTGTGTTGTGTGAGTGGGGGAGGGATGATGGGTCACCTGTGTTGTGTGAGTGGGGGGAGGGATGATGGGTCACCTGTGTTGTGTGAGTGGGGGGAGGGATGATGGGTCACCTGTGTTGTGTGAGTGGGGGGAGGGATGATGGGTCACCTGTGTTGTGTGAGTGGGGGGAGGGATGATGGGTCACCTGTGTTGTGTGAGTGGGGGGAGGGATGATGGGTCACCTGTGTTGTGTGAGTGGGGGGAGGGATGATGGGTCACCTGTGTTGTGTGAGTGGGGGGAGGGATGATGGGTCACCTGTGTTGTGTGAGTGGGGGAGGGATGATGGGTCACCTGTGTTGTGTGAGTGGGGGGAGGGATGATGGGTCACCTGTGTTGTGTGAGTGGGGGGAGGGATGATGGGTCACCTGTGTTGTGTGAGTGGGGGAGGGATGATGGGTCACCTGTGTTGTGTGAGTGGGGGAGGGATGATGGGTCACCTGTGTTGTGTGAGTGGGGGGAGGGATGATGGGTCACCTGTGTTGTGTGAGTGGGGGGAGGGATGATGGGTCACCTGTGTTGTGTGAGTGGGGGGAGGGATGATGGGTCACCTGTGTTGTGTGAGTGGGGGAGGGATGATGGGTCACCTGTGTTGTGTGAGTGGGGGGAGGGATGATGGGTCACCTGTGTTGTGTGAGTGGGGGGAGGGATGATGGGTCACCTGTGTTGTGTGAGTGGGGGAGGGATGATGGGTCACCTGTGTTGTGTGAGTGGGGGGAGGGATGATGGGTCACCTGTGTTGTGTGAGTGGGGGGAGGGATGATGGGTCACCTGTGTTGTGTGAGTGGGGGGAGGGATGATGGGTCACCTGTG
Source organism: Cherax quadricarinatus (assembly GCF_038502225.1). Taxonomy (NCBI): domain Eukaryota; kingdom Metazoa; phylum Arthropoda; class Malacostraca; order Decapoda; family Parastacidae; genus Cherax; species Cherax quadricarinatus. The sequence goes on from NC_091316.1 coordinate 26,622,198, forward strand.
TTGTGTGAGTGGGGGGCGGGATGATGGGTCACCTGTGTTGTGTGAGTGGGGGGAGGGATGATGGGTCACCTGTGTTGCGTGAGTGGGGGAGGGATGATGGGTCACCTGTGTTGTGTGAGTGGGGGAGGGATGATGGGTCACCTGTGTTGTGTGAGTGGGGGGAGGGATGATGGGTCACCTGTGTTGTGTGAGTGGGGGGAGGGATGATGGGTCACCTGTGTTGTGTGAGTGGGGGAGGGATGATGGGTCACCTGTGTTGTGTGAGTAGGGGAGGGATGATGGGTCACCTGTGTTGTGTGAGTGGGGGGAGGGATGATGGGTCACCTGTGTTGTGTGAGTGGGGGGAGGGATGATGGGTCACCTGTGTTGTGTGAGTGGGGGGAGGGATGATGGGTCACCTGTGTTGTGTGAGTGGGGGGAGGGATGATGGGTCACCTGTGTTGTGTGAGTGGGGGGAGGGATGATGGGTCACCTGTGTTGTGTGAGTGGGGGGAGGGATGATGGGTCACCTGTGTTGTGTGAGTGGGGGGAGGGATGATGGGTCACCTGTGTTGTGTGAGTGGGGGGAGGGATGATGGGTCACCTGTGTTGTGTGAGTGGGGGAAGGGATGATGGGTCACCTGTGTTGTGTGAGTGGGGGGAGGGATGATGGGTCACCTGTGTTGTGTGAGTGGGGGGAGGGATGATGGGTCAGCTGTGTTGTGTGAGGGGGGGTAGGGACGATGGGTCACCTGTGTTGTGTGAGTGGGGGGAGGTATGATGGGTCACCTGTGTTGTGTGAGTGGGGGGAGGGATGATGGGTCACCTGTGTTGTGTGAGTTGGGGAGGGATGATGGGTCACCTGTGTTGTGTGAGTGGGGGGAGGGATGATGGGTCACCTGTGTTGTGAGAGTGGGGGGAGGGATGATGGGTCACCTGTGTTGTGTGAGTGGGGGGAGGGATGATGGGTCACCTGTGTTGTGTGAGTGGGGGGAGGGATGATGGGTCACCTGTGTTGTGTGAGTGGGGGGAGGGATGATGGGTCACCTGTGTTGGGTGAGTGGGGGGAGGGATGATGGGTCACCTGTGTTGTGTGAGTGGGGGAGGGATGATGGGTCACCTGTGTTGTGTGAGTGGGGGGAGGGATGATGGGTCACCTGTGTTGTGTGAGTGGGGGGAGGGATGATGGGTCACCTGTGTGTTGTGGGGGGAGGGATGATGGGTCTCCTGTGTTGTGTGAGTGGGGGGAGGGATGATGGGTCACCTGTGTTGTGTGAGTGGGGGGAGGGATGATGGGTCACCTGTGTTGTGTGAGTGGGGGAGGGATGATGGGTCACCTGTGTTGTGTGAGTGGGGGGAGGGATGATGGGTCACCTGTGTTGTGTGAGTGGGGGGAGGGATGATGGGTCACCTGTGTTGTGTGAGTGGGGGGAGGGATGATGGGTCACCTGTGTTGTGTGAGTGGGGGGAGGGATGATGGGTCACCTGTGTTGTGTGAGTGGGGGGAGGGATGATGGGTCACCTGTGCTGTGTGAGTGGGGGAGGGATGATGGGTCACCTGTGTTGTGTGAGTGGGGGGAGGGATGATGGGTCACCTGTGTTGTGTGAGTGGGGGGAGGGATGATGGGTCACCTGTGTTGTGTGAGTGGGGGAGGGATGATGGGTCACCTGTGTTGTGTGAGTGGGGGGAGGGATGATGGGTCACCTGTGTTGTGTGAGTGGGGGGAGGGATGATGGGTCACCTGTGTTGTGTGAGTGGGGGGAGGGATGATGGGTCACCTGTGTTGTGTGAGTGGGGGGGGGATGATGGGTCACCTGTGTTGTGTGAGTTGGGGGAGGGATGATGGGTCACCTGTGTTGTGTGAGTGGGGGAGGATGATGGGTCACCTGTGTTGTGTGAGTGGAGGGAGGGATGATGGGTCACCTGTGTTGTGTGAGTGGGTGGAGGGATGATGGGTCACCTGTGTTGTGTGAGTGGGGGGAGGGATGATGGGTCACCTGTGTTGTGTGAGTGGGGGGAGGGATGATGGGTCACCTGTGTTGTGTGAGTGGGGGGAGGGATGATGGGTCACCTGTGTTGCGTGAGTGGGGAGAGGGATGATGGGTCACCTGTGTTGCAACACAGGTTTCTTAATAATGCATTTATAGGTCTTGTGTAATTTGATGCGAGCTGTATTATGAGTGTATTATTGGTGCATTATTATTGTATTGAGGTTGTATTTTAAGAGTTATATTTATAGCCATTTTGTGGCCTTTATTATTATCCATTTATTCCTTTTTGAATTGTGATATGTTTTAAAAAATTGTAAATAGTATGACAGGTGTTGCCTGGATTGTTATGTGTTTATATATTGTGTTATTGATGTTATCCTTGTTCAAGTTATTTTTTAATTTTAAGTAGCAGTGAAATGTAGAATGTGGTATAAACCTTGGTAATAAATACCGACAAGTTGGTTTAGAAAGACACGTAAGCCAACACTATAACATATTTATTAGAAAACGTTTCGGTCCTGGGACCAGTAGGTCTTCTACAGTGTTCCTCCATTCTTATGTTCTTATGACATTCCTCAGGTCACGTGCGTCACATCTCACTCTCCGCCTATATATATAATGCCTTTCTACCTCTGTATGTTAGAAGTGATCAAGGTCCCAGGACCGAAACGTTTTCTAATAAATATGTTATAGTGTTTGCTTACGTGTCTTTCTAAACCAATGTAGAATGTATTCATTGGTGGGGGGGGGGGGGAGTGTAAGCAATAATGTGTAGGTTCCACTATATCTACGAACCTTGTGTACTTGTGCACTTGTGAAACAACGTACGTAGAAGCTGTCTGTAGGTTGTGTTAAGTTTATTTTAATGTCTTTATTCAGTAGTTTGTGTAGTGAATGTTTATTGCTCATCACCAGTGTCAATGTTACATATTGATATATATACACCTATATATATTAGTACATGAAGTTTTAAATAAAATATAAAAAAACTTCATGAAGGTGTCTGCTATCACCTGTTAACTTCATGAAGGTGTCTGCTATCACCTGTTAACTTCATGAAGGTGTCTGCTATCACCTGTTAACTTCATGAAGGTGTCTGGTACCACCTGTTAACTTCATGAAGGTGTCTGCTATCACCTGTTAACTTCATGAAGGTGTCTGGTACCACCTGTTAACTTCATGAACGTGTCTGCTACCACCTGTTAACTTCATGAAGGTGTCTGGTATCACCTGTTAACTTCATGAAGGTGTCTGCTATCACCTGTTAACTTCATGAAGGTGTCTGCTATCACCTGTTAACTTCATGAAGGTGTCTGGTACCACCTGTTAACTTCATGAAGGTGTCTGCTATCACCTGTTAACTTCATGAAGGTGTCTGCTAACACCTGTTAACTTCATGAAGGTGTCTGCTATCACCTGTTAACTTCATGAAGGTGTCTGGTATCACCTGTTAACTTCATGAAGGTGTCTGCTATCACCTGTTAACTTCATGAAGGTGTCTGCTATCACCTGTTAACTTCATGAAGGTGTCTGGTACCACCTGTTAACTTCATGAAGGTGTCTGCTAACACCTGTTAACTTCATGAAGGTGTCTGCTATCACCTGTTAACTTCATGAAGGTGTCTGCTATCACCTGTTAACTTCATGAAGGTGTCTGGTACCACCTGTTAACTTCATGAAGGTGTCTGCTAACACCTGTTAACTTCATGAAGGTGTCTGCTATCACCTGTTAACTTCATGAAGGTGTCTGCTATCACCTGTTAACTTCATGAAGGTGTCTGCTATCACCTGTTAACTTCATGAAGGTGTCTGCTATCACCTGTTAACTTCATGAAGGTGTCTGCTACCACCTGTTAACTTCATGAAGGTGTCTGCTATCACCTGTTAACTTCATGAAGGTGTCTGCTAACACCTGTTAACTTCATGAAGGTGTCTGCTATCACCTGTTAACTTCATGAAGGTGTCTGGTATCACCTGTTAACTTCATGAAGGTGTCTGCTATCACCTGTTAACTTCATGAAGGTGTCTGCTATCACCTGTTAACTTCATGAAGGTGTCTGGTACCACCTGTTAACTTCATGAAGGTGTCTGCTAACACCTGTTAACTTCATGAAGGTGTCTGCTATCACCTGTTAACTTCATGAAGGTGTCTGCTATCACCTGTTAACTTCATGAAGGTGTCTGCTATCACCTGTTAACTTCATGAAGGTGTCTGCTATCACCTGTTAACTTCATGAAGGTGCCTGGTATCACCTGTTAACTTCATGAAGGTGTCTGCTATCACCTGTTAACTTCATGAAGGTGTCTGCTATCACCTGTTAACTTCATGAAGGTGTCTGCTATCACCTGTTAACTTCATGAAGGTGTCTGCTATCACCTGTTAACTTCATGAAGGTGTCTGCTACCACCTGTTAACTTCATGAAGGTGTCTGCTATCACCTGTTAACTTCATGAAGGTGTCTGCTATCACCTGTTAACTTCATGAAGGTGTCTGCTATCACCTGTTAACTTCATGAAGGTGTCTGCTAACACCTGTTAACTTCATGAAGGTGTCTGCTATCACCTGTTAACTTCATGAAGGTGTCTGGTATCACCTGTTAACTTCATGAAGGTGTCTGCTATCACCTGTTAACTTCATGAAGGTGTCTGCTATCACCTGTTAACTTCATGAAGGTGTCTGGTACCACCTGTTAACTTCATGAAGGTGTCTGCTAACACCTGTTAACTTCATGAAGGTGTCTGCTATCACCTGTTAACTTCATGAAGGTGTCTGCTATCACCTGTTAACTTCATGAAGGTGTCTGCTATCACCTGTTAACTTCATGAAGGTGTCTGCTATCACCTGTTAACTTCATGAAGGTGCCTGGTATCACCTGTTAACTTCATGAAGGTGTCTGCTATCACCTGTTAACTTCATGAAGGTGTCTGCTACCACCTGTTAACTTAATGAAGGTGTCTGCTATCACCTGTTAACTTCATGAAGGTGTCTGCTACCACCTGTTAACTTCATGAAGGTGTCTGCTATCACCTGTTAACTTCATGAAGGTGTCTGCTACCACCTGTTAACTTCATGAAGGTGTCTGCTATCACCTGTTAACTTCATGAAGGTGTCTGCTATCACCTGTTAACTTAATGAAGGTGTCTGCTATCACCTGTTAACTTAATGAAGGTGTCTGCTATCACCTGTTAACTTCATGAAGGTGTCTGCTATCACCTGTTAACTTCATGAAGGTGTCTGCTATCACCTGTTAACTTCATGAAGGTGTCTGGTATCACCTGTTAACTTAATGAAGGTGTCTGCTATCACCTGTTAACTTCATGAAGGTGTCTGGTATCACCTGTTAACTTCATGAAGGTGTCTGCTACCACCTGTTAACTTCATGAAGGTGTCTGCTATCACCTGTTAACTTCATGAAGGTGTCTGCTACCACCTGTTAACTTCATGAAGGTGTCTGCTATCACCTGTTAACTTCATGAAGGTGTCTGGTATCACCTGTTAACTTAATGAAGGTGTCTGCTATCACCTGTTAACTTCATGAAGGTGCCTGGTATCACCTGTTAACTTCATGAAGGTGTCTGCTATCACCTGTTAACTTCATGAAGGTGTCTGCTACCACCTGTTAACTTAATGAAGGTGTCTGCTATCACCTGTTAACTTCATGAAGGTGTCTGCTACCACCTGTTAACTTCATGAAGGTGTCTGCTATCACCTGTTAACTTCATGAAGGTGTCTGCTACCACCTGTTAACTTCATGAAGGTGTCTGCTATCACCTGTTAACTTCATGAAGGTGTCTGCTATCACCTGTTAACTTAATGAAGGTGTCTGCTATCACCTGTTAACTTAATGAAGGTGTCTGCTATCACCTGTTAACTTCATGAAGGTGTCTGCTATCACCTGTTAACTTCATGAAGGTGTCTGCTATCACCTGTTAACTTCATGAAGGTGTCTGGTATCACCTGTTAACTTAATGAAGGTGTCTGCTATCACCTGTTAACTTCATGAAGGTGTCTGGTATCACCTGTTAACTTCATGAAGGTGTCTGCTACCACCTGTTAACTTCATGAAGGTGTCTGCTATCACCTGTTAACTTCATGAAGGTGTCTGCTACCACCTGTTAACTTAATGAAGGTGTCTGCTATCACCTGTTAACTTCATGAAGGTGTCTGCTATCACCTGTTAACTTCATGAAGGTGTCTGCTATCACCTGTTAACTTCATGAAGGTGTCTGCTATCACCTGTTAACTTCATGAAGGTGCCTGGTATCACCTGTTAACTTCATGAAGGTGTCTGCTATCACCTGTTAACTTCATGAAGGTGTCTGCTACCACCTGTTAACTTAATGAAGGTGTCTGCTATCACCTGTTAACTTCATGAAGGTGTCTGCTACCACCTGTTAACTTCATGAAGGTGTCTGCTATCACCTGTTAACTTCATGAAGGTGTCTGCTACCACCTGTTAACTTCATGAAGGTGTCTGCTATCACCTGTTAACTTCATGAAGGTGTCTGCTATCACCTGTTAACTTCATGAAGGTGTCTGCTATCACCTGTTAACTTAATGAAGGTGTCTGCTATCACCTGTTAACTTCATGAAGGTGTCTGCTATCACCTGTTAACTTCATGAAGGTGTCTGCTATCACCTGTTAACTTCATGAAGGTGTCTGGTATCACCTGTTAACTTAATGAAGGTGTCTGCTATCACCTGTTAACTTCATGAAGGTGTCTGGTATCACCTGTTAACTTCATGAAGGTGTCTGCTACCACCTGTTAACTTCATGAAGGTGTCTGCTATCACCTGTTAACTTCATGAAGGTGTCTGCTACCACCTGTTAACTTAATGAAGGTGTCTGCTATCACCTGTTAACTTCATGAAGGTGTCTGCTATCACCTGTTAACTTCATGAAGGTGTCTGCTATCACCTGTTAACTTCATGAAGGTGTCTGCTACCACCTGTTAACTTCATGAAGGTGTCTGGTATCACCTGTTAACTTAATGAAGGTGTATGCTATCACCTGTTAACTTCATGAAGGTGTCTGGTATCACCTGTTAACTTCATGAAGGTGTCTGCTACCACCTGTTAACTTCATGAAGGTGTCTGCTACCACCTGTTAACTTCATGAAGGTGTCTGGTATCACCTGTTAACTTAATGAAGGTGTCTGCTATCACCTGTTAACTTCATGAAGGTGTCTGGTATCACCTGTTAACTTAATGAAGGTGTCTGCTACCACCTGTTAACTTCATGAAGGTGTCTGCTATCACCTGTTAACTTCATGAAGGTGTCTGCTACCACCTGTTAACTTCATGAAGGTGTCTGCTACCACCTGTTAACTTCATGAAGGTGTCTGCTAACACCTGTTAACTTCATGAAGGTGTCTGCTATCACCTGTTAACTTCATGAAGGTGTCTGCTACCACCTGTTAACTTCATGAAGGTGTCTGCTAACACCTGTTAACACCTGTTAACTTCATGAAGGTGTCTGCTACCACCTGTTAACTTCATGAAGGTGTCTGCTCACCTGTTAACTTCATGAAGGTGTCTGCTACACCTGTTAACTTCATGAAGGTGTCTGCTATCACCTGTTACCTGAAGGTTAACTTCATGTTAACTTCATGAAGGTGTCTGATACCACCTGTTAACTTCATGAAGGTGTCTGCTACCACCTGTTATCTTCATGAAGGTGTCTGCTATCAACTGTTAACTTCATGAAGGTGTCTGCTACCACCTGTTAACTTCATGAAGGTGTCTGCTATCACCTGTTAACTTCATGAAGGTGTCTGCTATCACATGAAGGTGTCTGCTATCACCTATTAACTTCATGAAGGTGTCCTGTTAACTTCATGAAGGTGTCTGCTATGAAGGTGTCTGCTACCACACCTGTTAACTTCATGAAGGTGTCTGCTATCACCTGTTAACTTCATGAAGGTGTCTGCTATGAAGGTGTCACCTGTTAACTTCATGAAGGTGTCTGCTACCACCTGTTAACTTCTGTTAACTTCATGAAGGTGTCTGCTATCACCTGTTAACTTCATGAAGGTGTCTGCTACCACCTGTTAACTTCATGAAGGTGTCTGCTATCACCTGTTAACTTCATGAAGGTGTCTGCTATCACCTGTTAACTTCATGAAGGTGTCTGCTAACCTGTTAACTTCATGAAGGTGTCTGCTATCACCTGTTAACTTCATGAAGGTGTCACCTGCTAAGGTGTCTGCTATCACCTGTTAACTTCATGAAGGTGTCTGCTATCACCTGTTAACTTCATGAAGGTGTCTGCTATCACCTGTTAACTTCATGAAGGTGTCTGCTATCACCTGTTAACTTCATGAAGGTGTCTGGTACCACCTGTTAACTTCATGAAGGTGTCTGCTATCACCTGTTAACTTCATGAAGGTGTCCTGTTAACTTCATGAAGGTGTCTGCTAGCACCTGTTAACTTCATGAAGGTGTCTGCTAACACCTGTTAACTTCATGAAGGTGTCTGCTATCACCTGTTAACTTCATGAAGGTGTCACCTGTTAACTTCATGAAGGTATCACCTGTTAACTTCATGAAGGTGTCTGCTACCACCTGTTAACTTAATGAAGGTGTCTGCTATCACCTCTTAACTTCATGAAGGTGTCTGCTAACACCTGTTAACTTCACTGCTTTAACTTCATGAAGGTGTCTGCTATCACCTGTTAACTTCATGAAGGTGTCTGCTATCACCTGTTAACTTAATGAAGGTGTCTGTGTCTGCTATCACTTTAATGAAGGTGTCTGCTATCACCTGTTAACTTCATGAAGGTGTCTGCTATCACCTGTTAACTTTAACAATGAAGGTGTCTGCTATCACCTGTTAACTTCATGAAGGTGTCTGCTATCACCTGTTAATGAAGGTGTCTGCTTCATGAAGGTGTCTGCTATCACCTGTATCATGAAGGTGTCTGCTATCACCTGTTAACTTCATGAAGGTGCCTGGTATCACCTGTTAACTTCATGAAGGTGTCTGCTATCACCTGTTAACTTCATGAAGGTGTCTGCTACCACCTGTTAACTTAATGAAGGTGTCTGCTATCACCTGTTAACTTCATGAAGGTGTCTGCTACCACCTGTTAACTTCATGAAGGTGTCTGCTATCACCTGTTAACTTCATGAAGGTGTCTGCTACCACCTGTTAACTTCATGAAGATGTCTGCTATCACCTGTTAACTTCATGAAGGTGTCTGCTATCACCTGTTAACTTAATGAAGGTGTCTGCTATCACCTGTTAACTTAATGAAGGTGTCTGCTATCACCTGTTAACTTCATGAAGGTGTCTGCTATCACCTGTTAACTTCATGAAGGTGTCTGCTATCACCTGTTAACTTCATGAAGGTGTCTGGTATCACCTGTTAACTTAATGAAGGTGTCTGCTATCACCTGTTAACTTCATGAAGGTGTCTGGTATCACCTGTTAACTTCATGAAGGTGTCTGCTACCACCTGTTAACTTCATGAAGGTGTCTGCTATCACCTGTTAACTTCATGAAGGTGTCTGCTACCACCTGTTAACTTAATGAAGGTGTCTGCTATCACCTGTTAACTTCATGAAGGTGTCTGCTATCACCTGTTAACTTCATGAAGGTGTCTGCTATCACCTGTTAACTTCATGAAGGTGTCTGCTACCACCTGTTAACTTCATGAAGGTGTCTGGTATCACCTGTTAACTTAATGAAGGTGTCTGCTATCACCTGTTAACTTCATGAAGGTGTCTGGTATCACCTGTTAACTTCATGAAGGTGTCTGCTACCACCTGTTAACTTCATGAAGGTGTCTGCTACCACCTGTTAACTTCATGAAGGTGTCTGGTATCACCTGTTAACTTAATGAAGGTGTCTGCTATCACCTGTTAACTTCATGAAGGTGTCTGGTATCACCTGTTAACTTAATGAAGGTGTCTGCTACCACCTGTTAACTTCATGAAGGTGTCTGCTATCACCTGTTAACTTCATGAAGGTGTCTGCTACCACCTGTTAACTTCATGAAGGTGTCTGCTACCACCTGTTAACTTCATGAAGGTGTCTGCTAACACCTGTTAACTTCATGAAGGTGTCTGCTATCACCTGTTAACTTCATGAAGGTGTCTGCTACCACCTGTTAACTTCATGAAGGTGTCTGCTAACACCTGTTAACTTAATGAAGGTGTCTGCTATCACCTGTTAACTTCATGAAGGTGTCTGCTACCACCTGTTAACTTCATGAAGGTGTCTGCTACCACCTGTTAACTTCATGAAGGTGTCTGGTATCACCTGTTAACTTCATGAAGGTGTCTGCTATCACCTGTTAACTTCATGAAGGTGTCTGCTACCACCTGTTAACTTCATGAAGGTGTCTGCTACCACCTGTTAACTTCATGAAGGTGTCTGCTATCACCTGTTAACTTCATGAAGGTGTCTGCTACCACCTGTTAACTTCATGAAGGTGTCTGCTATCACCTGTTAACTTCATGAAGGTGTCTGCTATCACCTGTTAACTTCATGAAGGTGTCTGCTATCACCTATTAACTTCATGAAGGTGTCTGCTACCACCTGTTAACTTCATGAAGGTGTCTGCTACCACCTGTTAACTTCATGAAGGTGTCTGCTACCACCTGTTAACTTCATGAAGGTGTCTGCTACCACCTGTTAACTTCATGAAGGTGTCTGCTACCACCTGTTAACTTCATGAAGGTGTCTGCTACCACCTGTTAGCTTCATGAAGGTGTCTGGTATCACCTGTTAACTTCATGAAGGTGTCTGCTACCACCTGTTAACTTCATGAAGATGTCTGCTACCACCTGTTAACTTCATGAAGGTGTCTGCTAACACCTGTTAACTTCATGAAGGTGTCTGCTACCACCTGTTAACTTCATGAAGGTGTCTGCTAACACCTGTTAACTTCATGAAGGTGTCTGCTCCCACCTGTTAACTTCATGAAGGTGTCTGCTACCACCTGTTAACTTCATGAAGGTGTCTGCTAACACCTGTTAACTTCATGAAGGTGTCTGCTACCACCTGTTAACTTCATGAAGGTGTCTGCTAACACCTGTTAACTTCATGAAGGTGTCTGTACCACCTGTTAACTTCATGAAGGTGTCTGCTACCACCTGTTAACTTCATGAAGGTGTCTGCTAACACCTGTTAACTTCATGAAGGTGTCTGCTAACACCTGTTAACTTCATGAAGGTGTCTGCTACCACCTGTTAACTTCATGAAGGTGTCTGCTATCACCTGTTATCTTCATGAAGGTGTCTGCTATCACCTGTTAACTTCATGAAGGTGTCTGGTATCACCTGTTAACTTCATGAAGGTGTCTGCTACCACCTGTTAACTTCATGAAGGTGTCTGCTATCACCTGTTAACTTCATGAAGGTGTCTGCTATCACCTGTTAACTTCATGAAGGTGTCTGCTATCACCTGTTAACTTCATGAAGGTGTCTGCTATCACCTGTTAACTTCATGAAGGTGTCTGCTATCACCTGTTAACTTCATGAAGGTGTCTGCTATCACCTGTTAACTTCATGAAGGTGTCTGCTATCACCTGTTAACTTCATGAAGGTGTCTGCTACCACCTGTTAACTTAATGAAGGTGTCTGCTATCACCTGTTAACTTCATGAAGGTGCCTGCTGCCACCAGTTAACTCAAGTCATACTCTAACAACATTGTAAAATGTAACTACCGTATCGAAGGAATATAATACCGACAGGTTGGTGAATATAATACCGATAGGTTGGTGAATATAATACCGACAGGTTGGTGAATATAATGCCGACAGATTGGCGAATATAATACCGACAGGTTGGTGAATATAATACCGACAGGTTGGTGAATATAATACCGACAGGTTGGTGAATATAATACAGACAGGTTGGTGAATATAATACCGACAGGTTGGTGAATATAATACCGACAGGTTGGTGAATATAATACCGACAGGTTGGTGAATATAATACCGACAGGTTGGTGAATATAATACCTACAGGTTGGTGAATATAATACCGACAGGTTGGTGAATATAATACCGACAGGTTGGTGAATATAATACCGATAGGTTGGTGAATATAATACCGACAGGTTGGTGAATATAATACCGAATACGAAACTTGAGCAACACAAGAGGATATTTAAAACATTTTTCTAACACCAGGGACTTCATGAATCCACTGATGAAGGTCCCCTGGTGAGCGGGATTGTTTCTTAAACAAAGATACCCAGGGTTTGCAAGTCTATCTTATATAAGAAACAAAGCACAAGGTCAGTGGATAATTTACAAGATAAAAGTAATTTAGTCAATTATTTGCTTAAAGTAATTACAATTAAACAGGTAAAATAATAGACTGTGTGTTAGATATCCACTATCTAAACGCCAAATGAAATACATAAAACTTTTCAATTGTAATTTATTTTGTAAAGAACTATTGCAAGATTTAAAAAACAGAACATAACACTCCTTTTAAAGCTTAATTTAATAAAGCATTTTTTGACAAGTGATATGCAGAACAAACACAGTCTTCATGACCTTGTTAAAAATATAACACACCAAACTGTTATTCTGATATCAACTTATTACATACCTAATAAATACAAATAATTCTTAAATTATCCATAAATTGTTTAAATTTTATCAGAAATCTTAAATACCACAAAACTGGAAATGATGCTTACATAGGTTTGGAAACTATAAGAGGCATATTGGAGAGAGCTGTCATGTTGTTTTGCCTGGCTAAATGAATATCAAAGGTGGCCTTGAAGCTGGGCTCATCGAAGCTTGGGAAAGCTCTTCGCGCATCACCTGGTGAAAACTGAGACGCGGCCAACCATCTGAAATTTGTAGCCTTTGAATGTATTCTGAAATTTACATATCACGCGAGATGTATACACTGAGAGCAGCATTGAATATACATTTGGAAGGCTGTATATCTGATGATATAATATAAAGAGTTTATTTCAATCTCAATGTCAGGAATTAAGGTAATGGTGAGAGGAGGCGTAAGGATAATGAGAACCCATCACCAACCTCATTTAACTGATAATTGCTACACGAGAGGAATATTCTAACAGCCTCAAGGAAAAATACTGAGATTTCTTTTTTGAGGGCTTTTCATTTACTTCTAAGAGACTATTGGTCCTCACATTTATATTAATGCAACCACGGACAAGTGGTTTTAAAGACAATCAGAAACTGTGGCTAGCCGGGGATCGAACCAGTGTTACTTTAGCCTGCCTAATAGGAAGCAAGTCAAAATTCACGACGCTCTAACTACTGATCCATCAATCCTATTGATGGCTTAGTGGCCATCAATATATACAGTGCCTGCAAAAAAATCTTTACATGTCCAACACAAAAAACAGTCTATACACGAAATTTTGGTGCATACAGTTCACTCGCGTTTCCGCCATAGGAAAAGTGTGATGACATAGTGTACTGGAGCCCGTCTTACTCCATTGTTCCCCACCATGCTCCCCTCAAGGAAGGTTCCTTGATGTTGGTGAGGGGCTCTTGATTTAGGGAATTGGATCTGTGCTCCAGTTCCCCAAATTAAGCCTGAATGCCTTCCACATCCCCCCCCAGGCGCTGTATAATCCTCCGGGTTTAGCGCTTCCCCCTTGATTGTAATAATAATAATAATAATCCCCACCATGCTACGCTTCAGTGCTCTGCCAGAGCTCGGTGAGGAAGTTTGTTGTTACTTTGTTCCTCAGTGCCCCTTTGTTCACTCTACCACGAACTTTGTCACGCTATATCTTCGCTCCAAGTGGTCAGAATGGATCGAATTAAAGTTTCAATTGCAGAGAAGAGCCATGCACTCACCCTATTAGAGCAAAGTATGTCTGTGATATGCATAGCCGCAGACCTGAAGGCGACGAGGATCAATTTACAACCTCAAGAGAGCAGCTGCTTCACTCCCGCCTGGCTTTTTCTTGAGGTCTGTGGCTGTTAGATTTCTCTTCGCACAGACAAGATCCCGAAGAGGGAAGTGTTATCAGATCCTGCCGTAACAGCTGCAGACCTCAAGAAAAAGACAGTTGTGAGTGTTGTACTCGCTACCCAAGGACACACGATCGTGTAGATGACTCTAGGCTAATTTCATTCTAGTCCCTGTTTGGTGTACTAGTTCAACGAGCAATATTTTATATTATTGTGACCAGGAACGAGTAGTATTGATCAATAACAACACTGCACTAGCCAAGGACTCGAACCCATGCTGCTTTGGATCGCATGGTCCAGTGGATTAGGGCGTCATGTGTTTTCACCCACCATGAGGCAGGCCAAAGCAGCATGGGTTCGAGTCCTTGGCTAGTGCAGTGTTGTTATATTTATTTTTTTTATTATTACACTGGCCGATTCCCACCAAGGCAGGGTGGCCCGAAAAAGAAAAACTTTCACCATCATTCACTCCATCACTGTCTTGCCAGAAGGGTGCTTTACACTACAGTTTTTAAACTGCAACATTAACACCCCTCCTTCAGAGTGCAGGCACTGTACTTCTCATCTCCAGGACTCAAGTTCGGCCTGCCGGTTTCCCTGAATCCCTTCATAAATGTTACTTTGCTTACACTCCAACAGCACGTCAAGTATTAAAAACCATTTGTCTCCATTCACTCCTATCAAACACGCTCACGCATGCCTGCTGGAAGTCCAAGCCCCTCGCACACAAAACCTCCTTTACCCCGTCCCTCCAACCTTTCCTAGGCAGACCCCTACCCCGCCTTCCTTCCACTACAGACTGATACACTCTTGAAGTCACTCTGTTTCGCTCCATTCTCTCTACATGTCCAAACCACCTCAACAACCCTTCCTCAGCCTTCTGGACAACAGTTTAGGTAATCCCGCACCTCCTCCTAACTTCCAAACTACGAATTCTCTGCATTATATTCACACCACACATTGCCCTCAGACATGACATGTTAAAAGCAGGTGGGGATATAGTTTTGGAGTGGTTGGTGCAATTATTTAATAAATGTATGGAAGAGGGTAAGGTACCTAGGGATTGGCAGAGAGCATGCATAGTTCCTTTGTATAAAAGCAAAGGGGACAAAAGAGAGTGCAAAAATTATAGGGGGATAAGTCTGTTGAGTATACCTGGTAAAGTGTATGGTAGAGTTATTATTGAAAGAATTAAGAGTAAGACGGAGAATAGGATAGCAGATGAACAAGGAGGCTTTAGGAAAGGTAGGGGGTGTGTGGACCAGGTGTTTACAGTGAAACATATAAGTGAACAGTATTTAGATAAGGCTAAAGAGGTCTTTGTGGCATTTATGGATTTGGAAAAGGCGTATGACAGGGTGGATAGGGGGGCAATGTGGCAGATGTTGAAGGTGTATGGTGTAGGAGGTAGGTTACTGAAAGCAGTGAAGAGTTTTTACGAGGATAGTGATAGGAGTATGTAGGAAAGAGGGAAATTATTTCCCAGTAAAAGTAGGCCTTAGACAAGGATGTGTGATGTCACCGTGGTTGTTTAATATATTTATAGATGGGGTTGTAAGAGAAGTAAATGCGAGGGTCTTGGCAAGAGGCGTGGAGTTAAAAGATAAAGAATCACACATAAAGTGGGAGTTGTCACAGTTGCTCTTTGCTGATGACACTGTGCTCTTGGGAGATTCTGAAGAGAAGTTGCAGAGATTGGTGGATGAATTTGGTAGGGTGTGCAAAAGAAGAAAATTAAAAGTGAATACAGGAAAGAGTAAGGTTATGAGGATAACAAAAAGATTGGGTGATGAGGGATTGGATATCAGATTGGAGGGAGAGAGTATGGAGGAGGTGAATGTATTCAGATATTTGGGAGTGGACGTGTCAGCGGATGGGTCTATGAAAGATGAGGTGAATCATAGAATTGATGAGGGGAAAAGGGTGAGTGGTGCACTTAGGAGTCTGTGGAGACAAAGAACTTTGTCCTTGGAGGTAAAAAGGGGAATGTATGAGAGTATAGTTTTACCAACGCTCTTATATGGGTGTGAAGCATGGGTGATGAATGTTGCAGCGAGAAGGCTGGAGGCAGTGGAGATGTTGTTTTATATATATATATATATATATATATATATATATATATATATATATATATATATATATATATATATATATATATATATATATATATATATATATATATATATATATATATATATATATATATATATATATATATATATATATATATATATATATATATATATTTATATATATATATATATATTCAACAGAGCTGCGGGTTGGCCAGGACTCAATCCTTCGTTTCCATGCCTGGCCATATGAGAACTGAACAAAGATTATATCACTCAGTCCTGGCTAAGCCGCAGTTCTGTTAATGATTCAATGTCACTTGTTTCGTGATTTCATTAATATATAGACTGCTCGTATGGGCTGGCACCCCAAACAGGATGAGGCTGAAATTAGTCTCTGATCACGTATGTCTTTGCATCAGGGAAAATACGCTTTAGTACTGCTGAGCGCCTGGTGTTTATGGATTGTTCACAGTTCCTTGATAATGTGAAAAGTCACGAATGCGCTTGGAATTTCACTACTTTTTCTAGTGGCAAATAAGTAAATATGTTGAACAACCATGGTAACACATATCCCTGTGAAAAGCCTACTTTTACTCTTTCCTATATACTCTAACCTGAGCCTCACTATCCTCGTAAAAACTCTTCACTGCTTTCAGTAACCTACCACCTGTTCCATACATTTGCAACATCTGCCACATTGTTCCTGTGTTCACCCTATCATATGTTTTTTCCAAATCCATAAATGCAATAAAAACCACTTTACCCTTATCTAAATACTGCTCACCTACATATTTCACTGTAAACACTTGGTCTACACACCCCCTACTCTTCCTAAAGCCTCCTTGTTCATCTGTTATCCTGCTCTCTGTCTTACTTTTAATTCTTTCAATAATAACTCTACCATATACTCAACAGGCTCATTACCCGTATAATTTTTGCACCCTTTTGTCCCCTTTGCTTTTATACAAAGAAATTATACATGCTCTCTGCCAGTTCAGAACTATATCCCCACCTGCTTTTGCCATTATAGTCTTCATTCTTTTTATTCTACCCACTGAGTCACGCACCTTCCCCACACTCATAACTGGCTCTTCCTCACTCCTACAATGCAGGAAATTACCGCTTCCCTATATTCACCAACATTAAACAGTTCCTCAAAATATTCCCTCCGTCTTCCCGATACTTCCAGCTCTCCATCTAATAACTCTCCTCTCCTATTTTTTAACAGTAAAATCCATTAGTTCCCATGGCTTTCTTATTAATCTCACTTCAAAACTTTTTTTCTCAGCAAAATTTGTCTATAGCATCTCACCCACTCTCTCATTTGCTCTACATTTACATTCCTTCACGACTCTCTGAACCCCACTTTTTCTCTCCATATATTCCTCCCTCCTTTCATCACTTTTATTTTGTAAAAACCTCTCATATGCTAGATTTTTCTCTCTTTACCTCATCATTCCACCTGTCGCTCTTCCCTCCCGCACCCACTTGCCTGTAACCACAAACTTCTGCAGAACACTCTAACACTATATTGTTAAATCTACCCTGTACCTCTTCAACATCATTGCCTATACTCTCACTACACCATCTTCCTTTCAGTACTTGTTTATATCTTGCCCCAACTGCCTTCTCCTTTAGTTTATATATCTTTCTTCTTTCAACACACCGGCCGTATCCCACCGAGGCAGGGTGGCCCAAAAGGAAAAACGAAAGTTTCTTCTTTCAAACTTAGTAATATCTACAGGAGAAGGGGGTTACTAACCCATTGCTCCTGGCATTTTAGTCGCCTCTTAGGACACGCATGGCTTACGGAGGAAGAATTCTGTTCCACTTCCCCATGGAGATAAGAGGAAATAAGCAATAACAAGAACTAGAAAGAAAATAGAAGAAAACCCAGAGGGGTATGTATATATATGCTTGTATATGTATGTGTAGTGTGACCTAAGTGTAAGTAGATGTAGCAAGATGTACCTGAAATCTTGCATGTTTATGAGACAGAAAAAAGACACCAGCAATCCTACCATCATGTAAAACAATTACAGGTTTCCGTTTTATACTCACTTGACAGGACGGTAGTACCTCCCTGGGCGATTGCTGTCTGCCAACCTACTACCTACAATATATATATATATATATATATATATATATATATATATATATATATATATATATATATAAACACTGATCTCTGGCTGAAGGAGACTCGAACCTACGAACCTTAGGACAAGGTACGCAGTGCTTTACCAATCTACCCACACTGGGCAATACCTTGGCGTGTAGCTTGCGCTACACGTTTGATCCAAGGCAGCCAGCTTTCAGGGAGAAGGCTTACAGCTTTTCATCTCATCCCCTGCATGCATCAGCCTTACTAGAGATTTGAACAATGCAAGGAATTCGGGAGAGCAGGCGAAAATATATATATATATATATATATATATATATATATATATATATATATATATATATATATATATATATCATTTAAGTGTTATACATCGATACTTAAAAGATGAGCAAAATACTGAATGGTTTTTAACCTTTCTGGAACTAAAAAATTATACCTAGTCATGGCCCAGGCAGCAGCAACAACGACTGCTCCTATATCTTTGCCATTCCCTGGGCCGATTCCAGGTCTAGTGATGACCTAATTGCAAGTACTACTGCAACAACATACAAGGAACTTACAGTGAGAAGAAAACTGTCGGTGACGACAACGAAATGCACCATATATGACCAAAGGAGGGACACCGGCATTCAAATATCAGACCTGCTAGCAGACGTACAACTAGACAAGCGACGTTTTCCACAACACTGAAGTACCTGACCTCCATATCAACTGCACCAGTGTTCAATAGGAAGACAACATAGCGGAAAACCTAACAACAAAACTCCAAGGAAACTGACAAGTCTGAGGTGAAGGTTTTTTTTCTCTGGGAAGGAAGTGATCATTTAAACATGGTTGACTGGCATTCAAACACCAGTTGCTACCAGATGCACTACTAGCGAAGCGACGTTCTGAACTATACTGACAGTAGCTGACCATCATATCAACTGCAACAGTGTTAAAGGGAGGGAAACACAGAATATACCGCCAAATCTACGAAACAAAACTTCAAGGAAACTATCATGTTGTAGATGCGTTATTTCCCTCAGTGCCAAATCGAGGGAAGGAATAGTTAAACAGCCAAGGATTTTTTTTTTTAGAAGGTGATCTCCATATCAACTGGCCAGTGTACATTGGAAGGGAAGCATAGGAGAAAACGTCAAATGTAACGGCAAAACTCCAAAGAATCTGTCAGGGTGTAGTGACCATTTTTGCTCTCAGTGCTTTTAAATATGGCTGAAACATCACCTCTATGGTCAGGACAAGTCAACAACACCACAGCCCCGTTAAATGGGATTGAGGAGACAATGGATGGATAACGCCATTGATTAACACTTTTTTATCCTGCCAGGATGGAAATGAGTTAGAAGTGTGACAGATGAAGCCGGACTGTGAAGTGGAGTAAAGGGGGTTAGTGGAGTAAAGGGGTTAGTGGAGTAAAGGGGTTAGTGGAGTAAAGGGGGTTTGCGAAGGGGATAAGTGAGCAGTGAAGGGGGTTTGTGAAGTAAAATAACAAGAAATCTACTAGTAATCAGTGGTGATTGCTAGAGTAACTACTAGGCCATTGCTAGGTGACTGATAGCGATCAGTGGTTTCTTTTCTTTTTTAAAAAAAAAGGAAGACAATTCTTTAGTTGTGAAAGGATAATAAAAATGAGTGATGAGTGAACATGGCTGGCGTTAGAGGGGTACAGGCTGCCATAATTATATATATCTTTATCCTTCAATTCTCTGAAGAAGGAAATCAGTCATGGGGACTGGAAACTGTAAGCCTAGATGGCTAGTTTTTATAGTTGCCACCAGAGGGCAAGCCTGGTGGGCATGCCACTTCAACCCACATCACCCTGCCTCGCTCTCGCTTGGCATCCAGGCATCCTAGAGTCAACAAGGCCTACTCCTCTCTCATCAGAAAACATTGGTGACAGCAGTGGTCTCAGCAGTTGTATTGTCCTGGGAGAGAGAGGAAGGAAGAAGCATGAAGAAGTTGTCTTCACTTCATCAACTCATACAAGAAGCATCCATCTCTCAATGAGTTATTCTGATGTTGTGTCGGCAAGTTTCATAATTTAGACTCAGGATCTAGGCGGAAATTTCCTGAATTTTCTTCGAGAAATGTTCGTGGCGTCACTTGGAACTTCACAATGCCCCAAGCTATTTCTCAGTCATGTGTTCAGTGTCACCTGTATGTTGCTGCTGTTGTTTTCAGCTCATCACGGCTATTTCAGAAAGTCAGAGGTGGGTTTTGTGGTGATTTCGGCTTCCAGTGTGAGTGTTTCTCCCAGTGCTTGTGGGTGGGAGAGGAGGAAGCAGCCGGCTCCTCCCTCGCCTCGCTGTCTGGCATCAACTCGTGATGTCATCCCATGACATCCCTCACGACGTCACGCCTGACATCACATGATGTCACATCTAGTCTTCTAGTTTCACAGTGAGCAAATTGTTTCAGTATTGTTGAGAAGATTATGGAAAGGAATATGTCACATGTTAATTTCCTTTCAGTCGGTGTTCTTACATGTTCGTGTATTGTTCAGTGTCGATTTTTGCACAGAAAAGCACCATTTGCTAGTGCAAGCCATGTTGAACTGCATGTGCGGTAGGTGTGTACAATTTTCTGTGAGTCCTGATTAAGTGGTCTTGAGCCCAGCTGTGTGTGCAGACCACAGTATGGTCTGCACCCAGACCACTGTGTAGCACCCTCGTGTTCCACCACTTAGTGTTGACAGCTGACATTAGTCAGTCAAAACATTAGTTATGAGCGTCTGAGCCTCATAGTACAGAATGCTCTTATGTTCGTCGTTCGTAGATGCCCTGCTGAATCGTACTTGCTACGATTCCCCGTCGAGACTCGTTCCACTTCTCCTGATTGTCAGAGTGTAGTTATATGTAGAGAACCAGTCTGAGGATGCTTAGACTAACCTTTGCTATAACTCCAACTGTCAAGAGAATGACAGTCGTCCAGCTCCAGAAGCCCTGTCAGCAGGTAACTGCCTGCCTCGTGTCATGGCTTCAGTGAGCAGCCTGCACAAAGATGATGTCACTTTGACTGCTAGCCCGCTCACTCCAGTATGGTGTTACGACTCCCAGATGTTTTGCCTGAGTTGTCCCTTCCATGGCTCACTCCACACTCGCCGGCAGTGACAGCCCAAGCGACAGTACCAGTGGAGAAATGTCCTTCCGAGTCACTTGCCAGAAGAAGTCCTGTGCAGTTGCCGAGTACTGATGATGTCTCACTCGAGGGAACCAGCAGGTTGTGCCCCAGGATAAGTGACCCCTGCAACAGCTACCACGATGACTGCTTCACCGTTCCAGAGGAGACCTTACCCTGTTACGTCACAGCTCAGCCGCAGCGATGTCTCCTGTGTTGCAGTATCTGTCCAGACGCAGGAAGGTGTGCAGTGATGCCCATCGATGCTCACTGCCTTGGACCACGATGTTTTTTTTAGCACACCTCACTTTTTTTCTTCTCTCCCTGTAGGAAGTTTTTTTTCCATGTTGTCATATGTATATATATGTGTTTATTCTGTGTTCTGTGCCCTGTTCCTGTGAGAGAGAGACCAATTTTTTTTCAGCCAATCATGTGGAGAAATTTTCTCCAGGAGGGGGGTATCAGCCCCCTTCAGCCCCTTTCAGCCCTTTCAGCCCTGAGGGGCCCAGCCCTCTCAGAAGGGGCATCTTATTTACTGCTACAGCGAGTAATTGATCCCAGATGCAGTACCAGTATGCAACGTGTGGTGAAGCAACCGCCGCTCCGTGCAAGACTCCAGCGTTGCAAAGTGTGCTTTAATAAAAGACAGTCCATCTCTTCCGTTAGCAGGACAATTAAGGAAAATCCTGCTCCCACTTTATTACCATGGTAAAGATAGTGGACATTGTTGTCTATGCTTAAGAAAGCAAGATTCAAGCATTCTGCTTTGCTTCATCGAGGAAGTGGCAAGGAAGCAAAAGGTACTAGGTCAGCTTTTCCTTTATGCTGGGGGCAGTGAGGGCGTAGTAGGCTGTGGCGTCTTCAGATTACTTTTGACTCTACTGAGAGTGACACTGACGCCAGGATAACCAACAAAGAACGATCTGTGTGTTAGTGTGAACGAAGTGTCTCACAAAACACGATAAACACTTACAGAGAAGTGTGATCAACTTCTTAGTGATATTGTGTGAACAATTATTGATGAACAGTGTAACAACGAGTGTTGCGATCCAACAGTGTAGTGCAAGATTCTTCAAAGAACACTATTCTTCAATCAACTCAACGGATATCCGGGTGTAATTACGGGTCAGATACATATACCCAGGTAAGTGTTCTAACTCGTGATGTACTACTATTGACTGCGCAGTTGAGTATAAAGTCGTGAGTTAGTCACTTATCATAAACCCCAGTGATATGCAGACTTTTGTGTCCACACAAGTAAGTTTGTCAGCCATCAGTGAATGAAATATGCTGACATAACACCCCCTAGGGGTAATTTATTGTTTACATAATATGATCATTTCAGCCCGTTGAGGAATGACTTCGACAGCTTCTCAAGACCTCGTCTGCAGGCGATGAGCTGTCTTTCTAAGTTAAGTTTTCCCTATACAAAATGTATAAACTTAGCTGGTAAAACCATTTTCTCAACAAATCATGATTGAGGACGACCATGGGTAGGTGGCCGAGCAAAACGTAGACTGTAAGCCTACATGGCTGGTTTTTATAGTTGCCACTAGAGGCCAAACCTGGTGGGCATTCCACTTCAACCCGCATCACCCTACCTCGCTCTCACTTGGCGTCCAGGCAGCCTAGAGTCAACAAGGCCTACTCCTCTCTCCCTCTCGGGCATGGCCCCCTACCTGGGGATGGGCAACTTAAACTGCCTGTGTACCCACAATTTTGCAAATAAAGCAAGAAGCCTCCAAAGCCTTATCATTCATTCCCATTACCAAGTAAATATGTAATCATTAGAAAACACCCTGGACAGTGAAAGCCCAACAGTTGCCATCCTACGAGAAACGTAAATGTCACTATCGCTGCAAAGTATGGCAACACCGCATACCCCCCCCCCAAAAAAAAAAAAAAAAAAATAGTGGCGCACAGCTCTTATAGTGGCACTACTAAGTGGCGATATCAAGACTAATCCAGGACCTCAAACTATGGTACAGGTGTAAAACAGACAGATAAGTGACTGTGATAATGACGGTCTAGTAACAAGGAATGATAACCTTAACTCTATATGTAATGCATACATAAGTCAATGTGAAACAATAGAACCATTCTTATTATCTCAGGCTCCACCAGACATACGTATACACTGTACTAAGGTAACAAAGAAGAACAGTAAATATACCTTATGTAAAATATGTAAGGGGCGGGTGCATAATGGATGTGAGTTCGATTAAGGTAATGATACCAGATTTCATTTTGTTTGGAACACGATAACGAGGTATGCCATGAAAAAATTAAAGTGGCAAATTGTTTTAATTCAATCTACACACCTGTCGCATCAACACTATTAAGAAAACTACCAGCTGCATCAGATACCTTTAACACAAATTCTGATGAGTTTAAAACATACTATACCAATGAAAGGGTAACCCCAAACAGTTGTCAACTAGTAAGTGTATCTCATGACTTATAAGTGCAAAAAGAACTAAGCAGGTTAAACCCAACTAAGAGCACCGGCCCAGATAACATCTCGTCTAAGTTCCTAAAAGATGGTACTTCTGAACTGACAATCCCCATTTCTCACATAATAAATGTGTCCATCATCACTAATATTGTACCGGAGGGGTTCAAGGAGGCCAAAGTTGCTCCCATCTTCAAGAAAAATATTAGGTCTGATGTCAGCAACTACAGGCCTGTTAGTATACTCAGTATAATATTCAGAATTCTAGAGAGGGCGGGGAACTCTCAAGTAGTTGAGTATCTAAATGACAACATTCTTCATTTTCGGGTTACCCTGCCTCGGTGGGAAACGGCCGTTGTGTTAATAAACATTATGTTTCGTTTCTTATTTTAAAAATCTGTATATACATTCTCCATAGGAATTGGAGATATGCTTTCCTTGGATCAGTCCAGATAACCTCCTATTTACAATACGCTGTATGACTTACATGTTTAGCTCTTTCCCAGGAGCATAATTATGACTCATTTCCTCTTGTATCCCAAGCAAATGTTTTTGCTTTGTGTTTCCCCATTACCGTTCAAGCAGCTAGGCTTTGCCTATTATAAATTTGTTTCTTGGAAAATACATCCTTCTTGATTCGCCAGTACTCTCCCGGCCTTGGTCTTTTTCAGATGGTGACCCTGCCGTGACTCCCTGTCGTGGGAGTGTCTCAGACCTATGTCTTCTATGAGAGGAGGTACAAGTACCTCCTCATCTTCTGGGACCAGCTGTCCCCAGGCCTAGCCCCATTCCCCGCCTTCACGGGGCTCGAAGGGACAAGCTGGGAAAAAACATGTTAACTCTGAGCCAGTATGCTGAATTTGAGTTTCATCTCTCTCATAGCACTTGTGGTTTTTTACACTTTAAAGAGTTTGTAATAAATCGTGTTTATAAATACATTATTTACTAAGCTAAAACAAAACTTTTAATGTTCCTTAAGTTTCATGAAATAAATAATAATCGTAATAAAGTTGGTAGAATTACCGACAATATGTAAAGTAAAAGGACACAAGTGCAACTAATGTGACATTTTATTGTGGCAACGTTTCGCTCTCCAGGAGCTTTATCAAGTCCATGTATTGATTGTAATGGCTTGATAAAGCTCCTGGAGAGCGAAACGTTGCCACAATAAAATGTCACATTAGTTGCACTTGTGTCCTTTTACTTTAAATAATAATCACTGGATGACCAATCAGGATTTTATGTGCGTCTTTCACAGACAGAATCCCAGAATTATGAAAAAGCATGTATGAACATAAGCAAAGAAAAATGGTCACAGAACATTCTTGTCTCCACTCATGGCGTTACTTTTATCACACAATATTAGTAATATGCTGAAATTTCCTAATATATATATATATATATATATATATATATATATATATATATATATATATATATATATATTGGCAGTTTGGAGGAATATATTGTGTATCTTTATATGTATATGCTTCTAAACTGTTGTATTCTGAGCACCTCTGCAAAAACAGTGATTATGTGTGAGTGTGGTGAAAGTGTTGAATGATGATGAAAGCATTTTCTTTTTGGGGATTTTCTTTCTTTTTTGGGTCACCCTGCCTCGGTGGAAGACGGCCGACTTGTTGAAGGAGCTGGAGGAAATTCATGATCTTTGATACATTGTGCCATTGTATTCATGTTTATGTTTTTTTCTGTAAATGTATTTTGTTTATTAATAAATGTTCACATAGAATAAAAAACATATAGGGGGTGGTAGGAGAAGAAAATATTCAAACAGCTCCGGGGAGAACCTTGAGTTTTCCCTGAGGTACGTTTATTGTCTTCTCTGAGGATGAGGGTCCCCATTCCAGCTATAGAGGTGATACTTCCCTATATATATATATATATATATATATATATATATATATATATATATATATATATATATATATATATATATATATATATATATATACCTAGAAATTTGAAATTTGTACTAATATTCTAAAAAAATAAAACAAAGTAGAGAAATTAGAGACGTACCTGTTATTACCTTGAGCATCAGTGTATTCTGAGCGATAGAAACCAACAAGTTTGTCATTAAGGTAACCTTGGAACTCCATGTGGAACTTGTAGGTCGTTGTGGGAAGCAAACTCTTCTCTAGATATGCTGTATACAACTGAAGTAAAGGATCAAAAGTCTGATTTAGAAGCTTCACCTGCTCACCCAACGTATCCTCAGCAACAACCTGGTAGATCAAAGAATCACAAGAACAAATTAGCGTATTCAGTATTCAAACGTGAAGGAATGTCTGAGGGATCATAATATCTCACTAAAAGTTACCATTGTTTAATATTATGTTAGCTAGTCGTACACTGCATTTTTTCTGTTATTTTTAACATCATGAATATCCGTATTATACATTGCATAATTTACTTTTATATTTTGACCTTTGTTCGTCTTTATCCTGGGTAAGGTATCCACTGATTGGCAGAGAGCATGCATAGTTCCTTTGTATAAAGGCAAAGGGGACAAAAGAAAGTGCAAAAATTATAGAGGAATAAGTCTGTTGAGTATACCTGGTAAAGTGTATGGTAGATTTATTATTAAAAGAATTATGAGTAAGACGGAGAACAGGATAGCAGATGAACAAGGAGGCTTTAGGAAAGGTAGGGGGTGTGTGGACCAAGTTTTTACAGTGAAACATAAATGTGAACAGTATTTAGATAAGAGTAAAGAGATTTTATGGGATTTATGTATTTGGAAAGTGCGTATGACAGGGTGGATAGGAGGGCAATGTGGCAAATGTTGCAAATGTATGGAAGAGGAGGTAGGTTACTGAAAGCAGTGAAGAGTTTTTACGAAAACAATGAGGCTCAAGTTATTGTATGTAGGAGAGAGGGAAATTAATTCCCAGTAAAAGTAGGCCTTAGACAAGGATGTGTGATGTCATGGTGGTTGTTCAATATATTTATAGATGGGGTTGTAAGAGGAGTGAATGCTAGGGTCTTGGCAAGAGGTGTGGAGTTAAAAGATAATCTAACACAAAGTGGGAGTTGTCACAGTTGTTCTTTGCTGATAATACTGTGCTTTTGTGGAGATTCTGAAGAGAAGTTGCAGAAGTTGGTGGATAAGTTTGGTAGGTTATGTAAAAGAAGAAAATTAAAAGTGAATATAGGAAAGAGTAAGATGATGAGGATGAAAAAAATAGGTGATGAAAGATCAGATATCAGATTGGAGGGAGAGAGTATGGACGAGGTGAATGTATTCAGATATTTAGAAGTGGACGTGAAAGATGAGGTGAATCATAGAACTGATAAGGGGAAAAAGGCGAGTGACACACTTAGGAGTCTGTGGAGACAAAGAACTTTGTCCATGGAAGCAAAGAGGGGAATGTATGAGAGTATAGTTATGCCAATGCTCTTTTATGGGTGTGAAACATGGATGGTGAAAGTTACAAGGAGAAGGCTGGAAGCAGTGGAGATGTCATGCCTGAGAGAACATAAGAACATAAGAAAGAAGGAACACTGCAACAGGCCTACTGACCCATGTGGAGCAGGTCCATGTCCCCCACACCCGGATTAGCCCAATGACCCGCCCTGTCTGGTCACATTCACTCAAGGAAAGAGCACGGCACCAGACCCAGCAACACAAGCTAGTCAGGTCCAACTCACACCCACCCAGACCCACTCATGTATTTATCTAACCTATTTTTAAAACTACACAACGTTTTAGCCTCTATAACTGTACTCGGGAGTTTATTCCGCTCGTCCACAACTCTATTACCAAATCAATGCTTTCCTATATCCTTCCTGAATCTGAATTTTTCCAACTTGAAACCATTGCTACAAGTCCTGTCTTGGCTGGAAATTTTCAGCACGCTACTTACATCCCCTTTATTTATTCCTGTTTTCCATTTATACACCTCGATCATATCCCCCCCCCCTAATTCTACGCCTTTCGAGAGAGTGCAGATTCAGGGCCCTCAGGGATCAACGTTGTCATCCTCCTCTGTACGTTTTCCAGAGCATTTATATCCATTCTGCAATATGGTGACCAGAGCTGAGCAGCATAGTCTAAATGGGGTCTAACCAAGGATATACAGAGTTGAAGAACAACCTGAGGACTTCTATTATTTATACTTCTAGATATGAAGCCAAGAATTCTGTTAGCTTTATTGCGAACACTAATGCACTGTTGTCTTGGTTTTAAATTACTGCTAACTAGAACTCCTAAATCCTTTTCGCAATCAGTAGTATTAAGATCTACATTATTTAGTTTATATGTCGCATGGTTATTTTCCTGTCCAAGATTTAGAATTTTGCATTTGTCTATATTAAACTGCATCTGCCACTTCTCCGACCATTGTATCAGTCTATTCAAATCATCCTGGAGTGCTCTAATGTCCTCATTAGAATGAATTGGACGGCCCATTTTGGTGTCATCAGCAAATTTGCTTATGTCGCTATTTATTCCCTCATCTATGTGGTTTATGTAAATTGTGAACAACAACGGGCCCAACACTGACGCCTGCGGAACACAGCTTGTGACGTGCCACCATTCTGATTTCTCCCCATTTATGCAAACTCTCTGCTGCCTATTTGTCAGCCATGCCTCTACCCAGGAAAAAATTTCTCCTCCTATTCCGTGTGCCCTAAGTTTCCTCAATAGCCTCTGGTGTGGAACTCTATCGAAAGCCTTACTGAAGTCCATATACACAATATCACATTCATTACCATGATCTACCTCCTCAAACATCTTAGTGAAAAAAGTTAGTAAATTCGTAAGACAGGGACGCCCATTTGTAAAACCGTGTTGAGATTCATTAATCAATCTATGCCTATCAAGAGAATTCGTAGTTTGGAAAATAGGAGGAGGTGCGGGATTACCAAAACTATTATACAGAGGGCTGAGTAAGGGTTGTGGAGGTGGTTCAGACATGTAGAGAGAATGGGACAAAACAGAATGACTTTGAGAGTGTATAAATCTGTAGTGGAGTGAAGGCAAGGTAGGGGTCGGCCTAGGAAAGGTTGGAGGGAATGGGTAAAGGAGGTTTTGTGTGCGAGGGGCTTGGACTTCCAGCATGCATGCGTGAGCATGTTAGATAGAAGCGAATGGAGACAAATGGTTATTAGGACTTGACGTGCTGTTGTGAGTAAGGTAATATTTATGAAGAGGTTATGGGAAACCTGCAGGCTGGACTTGAGTCCTGGAGATGGGAAGTACAGTGTCTAGACTCTGAAGGAGGGGTGTTAATGTTGCAGTTTTTAACTGGAGTGTAAGCGCACCTCTGGCAAGACAGTGATGGAGTGAATGATGATAAAGTTTTTGTTTTTCGGGCCACCCTTCCTTGGTGGGAGACGGCCGATGTAATAATTAAAAAAAAAATAGTATTACAAAAAATGAAAAGCAAAACTTGTCATTAACGGGCGGTTTGAGATATTCATAATTACCTTGACTGATTCATTCTTGGTGATGATGTCGGCCATGTTGAGGATAATTTTATCTGAAGGCTCGAGAACCTCGAGACGAATATCAATCGCACCATGAATGCTGAAATTACCGTTGATGAAGGGTTGTAATCTGAGAGTGTAGTGGAGAGGACGCAGGGAGGTTGGCAGGCGGGCTGGGTTAGAACTCTGTGACGTTGTCGGTACTTCCCTTTCTGGCTCTTTATTCTGAAACAGAACGAAATTAAAAACATTAAAATTTTCACTTCAAATATGATTAAGGCTTAATAAATCTTTGGAACATTATCATGAAACTATTGCTCATTTAATGTCAAATTTATTGATTTAATTTGGTGGTAAATATACCAACATGTCACAGGTTTCCCAAAAATGAGGTACCAAGACAATAATATAACTGTTGGATGAGACGGGAGAGGGAGAGAGAGAGAGAGAGAGAGAGAGAGAGAGAGAGAGAGAGAGAGAGAGAGAGAGAGAGAGAGAGAGAGAGAGAGAGAGATAGATAGATAGATAGATAGATAGATAGATAGATATAGAGAGAGAGATAGAGAGAGCTATGACTTGACTCCTGCAACCAAAAATAGGTGAGTTCACACACACACACACACACACACACACACACACACACACACACACAGGCACAAGAAGACAGATATGCAGCATTAAACTACGGACCAGTATCACTGACATGCATAGTAGGCAAAGTCAAGGAGGATAAGATTATCAGGAGAAGAGTGGTGGAGCTTATAGAAAGGAATGAGCTCATCTACGACAACCAGCATTGATTCAAGGACGGGAAATCCTGTCACAAACTTACTAGAGTTCGATGACAAGGTGACTGCAGTAAGATAAGAGAGTGAGGTGGGTAATTAGCATTTTCTTGGACTATAAAAAGGCTTTTGACACGGTCCTTCAGCAAACACTGAAGGACTTGGCAGGTATAATAGGAAAGGCACTGCAATGGATCAGAGAATACTTTACAGGAAGGCAATAGCGAGTCATGGTACGTGACGAGGTGTCGGAGTGGGCGCCTGTGACTAGCGGGGTTCCACAGGGTCAGTTCTAGAACAGGTGTTGTTTCTGATGTAAGTGAATGACATGATGGAAGGAATAGACTCAGAAGTGTCTCTGTTTAGAGATAATGTGAAGTTAATGAGGAGAATTCGGTCGGAGGAGGACCAGGCAGAACTATAAAGGGATCTGGACAGGTTATAAGCCTGGTCTAGCAACTGGCTCCTGGAGGTCAACCTTGCCAAGCGCAAAGTCGTGAAGATTGGGGAAGGTCAAAGACGATCGCAGACAGAATACAGCCTAGGGAACCAAAGACTACAAAACCTCACTTAAGGAAAAAGATCTTGGGGTGAGTATAATACCGAACATATCTCCTGAGGTGCACATCAACCAAATAACTGCTGCAATATATGGGCGAGCAGCAAACCTAAGAAATAGCTTTCTGACATATCAGTAAGGAGTTGTTCGGGACTCTGTACAAAGTGTACGTCAGGTCTATACTAGAGTATGCAGCACCAGGTTAGAACCCACACCTGGGAAAAGCGTTTGCAGTGAGACTAGTCCCAGACTACGGGGCATGTCCTGTGAGGAGAGGTTAACGAAAATTGACCTTACAACATTGGAGGACAGGAGGGACAGGCGGGGGGACATGATAACATGTAAAATAGTGAGAGGAATCGACAAGGTGGACAGAGATAAGATATGGGACACGGTGACAAGGGGTCACAATTGGAAGTTGAAGACTCAAATGAGTCACAGAGATGTTAGGAGGTATTTCTTCAGTCACAGAGTAGTCAGGCAGTGAAATAGTCTGGAAAGTGAGGTGGAGATAGGATCCATACATAGCTTGAAGAAGAGGTATGATAAAGCTCACAGAGCAGGGAGTGACCCAGTAATGAATTCTGAAGAGGCGGGGCCAGGAGCTATGAATCGACCCCTACAACCACAATTTGGTGAGTACACAGACGCTCATTCACAAGTTTGCACGCTCATATGATAAATATAATCTTTATTCAAGGAAGGAGCTCTGAATCGACCCTTGCAGCCACAAATAGGTGAGTACACAAACACAAACAGAACCATCTATACACAGGAAGGGCAGGGACTAAAGGTTTGCCACCAGTAAGCAGCAGTCCGTAGATATTATTGTATCTAACCACTAAATCCGAGGAATGCAGAAATGGGATCCCACAAATCAGGAAGAAGAGGAAGAGAGCTAAAGAGAAATGGTCTGATAAGGAACTCTTAAAATGAGGGCTAAGGTGTAAGATAGAACAAGAGTGAGAAAAAAGTTTTGCAAATGATGGAGAAGGTAAAGAATAGAAAAGATGGGCTACAGCTTCTGAGGCAAATATACAAAGCCTGGGAGAGGATCTGAATGAGCTGAAGATTGAACTGGAGGTGATTAAGGAATAGGTAATGAGATGGGAGCAGAAATGGTAACAGCAGGTGAGGTGACTGAAGGAAGAGAAGGAGCAAAGAAGACCATTGTGTAAATATTTCAGGAAAATGCGAGGTGCAGGAAATGATTTGAGAAAACAGAAAAAAAACTCAAATAAGACACAAAAACTAAGGGAAAGGAAATGGGGAGCGAGATAGATTTATATATAGAGAGAGAGAGATAGAGGGGTAGAGAGTAGCTGATTATTCACAAGTTTCAGGAGACTAAGGGAAAACTAGTGATGAAATACGGCAGGTGGAAAGGTTGAGAGGGAGGGGGATGGAGGTAGGAGTTCCTGGGAAGGAAAACAATTGAAAATTATTAGAAAAAAATATTTTCTTCCCAAACAATAGTGCATAATTCTGGCAACATGTTGATGCAATCAGCTTGTTTCTATTATATTTCTAAGTATCTTTTACAGAAAACGTAATGTATCTTTTACTCAGGAAAAAGTTATTGACCTTTATAGTCACACTTTCGAAAACAACTTGACGGACTGTCATGATTTTTGCACAGGTTATTGAGGAATGATGGTTCTAAGTGTCAGGGGCCCGAGACTGTTCAACTGCCTCCCAGCACACATAAGGGGGATTACCAACAGACCCCTGGCAGTCTTCAAGCTGGCACTGGACAAGCACCTAAAGTCGGTTCCTGACCAGCCGGGCTGTGGCTCGTACGTTGGTTTGCGTGCAGCCAGCAGCAACAGCCTGGTTGATCAGGCTCTGATCCACCAGGAGGCCTGGTCACAGACCGGGCCGCGGGGGGCGTTGACCCCCGGAACTCTCTCCAGGTAAACTCCAGGTTACCACTGATAATGGGGATTTGTGATATTTTTTAACGTGTAGTTTTTATTGACTTTTTCCCCCCAAATATTCTTAAAAAAACATTTTATTATGCAATCTCTAGACATTTCGCTCAGAAGCTCGTTGATCAAGTGTTATCCAGCACTTTATCTTTCATCTGATATCAACTAGAACATTGTAATCTTATCAATTTTGCAATGTATGGAGGGTTTTATGCCCTATAGAATAGGACATTATTTTTTTTTCTGCCTATCTGTTAGGTAAAACACGGGGTACATAGATCAAATGCTGCTTAAATCACAGTAAAAATTTCATTGAAATTGCACAAAAAAAAAAATAAAAAAAATATTATTTTTCTCCCCTTGAAGTGCCCCAGGTAACAAATTTTCAGACTTGGAAAGTACTCAAGGGGAAAAATACGTCCAGTCATATTGATCCTCACAACAGTAATAGTACAATATAGGATCATGCATAGTCATCTACATAGTCATCACCACCTTGGGACCCGCGGTCCAAGGTGGTGATATCAACAATGTACAACCCTCTAATAAACAGCAAGAGACCAAGACAAGCATATGATGAAAACAACTGAGCAATTCCATATACACTAGCTGAGGTGGCTAGAAGAGCCCACATGAGTAAAGCTACTGGTCATAAGTGACTTTAATAATAAAAGTAATAGTAATCTTTGTTCCTAAAAGTACATGATACAACTGTTGCAGACCTAGTTGACATTATTGACATACTATATAGAAAGCCCCTGGTTATACTTGGAGACCTGGAGAGGGTTTGGGGATCAATGCCCCCGCAACTCGGTCTGTGACTAGGCATCCTGGTGGATCAAGACCTGATCAACCAGGGTGTTACTGCTGGCCGCACACAAACCAACGTAAGAACCACAGCCCAACCGATCAGGTACTGACTTAAGGTGTCTATCCAGCGTCTTCTTGAAGACAGTCATGAGAGTCCTGGGCCCCTAACACTCACTGTGTTGTCTCTTAGCGTACTCGTGGCGCCCCTGATTTTCACTGGGGAAGATGTTGCATCTCCTGCCCAATCTTTTGCTTTCACAGGGAGTAATGTTCGTGTGTAAATTTCGTGTGAAGAGCATTTTGGGCAATTTAGGCTAATCTTGTCCCTCGGCATGCAACCCACAGCAATCGGCTAACATCCATGTACCTACTTACTGCTAATGAGTAGGGACAGTAGGCATAAGGAAATGCTCAACGTTTCACCTGTGCCACGAACTGATCCCAGAACCTTCACTGCGTAAGCTGAGGAGGCTACCAACCAACCTACTGGGAAAACCTTGAGTCACATTGGGGACCAGAAACGTGGAGAGCTAAGGTGCTGGAGGTGATAATGGAGAACTTTATACACCAACATGTTAGGGACACAACCAGAAAGAGAGGAAGGGATAAACCATCAAGGTTGGACCTTGTATTCAGCCTGAATGGTTCTGACACTGAGGATATTATGCATGAAGAGCGCCTTGGTGCTAGTGACCCCAGGATCCATTGTTAAACCATAGACCAGTGTCACTGACATGCATAGTATGTACAGTTATACAAAAGATTATCAGAAGAAATTGGGGGAGCACCTAAATAGGAGTGGGTTCAAATACGACAGGCAGAACAGCTTTAGAAATGGTAAATCCAGTGTAGCAAAGTTACTGGTGTTCTACAACAAGGTAACAGAAGTAAGGCAGGAAAGAGAGGGGTGGGCATATTGCACTTTCTGGGACTATTGGAAGGTTTTCGTCACATTACTGCACAAGCTAGAGGAGCAGGCAGGCAGGAATAACAGGGAGAGCATTAAAATGGATCAAGACATACCTGATGGTCTGTGAAAAGATGTCAGAATTGGTGCAGGTGATGACCAGGATTCCACAGGAATGACGTGATGGAAGGGATAGAGTCAGAGGTGTCCCTGCTCGCAGGTGACATGAAACTACCGAGAAAGCAAGCAGGCGAGGACCAGGAAAGGCTACAGATAGATCTGGACAGGTTGCAGGTCTGATCTGACAAATGGCTCCTGGAGTTTAATTAACCCCAGCAAGTGCAAAGTACTGAAGTTTGAGAAAGGACAAATATTGCGACCCCTGAATGGGTCACAATGTATATAATGTATATTACCTGTTCATATAATTTTATATTGCTTATATTTGCGATATTAGCTAAATTGTAAATATATTGCTTTTTATTATTATTTGACTTAGTTATATTATTAGATAGGATGTAACATTTATATATTATTCAGTGCTCATAGTTCGAGTGTTAGTAGCTGACAGCATTGTCTAACTATTGCTCCGCTTGTTTCCCTGCCGGCTTCTCTGTAGTTACTGGGCAGCAGCAGTCCACGGAGAGTCACATGATCAGGGGAGGATGATCACACCTCACCAGGAGTGAGAGTCGGCCTGGTCTGCGCCTTCTTGTCTGTTTGACATTCTTCTAACAAGAGGTCCCTCTCCAGCTCTCCATTGCAGGCCCTTGTTGGAAGATCGTCTCTGTCGCTTTCTTGTTGTTGGTTCTGTGTAACTCTGTTCACAGAATATAGCCTAGACTTAGTGATTTTCGACGTTGTACTAAGGTTGTGTGTTGCATAGACACTCTGAGAAACTCAGGTCCTGTGCTGTAGCTTCTGAGCTAACTTGTACTGGTATCTATGTACTGTCACAGTCGGGGATTTTCCAATGCTGAACTTAGATTCAGTAGTATGGGAGTTTTGTGACTTTTGTGGAGGATCTGCAGATGGTCCCTACTTACTGTCGTTATATTATCTCCTTGTTCCTGATTCTGTGTCGCTGTTGCTTGTTATATTGCTGTTCGGCTTAACAGTCACTTTATTGTTCAAGCAAGCTGTTCTGATTGCCAAGTTGGTCAAGAAGTTAGTTTATGTGAGGACTTTTAGTCAGTCACTGGTTAAGTCTAGTCTAGTCTTGAGACATAGCGAACTACTTAGAGCACTTACACACATACACACAAACTTACTTGTATATATTTGTATTATGTTATTAAATGCTAACAATGTACCAGATGGTACTTAAAAGCCATAAAGATGTGATATGTGCCTTCAGCACAATATTACTGTACATGAGAGAAGTGTAGAAACTTGTATTCTATATTACATTCAATTGGTTACTCTAATTTACTTTGATCTTATACGCCTAGACAACCACTCAAAGGTTGAGAGACGAATTCCAGGTGAACTGAACTTTGCTACTAGTAAGCTCAGTGAGAGGTGCAGGTGGAGGTGTGTGTGCTGGCTTGCCTGTCACTTGACACACGTGGCAACGTCGCACATGATCAGCTACTGTTTTCCTTCATTTTTGGCCAAGTAAAATGTTTTGCCAGTTTACCGAGTGTCTTCCTGACACCCAAATGTCCTCCTATGGGACTATTGTGAGCAAAATCAATGGCTTGTTCACGAAATGTAACTGGTAACACAACAAGATGCTGGACTGTGGTGGAAACACTATCAGCTGACAACTTACATGCAATTTTTCTCCATCAGTACACCATTACTATAATGGTAACAATTATCGAGATGCTTTGCTTCACTCTCAGTAACTGCTATATCTCTCAGTCTTTCCAGTGGCTGATTAACAAACTGATCCTTGATTAAATTATCATGAGTTAGAAATTTAGCGTCAGTTGTGTCCAGACTAGGTTGATGACCGGGGGGAGTTGGTGTTAATGATCCTGGGTACAGAGCATCACTAAACAACATATTCAAGCCCAAATCATTGTCATCCACTAACTTAACAGGAGACAAGGATGGTTGTTTTATCTTTGACATAGCTCTAGTAATTGTGCTGAGAGGAAATAAAATAGGCTTTTCTCTACAAGCTTCAATGGCATAATTATCATCAGTGTTATTATCAATCACAAGTGGTTCCTTAAGTATACCAGCATGAAGGATATCGTTCCCTATCAACAAGTCCACTGACCTGATGGGAAATACACCACTGGATATACCCACTAAAATATAACCAGTATAATAGCTTGTTTCAATGCAAATTTTGTGCAGAGGTACTTTTATAACAGCCCCACCATAGGCTTCTAACAATACATCTATCTTGGTATAGGTATCGTCAGTTATGGTCAGTACATCTTCTCTTAATAACGTGAGATAACTGCCAGTGTCTCTGAAAGTAATTATCTCAGTTAGATGTGATTCGTCAAGTCCAGCTTTGCCTCTCGATAAGTAAGGACTCATCGCTGAACGAATCTTTCAGTCAGATACACTTTCTGACACTAGTCATCTATTCTGAGTAATATTATCTAAAACAGTGGAATCAGAGATATTACTAGAATTTTGGTGCCTTTGTTGCACAGAAGTCGATACAACTTGTGTGGGGGCGCCAGTCGCACGACTGCTTCTTGCATCTCTTTCTAACTTATAGCAATACTCTCTAGCATGTCCTTTTCTGTTACAATAGGTACATTTAACTTTCTTCTTCTCGGTAACAGATTTCTGTCTAACCACAGAGACAGATTCAGGATTTTGAGTATTCCTGGTAAAGGTACGAGAAGATACAGTAGCAGGTACATCACACTGGCACTGATCAGCTGATTTAGGTTGCCAACTTCTAGGACAATTTTTAGTTACCTTGCTTCTCTGTGTTTTAGTACATACAAGTTTGTGAGAAATCTCATAATTGTCTGCTAATGCTGCAGTTTCCAGAATATTCGAGGCAGTATGATCGATCAGATATTCTTGTATGTCAGCAGACATACAGTTGTAAAACTCTTCGTGAAGTAACAACTGAACCAGACTGTCATAATTATTACACTTAGCGGCTCTGCACCACCTCTCAAATGCAATTTTTTTCTCACGAGCAAACTCTACACAAGTTTGATCTTGTCGTCGCTGTAGCGTACAAAATGCACGTTGATAACTTACAGGTAACAAGTTATATGTCTCTAGAATAGTTTCCTTGACAGCGTCATAACTAATGTACTTGGCAAATGGTAAAGCAGCAGTACAAGTTTGAGCTCTTCCTGTCAATGCTGTGTGCAACAAGGTAGCCCAGTACTTACGTGGCCAGTTCATAGCACGTGCCTGGTTCTCAAACACATCAAAATAGGTGTCTAAGTCACTCTCAAAAAACATAGGAACCATTGAGGCAGCTTTCTGCACATTAAATGTGTCCTGTGTTGTACTAACAAGTTTATCAACTTTGTCAGATCTATCAGTCTGTTGTCTTCCGAGATGAACATTTTCTCTGGAAATCTTCTTCATTCAATTTCCTCTGTGCCTCTATTTGTGCAGTCTGCAACACAATGAGGCATTCCATCATCTCAAATTGTTCCTCAGAAATAGGACCAGTGGGTAATGGAGGAGTGGGGAAATTAACATGTCTTTCCGGACGGTCCTTAGGTCGGGCACCTTGTCCAGCCATCCCTGGAGAGTCTAGATCTGGTCTAGGATAAGTTGATACAGGAGTAGCATACACGGTACTAGTATGAGGCTGAGTCATACTACCAGCTGCACACCGTACTATTGTGTTAGTCAGGCGGGAAGGTGTGAGCTTGAACAGGGTTACACTAGGCTCAGACACTTCTGCTGTAGTTGCTCTCTCTTCTACGTCATCAAATAGAGTCATATCTCCTAATTGTGACACTAGGCGCTCTCTGTATCTGAATCATTATCAGACATCTCTGCATGAGCAGGAAACAATATATCATTAATTAACGCTCTGACAGTTTCTGCGGTGTAATTCCTGTTATACGTCACACCGAGATATTTGGCTACTCGCCAACACGTCTGAAGTTTTAATGTACTCAACTCAGACAAAGTCAGAGTATCAATTAATTGTTTCACTTTGACATACATCACGAAAATAAATGCACTACGAGAGAGTGATTATGGGACACTATAATCCTAATAGGAATTTTAGTGTTGGTTGTCTTAGAGCTAGAGCTCATAAACAGCATTTCCATCTCCTTGGATCAAGAGAATCAGTCAAGTACATACATCCACGTATTATGTTGTACAAGACTAAACTCAAAGTCTTCAGATTAGGAAAGTACTCGAAGTGTTTGACCATAGAGTTACTAGTGTGTCAAACTGGACAATTTCTCCAACACCTTGGATCAAAAGCATCCCGGACAGTCCCCCGTTTGTTACAAAAAATGTGATATCTAATAATGATAGATATCTCCAGTGAATACTAGAAAGGACTGCCCTTCTAGCATCCAGCCTGTTACTGGGTTTTTGTAACAAGTAGTCAGTATCCTCGTTCAATTATCCATTAGAATTTAGTAAGATTCAATAGTGCTTCAGGATTACAACTGGTAGGCTACTAACTATAGAAATTAAAATTTAATAACTTTATTAATAACAATAAAATTGTCTAGGTATATTAGATCAAAGTAAATTATAGTAATGAATTGAATATAATATAGGATACAAATCCCTACACTTCTCTCGTGTACAGTAGTATTGCGCTGAAGGCACATATCACATCTTTATGGCTTTTAAGTACTGTCTGGTACATTGTTAACACTTAATAACATAATACATATATATACAAGTAAGTTTGTGTGTGTGTGTAAGTGCTCTAAGTAGTTTGCTGTCTCAAGACTCGACTAGACTTAACCAGTGACTGACTAAAAGTCCTCACATAAACTAACTTCTTGTCCAACCTGGCAATCAGAACAGCTTGCTTGAACAATAAAGTGACTGTTAAGCCGAAGAGCAATATAACAAGCAATAGCGATACGGAATCAGGAACAAGGAGATAATATAACAACACTAAGTAGGGACCATCTGCAGATCCTCCACAAAAGTCACAAAACTCCCAT
Organism: Cherax quadricarinatus; assembly: GCF_038502225.1. Classification (NCBI taxonomy): domain Eukaryota; kingdom Metazoa; phylum Arthropoda; class Malacostraca; order Decapoda; family Parastacidae; genus Cherax; species Cherax quadricarinatus. The sequence continues at coordinate 26,661,394 of NC_091316.1, forward strand.
ACTACTGAATCTAAGTTCAGCATTAGAAAATCCCCGACTGTGACAGTACACAGATACCAGTACAAATTAGGTCAGAAGCTACAGCTCAGGACCTGAGTTTCTCAGAGTGTCTATGCAACACACAACCTCACAACTCTTGGAATGACTGCTGGGGTCATCTGCTAACCAAAGAAAAGTGTTGAAGGAGATGGACGGAAAAAAAGTTCTGAGACGTCACTTTTTGATCTACCTACCTGATTAATTGTAGGCAACAGCAGGCAACTACCCCTCATCTTTGCAGTGCTAAAGAACCTGCGTTCCTGTCATCTGGACTGACTATTCAAGGCTATAGACTCTGTGAAGAACTAGTCGTTGGGTTGTCATTCAACACCTGCGATACCCCCCCCCCACATCATCAGTAACGGCTACAATTTCTACAAGAAGGTGTCAACCTCAACCAGACACCCCAGTATAACTGTACATATTAGTGTTGAATTCAAATGTCATTTTTCCATTTCATTTTTCATTTTTTCTTTCAAGTAGGATACACTCATGTTTTATTGTTTTATATTTTCATTAATAAATAATAAAGTGTTTATCTTTGTGAATTATTATTCCTTTTTCTATTCATTAATTTTCCTGAGGAGGAGCCAGCCTTGGTAATACTGTCTGAAGTTGTTACAGGGCTGAGTAAGCCTTCACAACAGAGATAGTAATATTTTTGTAATAATGCAGGTGTGTAATAATGCAGGTGTGGAAATATAAACACATATGCAGTATAATGTGATCCTTTATTGACAACGTTTCGCCCACACAGTGGGCTTTTTCAAGTCACAAACAGATCTACCTGGGGTGTATGTATGTATGTATAATGTTCGCCAAGACCAGGGTCCTGGCACGGGTCTTAATCTTGAGATGACCCGTCTCTGGCTCCTGAAGGAGAACTGATTCTTCACTGTTGCAGCATATGCTGCTCAAGCACTGTTCCGGACAGTTCAGCTAGTGTGCCTCATAAGCCACTGAGGTTACTCCATCTCAGCTGTTTCCTGAGCTGGGGACTGGGCTCTGTCTGCTCTGATAATCTGCAGATTCATGGCATCCACTGTTTTCTGCTCTGTCAGTAAGCACACCCTCAGGAGTGTGCTGACCATCTTCCGGAACATGCTCTGTTGTTCCGTGGAGGTGACCGTGTTGCAGATAATATCCGTGAATGCCTTGATGAGTGTTAAGAGATCCTCCCTGTTGAGGGCCTTCGTTGTCGGTGGGTTCGAAGCAGTGGATATTATCTGGGATGTTGTAATCTGTGGGGACTGCTGAGGGTTGTATTTCTTCACTGTGCACACCGTGGCTTGTTGCTGTATACCAAGTTGTGTACCCGGCATCTGCTGGTGAGGTGCAGCCACAGGTTGCATAGTAGGTGTGCCTGGCGAGGAGGCCAGTGGGGGCTCGTGTAGTGCCGTCTGCTGATTGCGTTGCCCAGATGTTTCCTGTTGGCGCCGCTTGTTCCCCATGTTTTTGTTTCTTCGTTGCGGTAGTGGGGGATGATGCTCCTGTTCATGACGCCTGGTTGAGTCTTCAAGGGTCGGAAATTCCTGGGCATTGAGTTGGGTTGCCTGATGAGAGTTCTGCAGTATGGCAGGATTCTCTGCACCCATCGTCTGCTGAGGGTGATGCTCTGCCGTAGCCTGCTGTCTCGTCGTTGGTGTCTTCCAGGCCTCACGAATTCTAGTGAGCCTCTCAGGGCATCGAGGGTTCCAGGCATGGTGTTTCTGCCTGCAATTCGGGCATCGTGGAGTGGGTGGCGATGCATTCTTCAGCTTGGTGATGCATTCCTCGGTAGGGTGGGGCTGGCTGCAGACACCGCAGATTACTCTGTTCGGACAGAGTGCACCCAGGTGTCTGTAACTCTGGCACTTGCAACAGCGAACTGGTTCTGCCGTGAAGGTCCTGACATCGTACCTGCCCCAAGAACCGAGGTCAAGCTGGGATGGCAGCGGTCCTACATGCTGAATGAGGACCTGCCGGGTTGGTGCGTTGCCTGCCGATTTTGCCTTGAGACGCTGAGCTGACACGACACTGGGGTGAGCTGCTACTGCCTCGATGAGCATCATCAGCGGGTATCACATCACTACATCCTTGGTGACCTTCTGCCGAGAATCCAGTTCCTCCAGGGTGAAGGAGCGGTCTGTCTCCATGACTTTCTTCAAGGTGATATGCATTTCTCTGTTGATAGGAGTCAGTATTGGTTCTTCCCTCAGGTTGAACCATATCTTGAACCTCAGTTTGTGCCGTGTTTCCAGGTGTGTAACCACGCCATAGTGGGTTTTGTGTTCCCCATAAGCCTTTACCTTGAATCTGGAAGGTGATTTGATCTGGTTTACCTGCTCCTTGGAGGGACGGCGTGTCTTACTGATCACATTGATCCATCCTTCCGTATTCTCTGGCTGCATGGTTAGGCTTGTATGTATGCCCCTGCAGAGGGTGGAAGCTTGTCCTGTCTATCACTGGTAATGTCCTTGATGGTCGTGGTTGTGGAGGTAGATACTTGGAATGAGGTATTGGAAAAGATGTTGGAAACGTGTTTGGTAATGGAGTTGGTAGAGGACTATATATCTCTTCTCGGCAGTGTCTTCTCTGGGTGTGTTGAAGATGTTTAATGCTCGTTTTATTTTCTAAACTCCACTAACCTCGTCACTTCATCAGAGACTGCAGACGACGGGCATTAAACATCTTCAACACACCCAGAGAAGACACTGCCGAGAAGGAATATATAGTCCTCTCCACCAACTCCATTACCAAACACGTTTCTAACATCTTTTCCAATACCTCATTCCAAGTATCTACCTCCACAACCACGACCATGAAGGACATTACCAGTGATAGACAGGACAAGCTTCCACCCTCTGCAGAGGCATACATAATCCCTTGTAATGACTGCAACAAATTATACGTGGGCGAAACATCAAGGGACCTCCAAACACGTGTTTCAGAACACCAATACGCAAGCAGGTCTGACGATACAAGGAATGCCTGTGTACAACACCATAATTCACACAACCACTTGATAAACTACAGAAACTCAAGACTTATCGCCACAGAAGACAACACTAAATACCGAAGAATCCTGGAATCATCACTTATTTCTATATCCGACAACTTCAACCAGAATAGTGGCTTCTATAACATAGCTGAACCACTTGCCAAGAAACTTCTTTATCGCTATCCCACATAAGAACATAGGAATGGAAGCAGAAGGTCTGCTTACAAACTTATCCAATCTCCTTTCCAAGCTACCCAAGATTTTAGACTCTATAACCCCACTCGGTACATCATCAGATGCAGCATTCTCCACCTGACCTCAGCATTCTGAACCTGACTATAAATACTCGCATACTTTCCACCCCAGGTAGATCTGTTTGTGACTTGAAAAAGGCCACTGTGTGGGCGAAACGTAGTCAATAAAGGATCACATTATACTGCATATATGTTTATATTTCCATTGTGTCGGTACTTTATACCATTTATTTCCAATGCAGGTGTGTAATGTTAAGGTGACAAAAGTGATAAGCCACAGAAGAACCAACATATTTCCTCGGATTTCCTTACGTAATTTAATAGGTATTATTATTATAATTAAAACAGAGTTCTAAACCCAGTGGGGTCATAGAGTGAATTAAGTTAAGTGGAAATATTAGAATATTAAATGAATTAATATTCTGATAAGAAAAATGTATTACACACCGAGAAATATCACTAAACTGGAATAAACATATGTGTATAAGGTAGGAGAGTAGGAGACAAGGAGAGTAGGAGACAAGGAGAGTAGGAGACAAGGAGAGTAGGAGACAAGGAGAGTAGGAGACAAGGAGAGTAGGAGACAAGGAGAGTAGGAGACAAGGAGAGTAGGAGACAAGGAGAGTAGGAGACAAGGAGAGTAGGAGACAAGGAGAGTAGGAGACAAGGAGAGTAGGAGACAAGGAGAGTAGGAGACAAGGAGAATAGGAGACAAAAAGAGTAGGAGACTAGGAGACAAAGAGACTAGGAGACAAAGAGAGTAGGAGACTAGGAGAATAGGAGCGTAGGAGACAAGGAGACTAGAAAAGTAGGAGACTAGGAGAGTAGGAGACTAGGAGATTAGGAGAGTAGAAGACTAGGAGACTAGGAGAGTAGGAGACTAGAAAAGTAGGAGACTGGGAGACTAGGAGAGTAGGAGACTAGGAGAGGAGAGTAGGAGACTACGAGACTAGGAGGCTAGGAGACTAGGAGAGTAGGAGACTAGAAGAGTAGGAGACTAGAAGAGTAGGAGACTAGAAGAGTAGGAGACTAGAAGAGTAGACTAGGAGAGTAGGAGACTAGGAGAGTAGGAGACTAGGAGACTAGGAGAGTAGGAGACTAGGAGAGTAGGAGACTAGAAGAGTAGGAGACTAGAAGAGTAGGAGACTAGGAGAGTAGGAGATTATGAGAGTAGGAGACTAGGAGACTAGAAGAGTAGGAGACTAGGTGACTAGGAGAGTAGGAGACTAGGAGAGTAGGAGACTAGGAGAGTAGGAGACTAGGAGGATAGGAGAGTAGGAGACTAGGTGACTAGGTGACTAGGAGAGTAGGAGACGATGTGACTAGGAGACTAAGAGAGGAGAGTAGGAGACTAGGAGAGAAGGAGACTAGGAGGCTAGGAGACTAGGAGACTAGGAGAGTAGGAGAGTAGGAGACTAGGGACTAGGAGAGTAGGAGAGTAGGAGACTAAGAGAGTAGGAGACTAGGAGACTAGGGGACTAGGAAAGTAGGAGACTAGGTGACTAGGAGAGTAGGAGACTAGAAGACTAGGAGAGTAGGAGAGTAGGAGACTAGGAGGCTAGGTGACTAGGAGACTAGGAGACTAGGAGAGTAGGTAACTAGGAGAGTAGGAGACTAGGAGACTAAGAGAGTAGGAGACTAGGAGAGTAGGAGAGTAGGAGACTAAGAGACTAGGAAAGTAGAAGACTAGGTGACTGGAAGAGTAGGATACTAGGAGAGTAGGAGACTAGGAGATTAGGAGAGTAGGATCAATCTGTTCCACCAGTTGAGGAGAAAGACTTAGCTCCCACTGACTTCCCAGACGAGGTCAAGCATTTGTTGACTCTGTTGAACAAACGTCGTAAAGCCATTGCCTTACCAGGTGAGAAGATGGGTATAACGAACTTATTGTCCCATCGTATTCCACTTGAACCTGGTACTAGACCTATCTATATACCTGCGTACAGAATGCCTCATTCACAAGTTGCTGTCGCAGAAGAATTGATCAATCAAATGCGTGATGATGGAGTTATTGCACCTAGCAATTCACCTTGGAATGCGCCCTTGATCCTAGTACCTAAGAAGGATGGTACTTGGCGCCCAGTGATTGACTTTAGGAAGTTAAATGCGAAAACTATTCCAGATCGCTTCCCACTCCCTGTACTGGGTGATCTTTTACGTAACATCGGAGATAAAGTCTTTTCAACCCTGGACTTGTTACAAGGGTTTTGGTAAGTCCCTCTTCACGAGGACAGCCAAGAGCTAACTGCATTCTCCACTCCTACAGGTCATTATCACTTCCTCTGTATGGCGTTTGAATTACGATCCTCCCCTATCACGTTCTCAAGGCTCATGACTATTATCTTTAGAGGTCTCATAGGTAATGCACTTATGGTGTACTTAGATGACGTAATCGTCATGTTTAAAGACGTGGATACACACTTGAAAAGATTGATGTAGTACTTGGTAAGCTTGAAGAAGCCAATTTAAAGATCAAACTGTCTAAATGTCAATTTTTCAGATCAGAAATTAAGTTTCTTGGTCATGTAGTCACTCCTAGAGGGGTTACGACTGACCAAAGTAAAGTAACTGCAGTACTAAATTTTCCAACTCCCAAAACTGCTGATGCTGTAAGATCCTTAGTGGGCTTAGCAGGTTTTTATAGATCTTTCATTGCCAATTTTTCTTCCATTGCTGCTCCTCTAACTGAGTTGCTTAAGAAAGATGCTCCTTTTGTTTGGACCTTCCGTCAAGAAAGAGCATTCCAAACTCTAAAAGAAAAGCTAACATTTGCTCCAATTTTGAAATTTCCAGATTTCTCTAAGCCCTTCTATCTGAAAACTGATGCTAGTTCTATTGGCATAGGTGCCGTACTAGCTCAGAAGACTTATGGCAAGTACAACGCAGTTGCATTTGCTAGCCGAGTCCTTACGAAGGCTGAACGTAATTATACAGTAACTGAGCAAGAAGCTTTAGCAATAGTATGGTCTTTAAAGCACTTCCGAGACATTATTTATCAGTACTCTGTTCATGTCTTGACAGACCACGCTCCACTGATACCTTTACTCCAGAACAAACAACCTACTGGAAGGTTAGCCAGATGGACCTTGACTATCCAAGAGTTCAATCCCACCTTTGAACACTTACCTGGCAAGTCAAATGTAGTCGCAGATGCCTTATCGTGACATGTTAGTATAGTAACTGCAAACCCTCCATTTAGTGCTGAGGATGTAAAGAATGCTCAACGAACAGACCCCATGTGGTCTGGTGTGATTCGATTCCTGCTCCAGGAAGATCTTATTCTGACTGTGAAGCCACCAGCACCCATCAGTGACTTTGTCATGAACCAAGAATTACTGTATCGAACAGCCGAGTTGGGTACTCCTAGCAGAAGAGTTTACCAGTTAGTAATTCCACAGTCACTAGTGAATGTAGCCTTACAGCTAGTTCACGATGTACCAGGTGTTGCGCACCCTGGTATGGATCGTTCAGTAAAACAAGCCAGATTGAAATACTTTTGGCCTCATATGGCAACTGATATTTCTGAGTATGTTAAAAAATGTAGTGTCTGCATGCAACATAAAGGTAATGCTAATGGCCCTAATCCAATCCAAGTGTATCCAACTACTAGCGAACCTTGGGAAAGAGTTGCGCTAGATTTGTTAACTAATTTCCAATGTTCCCTCCAGGGCAACAAACATCTGTGTGTTATGGTAGACCATTTCACCAGATATTGTGAGTTAGTTCCTATTGCAGATAAGACTGCAGAGACAGTAGCTAAAGCGTTTAAAGAACTCATTATCTGCAGGCATACCACCGCTAAGTCCCTAGTAACAGATAATGGAGGTGAATTCTGTAATGACATTCTTGAAAATTTGTGTACCTTGTACAAGATCTCTAAATCCACCATTGTTCCTCATCATCCTGCCAGCAATGGGGTAGCGGAACGTACCAATAAGAAAGTACTTGATGTCTTGAGAGCCACTATCAATCCCAACAGTAAAACTTGGGATGAAGTTATACCTGATGTGCAGTGTGCTATAAATTCTGCTTACAATGTTTCCATAGGTGACACTCCATATTATGCATTGTACGGTGTAGATAAACTTTTGCCTTATGAGTTGCTATATTCTAATCCGAAATCAAATTACAACCCTGATGATTTCATAGCAACTCGTACCAGCTTAGCTCAAAGTGTCTTTAGAAGAATCCGTGAAACACTTCATAAATCAACAGCAGAATTTACAAGAGTCACAAACACTCAAGCAAAGCCATCCAAAATCAAAGTAGGTTCGAGAGTTATGCTGACTAACTTTAACAAAACGTCTGCAATGCCTAAGCTTGATCAAAAGTTTGTTGGTCTTTATCGAGTAGTTGAACATATCACTGGTAATAAGTATAAGGTTAGAGAAATTAGTACTGGTCAGTATAAAGAATCGCATTTAGATCATATGAAGTTGGTATGTGATGATAATGATGTTCCAACCCAGACAAATGTGACAGACTCTGACAATCCTCCTGATCCTGTACTCTCTACCACTGATACTCAGTCAGACGATCAACCTGAATGCCGTTATTCCCTACGTACACGATAGGTATTGAGAAATCCTCAAGTATCATTTGTAACTACCAATTCAGATTTGCCTCAAATACAGCATGAGTTAGCCAGTGCAACAGAGTTTGATCCTCCCAGAGATGACACCCATTCTGCATATATCAATCTCACCCTAGCAGAGTTGGGGTTAAATGTAAATAACCTTTATAGATGAATAATTACAGTATCAACTTATCAGTATTCAAGAATTACCAGTGATAGACAGGACAAGCTTCCACCCTCTGCAGGGGTATACATAATCCCTTGTAATGACTGCAACAAATTATACGTGGGCGAAACATCAAGGGACCTCCAAACACTTATTTCAGAACACGAATACGCAAGCAGGTCTGACGACACAAGGAATGCCTGTGTACAACACCGTAATTCACAAAACCACTTGATAAACTACAGAAACTCAAAACTTATCGCCACAGAAGACAACACTCAATACCGAAGAATCCTGGAATCATCACTTATTTCTATATCCGACAACTTCAACCAGAATAGTGGCTTCTATAACATAACTGAACCACTTGCCAAGAAATTCTTCATCGCTATCCCACATAAAAACACTCATTTCCAAGCTACCCAAGGTTTTAGACTCTATAACTCCACTCAGTAAATCATCAGATGCAGCATTCTCCACCTGACCTCAGCATTCTGAACCTGACTATAAATACTCGCGTCCCTTCCACCCCAGGTAGATCTGCTTGTGACTTGAAAAAGCCCACTGTCTGGGCGAAACGTAGTCAATAAAGGATCACATTATACTGCATATGTGTTTATATTTCCACTGTACTGTCTGCACAGACAGCCTATGCTGTCTGTCAGCTTAGTTCATATTTCGCACCACTAAAGTGCTGCCCTCTGGGCCAATCCAGGTCTGTGGGAAGCTGGTCCCACACACACTCACTCACACAGCGGCCTAGCAGGAAGACACAAGGCCTAGTAGCTATCTCTCGTGGGATTGCCCTGCCCGGGCCATGGGCACAACACACAAGCCTGTGTACCCACCACGACTTTAACAATAAAGTGAGAAACCTCTGAAGACGTATCATTTACTCCCCGCTACCAGAACACCAAACAAACCGGTCATAAATGGTGGGAAGCGGTGGTCGCAGCAGTTGTGTTTGCCCGGAGAGAGGAAGGAAGGAATAAGAACATAAGAAAGGAGGAACTCTGCAGCAGGCCTGTTGGCCCATACTAGGCAGGTCCTTTACAATTCATCCTACTAACAAAACATTTGCCCAACCCAATTTTCAATGCCACCCAAGAAATAAGCTCTGATGTGCAAGTCCCACTCAAATCCATCCCCTCCCACTCATGTACTTATCCAACCTAAATTTGAAACTACCCAAAGTCCTAGCCTCAATCACCCAACTAGGTAGACTGTTCCACTCATCAACTACCCTATTTCCGAACCAATACTTTCCTATGTCCTTTCTAAATCTAAACTTATCTAATTTAAATCCATTACTGTGGGTTCTCTCTTGGAGAGAGATATCCTCAAGACCTTATTAATATCCCCTTTATTAATACCTATCTTCCACTTATACACTTCGATCAGGTCTCCCCCTCATTCTTCGTCTAACAAGTGAATGTAATTTATGAGTCTTCATTCTTTCTTCATAAGGAAGATTTCTAATGCTATGTATTAATTTAGTCATCCTACGCTGAATGTTTTCTAACGAATTTATGTCCATTCTGTAATATGGAGACCAGAATTGAGCTGCATAATCTAGGTGAGGCCTTACTAATGATGTATAAAGCTGCAGTATGACCTCTGGACTTCTGTTGCTTACACTTCTTGATATAAATCCCAGTAATCTATTTGCCTTATTACGTTCGCTTAGGCATTGCTGTTTAAGGCTGCTGTTCACCATAACCCCCAAGTCCTGTATGGCTATGTTCTACATCATTTAACTTATAAGTACTAGGGTTATGGACACTCCCGAGCTTCAGAACTTTGCATTTATCTACATTGAACTGCATCTGCCACTTTTCTGACCAAGAATAGAGTTTGTTTAAATCCTCCTGAAGTTCCCTAACATCTACGTTTGAATCAATTATCCTACCTATCTTTGTGTCATCGGCGAATTTGCTCATATCACTAGTAATTCCCTCATCAAGATCATTGATATTATAAACAATGGGCCCAAGACTGATCCCTGTGGAACGCCACTTGTCACAGATCCCCACTCGGATTTAACCCCATTTATAGACACTCTCTGCTTCCTGTCTGTGAGCCATGACTCGATCGACGAGAGCACTTCATCATCCCATTCAAGAAGCATCCGTCTCTCAACGAGTTATTCTGATGTCGTGTCTTCACGTTTGAGCATCCAGACACAGGTACAAGCAGGATCCAGCCGAAATTTGCCGAATTTCTTCGAGAATTGTAAGTGGCGTCCCAGTGACCCCACGCCACAGCGTCCCACGCTGTTTCTCAAGTCACGTGTTCAGCGTCACTTGTATGTTGTTCAGCTCAGCACAGCTGTTTCAGCAAGCCAGAGGTGAGTTTGTGGTGATTTCTACGGCCAGTGTGAGTTTCTCCACGTGTTTGTAGGAGGGAGAGGAAGTGGCCGTTCCTTGCCTCGCCCTGCTGTATACTCATAAGAACATAAGAACATAAGCACCTGGGGAACTAGTAATAAGCAGAACGAGGTAGATATTGAAAAGCCAGTGACACTGGGTGATAAGGACAGTAATAGGTTTAGTAGAAAAATAGAAATGAGCAGGAAGGGTAAAGAGAAAGGAGAGTCTTTCAATGTTTATTATGCTAATAGCCGTAGTGCTAGGATTAAGATGGACGAGTTGAGATTAGTTGCTAGTGCAGGTAACATTGATGTATTTGCCTTAACTGAGACGTGATTTAATTAAAAAAGTCGGGACATGCCTGCGGAATGTTACATTCAGGGTTTTAAATTGTTCCAAGTAGATAGAAGTATCGGGAAGGGGGGTGGCGTGTATGTCCGAGATCGCTTGAACTGTTGCATAAAAACGGGTATTAAGTCTGAAGTAACACATACAGAGTCTGTTTGGATAGAATTTTCAGAGGGGCATGAAAAACTGATTTTAGGAGTGATGTACCGTCCCCCAAACTTAGATAGGGACCAAGGGAGACTACTATGGGAGGAAATTGTTAAGGCCACAAGGCACGATAATGTAGTAATTCTAGGAGACTTTAACTTTAGTCATATTGATTGGAATTTCTTGACTGGGAATTTAGAATCATACGACTTCTTAGAAGTAGTTCAGTATTGTTTTTTGAAGCAGTTTGTGACATAACCTACAAGGGGAAATAACCTGCTTGACTTAGTTCTGGCAAACAATGAATCCCTTGTTAATAATTTAAAGTTTCAGAAAAACTGGGTGCTAGCGACCACAAATCAATTACATTTAGCATTGAATGGCAGTACGATAGTAGCGGTAACTCAGTAACAGTCCCAGATTTTCGCTTAGCAGATTACGATGGGCTTAGAGAACACTTATCATCTGTTGACTGGGGTAACGAAGAGAGCTATCAATATGACAGTTTTCTGAACACTATACATGCTGCTCAAAGAACGTTTATCCCGTATAAAGAAATTAGATCAAATAGAAATGACCCAAAATGGATGAATAATAGCCTGAAATATCTACTAGGGCATAAGAAAGGAATTTATAGGCGTATCAAAAGAGGCGAGGGTCATCTTATGAATCAGTATATTGACATTAAGAGGGACATTAAAAAGGGGATAAGAAAAGCTGAAAGGGACTATGAAATTAAAGTTGCTAGGGATTCTAAAACTAACCCAAAAAGTTTTTACCAGGTCTATAGAACAAAAGTTAAAGATAAGATAGGTCCCCTTAAAAATAACTATGGACATCTTACTGACAAAGAGAATGAAATGTGCTCGATTTTAAATAATTATTTTCTCTCGGTTTTTACACAGGAAGACACTAACAATATTCCAGTAATTAATTTTTATAGTGGGCTAGAAGAAGATAAATTATGTAACATCACAGTCACTAGTGAAATGGTTGTGAAGCAGATAGACAGACTGAAGCAAAATAAGTCGCCGGGTCCTGATGAGGTTTTTTCAAGGGTTCTTAAGGAATGCAAAATGGAACTCTGTGAACCATTAACTAATATTTTTAATTTATCTCTTCAAAAAGGTGTAGTGTCTGATATGTGGAAGATGGCTAATGTAATTCCTATTTTTAAAACAGGGGAAAAGTCGTTACCGTCAAATTACCGCCCAATATGCCTGACCTCAATTGAAGGCAAATTACTAGAGTCAATTATAGCTGAGATTATAAGAAGCCATCTCGATAAGCATAGCTTGATTAATGATACTCAGCATGGATTCACAAGAGGCCAGTCTTGTCTAACTAATTTATTAACTTTCTTCAGTAAAGCTTTTGAGGCTGTTGACCACGATAAAGAATTTGATATTATTTACTTAGATTTTAGTAAGGCTTTTGATAGAGTTCCGCACCACACACTGTTAAAGAAAGTAGCAGCTCATGGCATTGGGGGAAAAGTGCTCTCGTGGATCGAGTCATGGCTCACAGACAGGAAGGAGAGAGTGTCCATAAATGGGGTTAAATCCGAGTGGGGATCTATAACAAGTGGCGTTCCACAGGGATCAGTCTTGGGCCCGTTGTTGTTTATAATATATATCAATGATCTTGATGAGGAAATTACTAGTGATATGAGCAAATTCGCCGATGACACAAAGATAGGTAGGATAATTGATTCAAACGTAGATGTTATGGAACTTCAGGGGGATTTAAACAAACTCTATTCTTGGTCAGAAAAGTGGTAGATGCAGTTCAATGTAGATAAATGCAAGGTTCTGAAGCTCGGGAGTGTCCATAACCCTAGTACTTATAAGTTAAATGATGTAGAACTTAGCCATACAGATTGCGAAAAGGACTTGGGAGTTATGGTGAGCAGCAACCTTAAACCAAGACAGCAATGCCTAAGCATATGTAATAAGGCAAATAGATTACTGGGATTTATATCAAGAAGTGTAAGCAACAGAAGTCCAGAGGTCATACTGCAGCTTTATACATCATTAGTAAGGCCTCACCTAGATTATGCAGCTCAATTCTGGTCTCCATATTACAGAATGGACATAAATTCGTTAGAAAACATTCAGCGTAGGATGACTAAATTAATACAAACATTAGAAATCTTCCTTATGAAGAAAGATTGAAGACTCTTAAGTTACATTCACTTGTTAGATGAAGAATGAGGGGAGACCTGATCGAAGTGTATAAGTGGAAGATAGGTATTAATAAAGGGGATATTAATAAGGTCTTGAGGATGTCTCTCCAAGAGAGAACCCGCAGTAATGGATTTAAATTAGATTTAGAAAGGACATAGGAAAGTATTGGTTTGGAAATAGGGTAGTTGATGAGTGGAACAGTCTACCTAGTTGGGTTATTGAGGCTAGGACTTTGGGTAGTTTCAAATTTAGGTTGGATAAATATATGAGTGGAAGGGGTTGGATTTGAGTGGGACTTGCACATCAGAGCTTATTTCTTGGGTAGCATTGAAAATTGGGTTGGGCAAATGTTTTGTAAAGGACCTGCCTAGTATGGGTCAACAGGCCTCCTGCAGTGTTCCTCCTTTCTTATGTTCTTAGATCACGACGCCACGTGGATCCCGATGCCACGTGGGGTGTGGGAGATGTCACGTGGATCTACAAGCCACGTGAGTTACCGAGCCAGATGTCCCAGGCCTCATGCTGTGGTCTGCTGCCTGCATCACATTGACGTCACCGACGATGCTGCTCGACTTCATGACGTCACGATGTCTGCCTGACATCACCTCGAGATGTCTGCTGACGTCACCTCGCGACATCACATGATATCACATCGAATGTTTCTAGTAATTATTTCAGTATTGTCGAGAAGATTGAGAGAATATATGTGCCGTGTGTTAATTAATTCCTCTCAGTCAGTGTTCTCACATGTTAGTGTACCGCATGTACCGCGGGTGTGTGTAGTTTCCATGTGTCCAGTGAGGTCTGAGCCAGACCTGAGTAGCACCAGTGTGCTAAGTCACCCGACGTGACCAGTGTGTTTGACAGTTGTTATCAGTCAGCTCTGAGCCAGAGCCCCCTTGTACAGAAAGCTCTTATGCTCGTCGCTCATAGATGTTCTGCAGAATCATACCTGCTACGATTCCCATCGAGATTTGTTTCACTTCACCTCAAGACCTTCAGAATGCAGTTATATGTAGAGAAAAGTCTTGGGACGTTTAGACTAACCTCTGCTATAGCTCCAACTGCCGAGAGAATGACACTCGTCAACCCGCAGTCAGCCCTGTCGGCAGGCGCTGTGTCAGCCTCGTGTCACAAGCTTCAGTGAGCAGCCTGCACAAAGATGATGTCACTTTGACTGCTAGCTCGCTCACTGCAGTCTGGTGTATGATGTTACGACTCCCAGATGTTTCGCCCAGTCGTCTCTGCCACGACTCGCTCCACGCTAGTCGGCAGTGACAGCCCAGCGACAGTACCAGTTGAGAAGTGTCCTCCTGAGTCGCTTGCCAGAAGTCCTGCCCAGTTGCCGAGTTTTGTCGACGCCTCACTCGAGGGCACCAGCATGTCGTGCCCCAGGTTGAGTGAAACCTGCAGCGACTCCTACGATGTCTGCTTCACCGTTCCAGAGGAGACCGTACCCTGTTACGTCACAGCTCAGCCGCAGCGATGTCTCCTGTGTTGCAGTATCTGTCCAGATGCAGGAAGGCGTGCAGTGATGCCCATCGACGCTCACTGCCTATGACCACGATGCTTAGCACACCCCACATGTTTTTTTCTTTCCTCCCTGTAGGAAGTTTTTTTTCCATGTCCATATGCATATATATATGTTTTTTATTTTGTGTTCTGTGCCCTGTTCCTACGAGAGACCGAGTTTTTCTTACCACCAGTATTGTCGCGTCGGGACAACGCGGGGTAGGTGGCCGAGAGTATGTAGACAGCCTGTACTGTCTGCACAGACAGCCTATGCTGTCTGCCAGCTTAGTTCATATTTCGCGCCACTAAAGCGCTGCCCTTTGGGCCTGTCCAGGCCTGTGGGAAGCTGGTCCCACACACTCTGACTCAGCGGCCTAGCAGGAAGACACAAGGCCTAGTAGCTATCTCTCGTGGGATGGCCCTGCCCGGGCCATGGGCACAACACACAAGCCTGTGTACCCACCACGACTTTAACAATAAAGTAAGAAACCTTCGAAGACGTATCATTTACTCCCCGCTACCAGAACACCGAACAAACTGGTTATACCCCTCTCCAGCGTCAAGGAACCTCCTTTGAGGGGCACTAGATCAAGAGCCCCCACCAGCGTCAAGGAACCTCCCTTGAGGGGCACTAGATCAAGAGCCCCTCACCAACATCAAGGATCCTCCCTTGAGGAGCCCTAGATCAAGAGCCTCTCACCAGTGTCAAGGAACCTCTTTTGAGGGGCACTAGATCAAGAGCCCCTCACTAGCGTCAAGGGGTATACACAAAGAAAGGAATGAGAGAACCTTCCATCCCCCCCTCCGCACTGGCTCTGTATATTCCTTACGGGTTTAGAGCTCCATGATAATAATAATAATAATAATAATAATAATAATAATAATAATAATAATAATAATAATAATAATAATAATATTTTTTTGTTGGAAACAGATGAGGACAAAGGTAGTGACCTACCAGGGGGTCAAGTGTGATTATTGCTGCATGAGATTGTTAACCTGTCACATCTGACTTGTATTATTTATCCTTGCAAAGAGCTTCACTTGCACTCATCGTCAACTGTACTGGGACAACCTATGTAAATCGCTATGCAGCCTGTGTACCGCTATCAAACCTATGTAAATCGTTATGCAATCAATTGATCTGATCTACTGTGCGACCTACGTAAACTGTTAGGTTCCCTGTGTGAACCATATCACATTACTTTTAACATGTCCAAACATTGATTATTGTCTAAGAAATTTTTTTGAAATTTAGTAGGATAAATTTGGGATTCTGGTAAACATAAATTAACCTATTTAGTTCTGTTGGCTTATCCGAGGTCAAATTTTCATTCTTTGTTGAAAAGTCGGTTGGGTTTAAAGACAATCGACTGTTCTAACATCATTAAGTAACACTACGTGTAACTTTCTTAATAAAACTGAGGTTATATACACAGAGATAAATATCACTCGACTTAATTTTCATCAGTCTATACATACATTAATAATAAACAGATATAAAGTTCATTAATTACTATGAATATAAAATATTTGAAGTTAAAAGTTAATTTGCCGTGTATTTAAGTATTTTATGTCATACACGTGTTTATATATGAGTATATACTGGTATACTCATCACTCTCACAACTTTCACCCACCAAAACATTAAGTTTCATTCCCTCATTAATCCAAGTCACGTAATATTTTTCACCCGTTTATTCAAATTCTAGGACATATATGACAAAGATGTCCTAGTGTTTGCTTACGTGTTTTTCTAGACCAGCTGGTTGGCTTATATCATTCAAAATTTTCACTGCCATTCACCTGTGTATCCCAAGTAGTGTAATGTGTTTAACACATCACTTTAAGTACGATAATGTGATTCATCCATCAATCCAAACATTGTAATCTCATTTACCTGTCTATCCAAGGACAGTAATGTATTACACGACTCATTCATCATAATCATTATATTCATGGGGACGCGCTTAGGATTTAAATTATAAGATTAATTAGTTTTCATCTGAGAAAGAGGAGATTAGTTTAGTTCCATGGATCAAGAGCCCTTCACCCGCATCAAGACCCCATCCCTAAAAGATACGTTAAAGAATACAGAAAATGAAGCAACACTTTAATTAACTTACTTGACGTGTGATCGAGAGTACCGGAGC
Source organism: Cherax quadricarinatus (assembly GCF_038502225.1). Lineage (NCBI taxonomy): Eukaryota > Metazoa > Arthropoda > Malacostraca > Decapoda > Parastacidae > Cherax > Cherax quadricarinatus. The sequence continues at coordinate 26,678,124 of NC_091316.1, forward strand.
CAGACCGCACAATATTACCAGGATCATCATACTGAGCAGTTGTGTTCTGCCAACACTGTTTCCTTCACTTGCTTAATAACTTGGGATTTAAAACACAAAGACACGAATAAAAAACATCCCCTTGTACTGGAACATCAATTAATATTATTTTTGTTTCTTAAATGACGACTTGAATGTTAATTAAGGGAAGAACGTAGAGGAAAAGTCGTCACTGCCAACACTGCTGGAGTACTTATAACGCAGAGAAGTCGTCACTGCCAGAGCTAGTCAAACTAGTTATATAAACACCAAAGAAACCTAAACCAGAAGAGGCGAGCCAGTGTTTAGCAGCTGGTATTCTTGCTATGGTAAAAACATACAGTGTGTATTTATATTTTCCCTAGCACTTACACTGATTTTTTTTAGAAGAGGTAAATTATAGATAAACATAAGGAAATAATTTCAATATGAATAGACCAAAGAAGCGTGAAGGTCGCAGTGCGGCTCACGACGACTGGCAACCATGACACAAGTGAAAGTACGTTAGAAGAAAATTATAAGGCAGGGTGTTAGGCAGGGTGTTAGGCAGGGTGTTAGGCAGGGTGTTAGGCAGGGTGTTAGGCATGGTGTTAGGCAGGGTGTTAGGCAGGGTGTTAGGCAGGGTGTTAGGCATGGTGTTAGGCAGGGTGTTAGGCAGGGTGTTAGGCAGGGTGTTAGGCAGGTTGTTAGGCAGGGTGTTAGGCAGGGTGTTAGGCAGGTTGTTAGGCAGGGTGTTAGGCAGGGTGTTAGGCAGGGTGTTAGGCAGGGTATTAGGCAGGTTGTTAGGCAGGGTGTTAGGCAGGGTGTTAGGCATGGTGTTAGGCAGGGTGTTAGGCAGGGTGTTAGGCAGGGTGTTAGGCATGGTGTTAGGCAGGGTGTTAGGCAGGGTGTTAGGCAGGGTGTTAGGCAGGGTGTTAGGCAGGATGTTAGGCAGGGTGTTAGGCATGGTGTTAGGCAGGGTGTTAGGCATGGTGTTAGGCAGGGTGTTAGGCAAGGTGTTAGGCAGGGTGTTAGGCAGGGTGTTAGGTAGGGTGTTAGGCAGGGTGTTAGGTAGGGAGTTAGGCAGGGTGTTAGGCATGGTGTTAGGCAAGGTGTTAGGCATGGTGTTAGGCATGGTGTTAGGCAGGGTGTTAGGCAGGGTGTTAGGCAGGGTGTTAGGCAGGGTGTTAGGCATGGTGCTAGGCAGGGTGTTAGGCAGGGTGTTAGGCAGGGTGTTAGGCAGGGTGTTAGGCAGGGTGTTAGGCAGGGTGTTAGGCAGGGTGTTAGGTAGGGTGTTAGACAGGGTGTTAGGCATGGTGTTAGGCAGGGTGTTAGGCAGGGTGTTAGGCAGGGTGTTAGGCAGGGTGTTAGGTAGGGTGTTAGGCAGGGTGTTAGGTAGGGTGTTAGGCAGGGTGTTAGGCAAGGTGTCAGGCAGGGTGTTAGGCAGGGTGTTAGGCAGGGTGTTAGGTAGGGTGTTAGGTAGGGTGTTAGGCAGGGTGTTAGGTAGGGTGTTAGGCAGGGTGTTAGGCAGGGTGTTAGGTAGGGTGTTAGGCAGGGTGTTAGCCAGGGTGTTAGGTAGGGTGTTAGGCAGGGTGTTAGGCAGAGTGTTAGGTAGGGTGTTAGGCAGGGTGTTAAGCAGGGTGTTAGGTAGGGTGTTAGGCAGGGTGTTAGGCAGGGTGTTAGGTAGGGTGTTAGGCAGGGTGTTAGGCAGGGTGTTAGGTAGGGTGTTAGGCAGGGTGTTAGGCAGGGTGTTAGGCAGGGTGTTAGGTAGGGTGTTAGGCAGGGTGTTAGGCAGGGTGTTAGGCAGGGTGTTAGGCAGGGTGTTAGGCAGAGTGTTAGGCAGGGTGTTAGGCATGGTGTTAGGCAGGGTGTTAGGCAGGGTGTTAGGCATGGTGTTAGGCAGGGTGTTAGGTAGGGTGTTAGGCAGGGTGTTAGGTAGGGTGTTAGGCAGGGTGTTAGGCAGGGTGTTAGGCAGGGTGTTAGGCAGGGTGTTAGGTAGGGTGTTAGGCAGGGTGTTAGGCAGGGTGTTAGGCAGGGTGTTAGGCAGGGTGTTAGGCAGGGTGTTAGGCAGGGTGTTAGGCAGGGTGTTAGGCATGGTGTTAGGCAGGGTGTTAGGCAGGGTGTTAGGCAGAGTGTTAGGCAGGGTGTTAGGCATGGTGTTAGGCAGGGTGTTAGGCAGGGTGTTAGGCATGGTGTTAGGCAGGGTGTTAGGCAGGGTGTTAGGCAGAGTGTTAGGCAGGGTGTTAGGCAGAGTGTTAGGCAGGGTGTTAGGCAGGATGTTAGGCATGGTGTTAGGCAGGGTGTTAGGCATGGTGTTAGGCATGGTGTTAGGCAGGGTGTTAGGCAGGGTGTTAGGCATGGTGTTAGGCAGGGTGTTAGGCAGGGTGTTAGGCAGGGTGTTAGGCAGGGTATTAGGCATGGTGTTAGGCAGGGTGTTAGGCAGGGTGTTAGGCAGGGTGTTAGGCAGGGTGTTAAGCATGGTGTTAGGCAGGGTGTTAGGCAGGGTGTTAGGCAGGGTATTAGGCATGGTGTTAGGCAGGGTGTTAGGCAGAGTGTTAGGCAGGGTGTTAGGCAGGATGTTAGGCATGGTGTTAGGCAGGGTGTTAGGCAGGATGTTAGGCATTGTGTTAGGCAGGGTGTTAGGCAGGGTGTTAGGCAGGGTGTTAGGCAGGGTGTTAGGCAAGGTGTTAGGCATGGTGTTAGGCAGGGTGTTAGGCAAGATGTTAGGCATGGTATTAGGTAGGGTGTTAGGCAGGGTGCTAAGCATGGTGTTAGGCAGGATGTTAGGCATGGTGTTAGGCAGGGTGTTAGGCAGGATGTTAGGCAGGGTGTTAGGCAGGGTGTTAGGCAAGGTGTTGGGCAGGGTGCTAAGCATGGTGTTAGGCAGGGTGTTAGGCATGGTGTTAGGCAGGGTGTTAGGTAGGATGTTAGGCATGGTGTTAGGCAGGGTGTTAGGCAGGATGTTAGGCAGGGTGTTAGGCAGGGTGTTAGGCAGGATGTTAGGCATGGTGTTAGGCAGGGCGTCAGGCAGGATGTTAGGCATGTTGTTAGGCAGGGTGTTAGGCAGGGTGTTAGGCAGGGTGTTAGGCAAGGTGTTAGGCATGGTGTTAGGCAGATTGTTAGGCAGGGTGTTAGGCAGGGTGTTAGGCAAGGTGTTAGGCATGGTGTTAGGCATGGTGTTAGGCAGGGTGTTAGGCAGGGTGTTAGGCAGGGTGTTAGGCAGGGTGTTAGGCAGGGTGTTAGGCAGGGTGTTAGGCAGGGTGTTAGGCAGGGTGTTAGGCAGGGTGTTAGGCATGGTATTAGGCAGGGTGTTGGGCATGGTGTTAGGCAGAGTGTTAGGCAGGGTGTTAGGCAGGGAGTTAGGCATGATGTTAGGCAGGGTGTTAGGCAAGGTGTTAGGCAAGGTGTCAGGCATGATGTTAGGCAGGGTGTTAGGCAGGGTGCTAGGCATAGTGTTAGGCATGGTGTTAGGCAGGGTGTTAGGCATGTTAGGCAGGGTGTTAGGCAGGGTGTTAGGCAGGGTGCTAGGCAGGGTGCTAGGCAGGGTGTTAGTTAGGGTGTTAGGCAGGGTGCTAGGCAGGGTGTTAGGCAGGGTGTTAGGCAGGGTGTTAGGCACGGTGATAGGTATGGTTCGCACACTTCGAGTTATGGCAGGGCGGTACACACAGGTGCTCAGGTGCAAAAAGTGTTGTTAAATTAGACACATGTGCAACTCTTGGGTATCTTTATTTAGGAAACGTTTCGCCACACAGTGGCTTCATCAGTCCATACAAAAGATAAACTTGAAGAACAGGAGGAGAATGAGGTAATCAGTCCCTCAGCCTTGATTCGATGTGGTCACTCCATCAATCTTGAATAGAATACGGCATATGAGCGGAGAAGCAGCTTATGAACCGTAAGGCAGGAGAGGTGCAGCAGTCGTAGGTGGTGTCACATTTGTTCAATGTGGAAGTAGGTCGTGCCCAAGGGTGAGGCAAGCGAAGAATTCCCAAGTATTAAGATCCCAAGAAGTTGCAGTGTCTAACAGGATTGTAGATGACTGGTTCAAAGAACCGACATGTTGAATTAGACACATGTGCAACTCTTGGGTATGGAAATATAAACACATATGCAGTGTAATGTGATCCTTTATTGACTACGTTTCGCCCACACAGTGGGCTTTTTCAAGTCTGTTTTTGACTTGAAAAAGCCCACTGTGTGGGCGAAACGTAGTCAATAAAGGATCACATTATACTGCATATGTGAACATTAGAATGGTATAAAATACCGACAGATTGTAAGGTAAGACACATATGCAACAGTTAGGTATTTTTATTTCGAAACGTTTCGCCTACACAGTAGGCTTCTTCAGTCGAGTACAGAAAAGGAAATATAAACACATATGCAGTATAATGTGATCCTTTATTGACTACGTTTCGCCCACGAAAACCCACCAACCAAAACGATCTTCTCCACTTTTACTCTCACCACGACACCAAAACTAAACGTGGTGTAATTATAGGCTTCTTCCTGCGTGCACTCAGAATCTGCAGCAATGAGTTTCTTGAAGAAGAATGCACGATAATTGAACAAGTATTTTCTAAACTCCACTATCCTCGTCACTTCATCAGAGACTGCAGACGACGGGCATTAAACATCTTCAACACACCCAGAGAAGACACTGCCGAGAAGAGATACATAGTCCTCACCACCAACTCCATTGCGAAACACGTTTCCAACATCTTTTCCAATACCTCATTCCAAGTATCTACCTCCACAAGCACGACCATCAAGGACATTACCAGTGATAGACAGGACAAGCTTCCACCCTCTGCAGGGGTATACATAATCCCTTGTAATGACTACAACAAACAACATAAACTACAGAAACTCAAGACTTATCGCCACAGAAGACAACACTCAATACCGAAGAATCCTGGAATCGTCACTTATTTCTATATCCGACAACTTCAACCAGAATAGTGGCTTCTATAACATAGCTGAACCACTTGCCAAGAAACTTCTTCATCGCTATCCCACAAGATTTTAGACTCTATAACCCCCCTCGGTACATCATCAGATGCAGCATTCTCCACCTGACCTCAGCATTCTGAACCTGACTATAAATACTCGCGTCCCTTCCACCACAGGTAGATCTGTTTGTGACTTGAAAAAGCTCACTGTGTGGGCGAAACGTAGTCAATAAAGGATCACATTATACTGCATATGTGTTTATATTTCCATTGTGTCGGTATTTTATACCATTTATTTCCATCGAGTACAGAAAAGTTGATAGAAGCAGAAAAGACTTGAAGACGATGTAATCAGTCCATCACCCTTAAAGTTTTGAGGTGGTCAGTCCCTCAGTCTGGAGAAGAGCATTGTTCCATAGTCTGAAACAATATGGAGTTGAAGTGACAGGATGGAGCCTTATATAGCGCCAGGAGGTGAGACGTAGGTCACTAGTAGAACGCAGATGTTGGGAGGTCAGGTATTTTATACCATTCTAATGTTCAATCTGTTAGGCACTGCAACACAAGGGTATCTTGGTACAGACCTGAAATCAACTTCGACAATCTCTACTAGTGAGAACGGCTGGATTTGAGAGGGACCTGACCTCCCAACATCTTCGTTCTGCTAGTGACCTACGTCTCACCTCCTGGCGCTATATAAGGCTCCATCCTGTCACTTCAACTCCATATTGTTTCAGACTATGGAACAATGCTCTTCTCCAGACTGAGGGACTGACCACCTCAAAACTTTAAGGGTGATGGACTGATTACATCGTCTTCAAGTCTTTTCTGCTTCTATCAACTTTTCTGTACTCGACTGAAGAAGCCTACTGTGTAGGCGAAACGTTTCGAAATAAAGATACCTAACTGTTGCATATGTGTCTTACCTAACATACTGCATATGTGTTAATATTTCCATTGTGTCGGTATTTTATACCATTTATTTCCAACTCTTGGGTATCTTTATTGAGGAAACGTTTCGCCACACAGTGGCTTCATCAGTCCATACAAAGGAGAAACTTGAAGAACAGGAGGAGAATGAGGTAATCAGTCCCTCAGCCTTGAGTCGATGTGGTCAGTCCATCAATCTTGAACAGAATACGGCATATGAGCGGAGAAGCAGCTTATAAACCGTAGACAGGTGAGGGGCAGCAGTCGTATGTGGTGTCACATATGTCCAATGTGGAAGTAGGTCGTGCCCAAGGGTTAGGCAAGTGAAGAATTGAAGAATTGAGACACTTACGCAACACATGGGAATCTTTATTGAAGAAACGTTTCGCCACACAGTGGCTTTACCAGTCCAATACAAAGTAGAAGTGGGTAAGGAGAGTAGAAGTTTGAGGTAATCAGTCTCTCAACCTGGAATCGATGTGTTCAGTCCATCACTCTTGTAGGAAGTGCAGCATAGGGCCAGAGAGGTGGCTTATATACTGCGGTGAGATGAGTTGAAGCAGGAGGAGGCGGGATCACAGTGGGACCTGCTACTAGTGTAAGTAGGTCGTCGTCCAAAGGTTGGGCAAGCGTTGAAGTCTTTGTACCAAGATCCCATGATGTTGCAATGTCTGACAGATGTGATGAATGGTTTTGAAAACCGACAAGTTGAAGAATTGAGACACTTATGCAACAAATGGGAATCTTTATTGAAGAAACGTTTCGCCACACAGTGGCTTCATCAGTCCAATACAAAGTAGAAGTGGGTAAGGAGAGTAGAAGTTTGAGGTAATCAGTCCCTCAACCTGGAATCGATGTGTTCAGTCCATCACTCTTGTAGGAAGTGCAGCATAGGGCCAGAGAGGTGGCTTATATACTGCGGTGAGATGAGTTGAAGCAGGAGGAGGCGGGATCCCAGTGGGACCTGCCACTGCCACAGGATGGAGCTATATAAGGCTCCATTCTGTCACTTCAACTCCATATTGTTTCAGAATATGGAACAATGCTCTTCTCCAGACTGAGGGACTGACCACCTCAAAAGAAAACTCACCACTCGTTATTCCTTCAAACCGTCACTCAGAACAAGAAGACTAATTATCTGTTACCACAACCGCTTCCTCTACAACACACACAGATTTAATAAAGTTCGATTAGATCTCACTTACCTTAGAAACAACATTTTACACAGTCTAGATCAAGACCACAACAATCACTGGTCACAACTCATACAACAAGCTGACAAACAGCGTATTAAAAACACTAAAGCCTTCTGGAACTTTATCAAAAAAATAAGAGGCACTACTCCCACCAACAAATTCAAACACATAACCCACAACAACACACACATCTCAGACCCGCAGGCTGCTACCAACATCTTCAAACACATCTGGGAGAACATCTTCCACCCTCACCGACCTCACCCTAACGTTATTCAACACATTCAGAACATAGAACACTGGAACACTGCACACACACAAGATACAACACCAGATAGCCACATTCATCTAGACTCTCTTACCTCCTCCCAAGAACTCGACACTCCTTTCACCAACACAGACATTAAAACTCTCCTCAGACACCTTCCTCCCAAGGCTCCTGGCGCCTCTGGCCTAAACCATATTATCCTAAAACACCTTCCTAACTCTATCATTACTGCCTACACAAACCTCCTCAATGCCTCCCTTGCCTCTGGATACTTCCCTTCCCTCTTCAAAGCTGCTACTGCTATCCTCCTTCCTAAACCCCAAAAAGACCACTCTGATCCTAGAAACTATCGCCCTATCAGCCTCCTCGAAACTTTAGGAAAACTCTTTGAAAAACTCATCAACCAACGCCTTCGCAGATACCTGGAACACAACTCTCTACTTTCTGATGGTCAGTTTGGCTTCAGAACACACAGATCCACACAGGATGCCATTAACATCATTCTCAACTACATCCACATAAACTCAGAACAAAGAAACAAGACAGCCCTGGTTGCAAAAGACGTTGAAAAAGCTTTTGACACTGTCTGGCACCAAGGGCTCAAGTACAAACTCTGCACTAACTTTAACCTGCCTCTCACTACTCGTAAACTCCTCTGCAACTTCCTAGACGGCCGTACCATGAGAATCAAATTCCAAGGCTGTTACTCTGACTACTTCACACTAAATGCTGGAGTACCCCAGGGATCTGTCCTCTCCCCTACCCTCTACATTTTATACACTAACGACATTCCAACACCTGTATACCAAAACTCCATCACTCTAGCCTATGCAGACGACATTACACAACCTATCACTCATGCCAATATAGATACACTCACACACAAAACACAGAATGAGGTCGACAGGATAGCCATCTGGGAACAAAAATGGAGGATCAAAACCAATGCAGCTAAATCCAGCATTACATATTTTAACTACAGAAAACGTGATCCTCCATTACCTGTCGAGCTCAGAACAGCTGACACCCGCACTTACATCCCCATGACACAATCTGTCACTGTCCTTGGTGTTAATCTTGACTACCTTCTACGCTTACGCGGACACATTCACTCAAGGCATGCAATAGCTAGTAAGGCCCTTGCGGGCCTCTACAAGCTGAAACATGCCTCTCAACGCACCAAACTACACCTCAACAAATCCCTAATACGTCCTCTGATAACTTACTCTCCTCTAGCCCTCTCTCTTGCAGCAAAAACAAACTTACAAGGCGCTGCGCTGGGTGCTTGATGTCAGATGGGAGGACTTCGCCACATGCGAGTCTCTACATGCCCAGTTAGACATCCCTGCACTGAATTTGTACTGGAAGACGCTCAGTGACAGACAGACAAACTTGAGACACGACATGACTACTGGACCTCTCTCCTTGACGAAGACATTCGCAGACCCACAAACCAACCCAACCTTTTCTACTTCTTGTACGATCCTGCTCCTAACCCTATTTACAAATAACCTTGGATTCGCTGACAGGTACCTTCTATGACCCACGTTCGCCTTAGCTTTAGGGTTAAGACATGGCTCAGTTCTACACTCCTCTCTAGCGCTAAACGTCGCATGTCCCTTCCTCCCCGCTCACTCCACCGGAGTCCCAAGAGAAGTGCCTGAATTTCTCTTCTCAATATCTGTTCCACGATCGCTTTCGCTGCTGGGTTAAGCCCTGGCTCTATTTCTACGACTAAGAACACTCCTCTCCAGCACTATTCTTCGTCTGTCCCGTCTTCCCCGTTCATCCCATTTGGGATCTTACCTGAACTTTCGTTCGTTCGTTCGTACTTCTGGTTAGTGTGACTTTGTAAATGGTCCAAGTCGGACCGAAACGTCGTCGTAAGCTCCTCTCTTCTATGTGCGGGTTATTTGTGTATCGTTCCAGTCACGGTATTGTGCCTTTTTTTGTTATTTATGGACCCCGCAGTTAAGCGTCATATTCTCTCCAACTTTTTTAATGTTCTTCCCTCTTTTAAACCCCTCTTTCGATCTTATGAGGCTGCTCTTATTGCTACTCGGCGTCGTAAGAATCAGCTTCGCTTCCTACGTGACTGTCTTGCTGAACAAGTTCTGCCACCTTCCTTCTCCCATTTCCTGAAACCTAACCCACTGGGCACTTCTTTTCCTGGGGATACTACAGGGAGTTTCTTCTTGTTGATTCGCCGGTATTCTCCTGGTCCGGGCCTTTTCCAAGTGGTGGCCTGGCCTTGGCTCCCTATCGAGGGAGTATCTGAGACCTAAGTCCCCCACTGGAGGAGGTACAAGTATCCCCTCATCGTTGGGACCAACTGTCCCCAGGCCTAGCCACATTCCCCGCCCTCACGGGGCTCGTAGGGAGAAGCTAGGCCTCTCTGGTCTGCCATCCCCGCCTCAAGGGGGCTAATGTGAATGACAGTCCTGTGAACTACAACCCTAGAGGGTTGATCAGGCCCTGATCCACCGTGACGCCTTGTCTCAGACCGAGCCGCGGGGGCGTTGACCCCCGAAACCCTCTCCAGGTAAACTCCAGGTAAACATCACCATAAGAAAAGCTCAAAATATGATAATTACCTGACCCTGTGTCTGTTTAACCCAGCTACATTGTACACTACCACCTGGACCAAACTCTCTCGTGGTCGGTGCAGCAGACACACCACCACCTGGACCAAGCTCACTCGTGGTCGGTGCAGCAGACACATATACACCACCACCTGGACCAAACTCATCGTGGTTGGTGCAGCAGACACAGGATGTTACGTCAGTGATGAGTGATCACAGTGATGCCAGGTGGATTAAGGGTTATTCCTAAATATCGTAAATAATATTATCGATTTGTACTCTGTAATCATATAATAATCTATATAGAAACAAAGGATTTTTCTCTTATGTTGCTGCAGCACTATTTTGGGCATTTTCTTTTTTTAATTTTATTTAAAACACTGGACAAATACAAGGAGGTACAAAAGTATAATAAAATGAATCATAATACTGGATATTAACAATAAACTCCAAATATTACAACCCCAGTACAGAAAATAAACACACCATACATAATGGCAATATTACAACCAAACATATCCTGCAAACCCCACATTATACAAAGTATTACTAGTGCCTGTGCTGACACACAGCTGATGCTTCCCCCCCCCCACTCTCACATTAAAAATATATTCATATTCACCAGCAGGAGGTACAGGGGCATTAGAAATGTCTGAAGAGTGGTCAAATAACAAGATAGGGTCGGAACAAGGTGCGGTACAAGAAGGGGCTTGGGAAGAGCTGTTTCATGGATTTGGGACTCCATGGTTATGTCACTTGTTTCTTTTTATTTTTTAGAAAAAAAAGAAAAAATGGAGGGAACGTGGAGAGATAGCTCCTAGGTGGAATGACAGGGCCGTAAATCTCCCTCCACACCCAGGAGTACCCCAGCATCGCAAGTAGCGCAGATTAGGCATGAAAACCGTGCCATACCCTACCCTTCATGCCAGTAAACCAGCAATCTGGGATAGCATCCTCACATCTACCGAGCCACCTCAGTAGACAAAAGAGAGGGCGGCCGGATACCCACCACAAAGCATACCTCCTTTGTCCACCACCCCCCATGAATCCAAAAGGGATGGGGACTGGAAGAGAAAACGGAAAGGGAGGATGGTTAGGATGGGATAGAGAAGGGGAGACTGGGAGGGGTAATTAGGTTTGGTCAGAGGAAGGAGACCAAAAGGTCTAATTCCTCAGACCAAGAGCCTCTTTACCACGCCAAGGAGCCCCCCGAAGTGGAGGTTACAAAGTTAAGGTTATCGCTCCTAGGTATTAATTCTTCATATTTATCATCACTTAATTGGTCTGTGCACCTTACATGAACCCGCTCCTCACATACATCACTGGTAATCGCTCGGCTGTGGCTGCCCACACCTTTACGAAAAGATTTAGATTTTGCCACCGAAGTGGCTAGTTTATTGTGCACCCCATATCCATCCTGTGGACGGTAGCGCGAGAGCATGTGGATACACAAAAGGCCTAGGAACTAGGCCCCAAAGGGTTAACAGGAATACATATGGATTTATATTTACATATCTATAGTTCACTTATCTGAAAGTCTTCCATCTCATATTAGAAAAAATTTAGAGAGTACTTCTGAAGAAATTTTGAAACTGATTAATTTTATGAGCTGTTGCAACCCCTGAATGGGTTACAATGATGATTATGTATATATATATATGTAATGTATATTACCTTTTCATTTAATTTTATATTGCTTATATTTGCGATAATAGCTAAATCGTAAATGTATGACTTTATATTATTATTTGACTGTTATATTGTTATTTAGCTTATGTTGTTAGGATGTATATAAAATGTGCTCAGTTAGTCTTGATTGTCAAACTACTGTAATTATCGCTTGTCGCTCGTTATACTGCCGGCTTCTGAGCTGCAGTTGTCCACGTAGCTATCACGTGATCGAGGGGGGGGTGTCCTCACCTCTCGTGAAATTGTCAGTCTGCTGGAGACTCGCTTGCTGGTTGGACAGATTGTCTGTCTCATTATTCTTGTTAGTTCTGTAGAACTTTGTTCACAGAACATTGTATGGACTTAGTGATTTTCGACGTTGTACTGAGGTTGTGTGTCGCTTAGACACTCTGAACATCTCAGGTCCCGAGCTATAGCTTCTGACCTAATTTTGTACTGGTTCCTGTGTATTGTCACAGTCACAGTTTTACCTATGCTGAACTTAGATTCAGTATTAAGGGAGTTTGTAACTTTGGTGGAGGATCTGCAGAAGGTCCCTACTTAGTGTCGTTATATTATCTCCTTGTTCCTGATTCTGTGTCGCAGTCGCTTGATATTGCATTGCTATTGGGCTTAGCATTCTTTGTTGTTCAAGCAGACTGTTCGGGTTGCCAGTCGGTCAAGAAGTTAGTTTATTTGAGGACTTTGTCAGTCACTTGTTTAAGTCTTATTCGAGTCTTGAGACATAGCTAACTACTTAAGAGCACTTACACGCATACTCACACTTGTACATATTTGTAATATCTTATTAAATGTTAATGTACCTGACGGTACTTAAGAATTATAAATGTGATATGTGCTTTCAGCACAATAATATTGAACTCGAGAGATTGATTTTATTTTGATTGCTGTAATTAATTTAATTTGATAATATACCTCTAGACAACTTATAGACTTAATAAATTTATTAAATTTTAATTTCTCTAGTTAGTAGCCTACCAGTTGTAATCCTAAAGCACTATTGAACCATACTGAATTTTAATGGATAATTGGACAAGGATACTGACTACTTGTTACGAAAACCCAGTAACAGGCTGGATGCTAGAAGGGCAGTCCTTTCTAGTATTCACTGGAGATCTCTAAGCTTTTAGAATCGCGTTTTTTGTAACAAATGGGGGCCTGTCCGGGAGGCTCTTGATCCAAGGTGTTGGAGAAGTTGTCCAGTTTGACATACTAGTGAATCTATGATCAAACACTTTGAGTACTTTCCTAATCTGAAGACTTTGAGTTTAGTCTTGTACAACATACCAGGTGGATGTATGTACTTGACTGAGTCTCTTGATCCAAGGAGATGGAAATACTGTTTATGAGTTCTAACTCTAAGACAACCAACACTAAAATTCCTATCAAGATTATAGTTTCCCATAATCACTCTCTCGTAGTACAATTATTTTCGTGATGTATGCCAAAGTGAAACAGTTAATTGATACTCTGACTTTGTCTGAGTTAAGTACATTAAAACTTCAGACGTGTTGGCAAGTAGCCAAATATCTCGGTGTGACGTATAACAGGAATTACACCGCTGAAACTGTCAGAGCATTAATTAAAGATATATTGTTTCCTGCTCATACAGAGATGTCTGATTATGATTCAGATTAAGTAAGCCTAGTGTCACAATTAGGAAGTATGGCTCTATTTGAAGTTGAAGAAAGAGCAACTAGAGCAGAAGTGAGCCTAGTGGCTGAGCCTAGTGTAGCTCAGTTCTCGCTCACACCTTCCCGCCTCACTGACACTATAGCACAGAGTGTAGCTGGTTGGATGACGCAGCCTAATACTAGTACAGTGTATGATACACCTGTATTTACTTATCCTAGACCAGATCTAGACACTCTAGAGACGGCTGGACCAAGTGTCCGACCTAAGGACCGTAAAGACCATGTTAATTTCCCTACTCCTCCATTACCCACTGGTCCTATCTCTCAGGAACAGTTTGAGAGGTTGGAACGCCTCATTATGTTGCAGACTGCACAAATAGAGGCACAGAGGAAATTGAACGAAGAAGATTTCCAAAGAGAAAATGTTCGTCTGTTAAGACAACAGACTGATAGATCACAGGACACATTTAATGTGCAGAAAGCTGCATCCATGGTTCCTAAGTTTCTTGAAAGTGACTTAGACACATATTTTGATGTGTTTGAGAACCAGGCTCGTGCTATGAACTGGCCACGTAAGCACTGGGCAACATTGCTTCATACTGCTTTGACGGGAAGAGCTCAAACTTGTACGGCTGCTTTACCATTTGCTAAGTACATTAGTTATGACGCTGTCAAACAAACTATTCTAGAGACATATAACTTGTTACCTGTAAGTTATCAAAGAGCATTTCATACGTTACAACGACGACAAGATCAAACTTGTGTAGAGTTTGCTCGTGAGAAAAAAGTTGCATTTGAGAGATGGTCTAGAGCTGCCAAGTGTAACAACTACGACAGTCTAGTTCAGTTGTTACTACACGAAGAATTTAACAACTGTATGTCTGCTGACATACAAGAATATCTGATCGATCATACTACCTCAGATATTCTGGAAACTGCAGCATTAGCAGACAATTATGAGATTTCTCACAAACTTGTATGTACTAAAACACAGAGAAACAAGGTAACTAAAAATTGTCCTAGAATTTGGCAAACTAAATCAGCTGCTCATTGCCGGCCTGATGTACCTGCTACTGTAACTTCTCGTACCTTTACCAGGAAAACTCACAATCCTGAATCTGTCTCTGTGGCTAGACAGAAATCTGGTATCGAGAAGAAGAAAGTTAAATGTACCTATTGTAACAGGAAAGGACATACTAGAGAGTATTGCTATAAATTAGAAAGAGATACGAGAAGTAGTCGTGCGGCTGGCGCCCCCACTCAAGTCGTATCCTCTTCCGTGCAACAAAGACACCAAAAGCCTAGCAATGCCTCTGATCCTACTGTTTTAGATAATGTTACTCAGGATAGATGACTAGCGTCAGAAACTGTATCTGACGAAAAGATTCGTTCAGCGATGAGTCCTTACTTTTCGAGAGATAAAGTAGGATTTGACGAATCACATCTAACTGAGATAATTTCTTTCAGAGACACTGGCAGTTATCTCACGTTATTAAGAGAAGATGTACTGCCCATAACTGACGATACCTATTGCTAGATAGATGTATTGTTAGAAGCCTATGGAGGGGCTGTTATAAAAGTGCCTCTGCACAAAGTTTATATTGAAACAAGCTATTATACTGGTTATATTTCAGTGGGTATTTCCAGTGGTGTATTTCCCCTCAGGTCAGTGGACTTGTTGATAGGGAACGATATCCTTCATGCTGGTATATGTAAAGAACCACTTGTGATTGATAATAACACTGATGATAATTATGGCATTGAAGCTTGTAGAGAGAAACCTATTTTATTTCCTCTCAGCGCAATTACTAGAGCTATGTCAAAGATACAACAACCATCCTTGTCTCCTGTTGAGTTAGTGGATGACAATGATTTGGGGTTGAATATGTTGTTTAGTGACGCTCTGTGCCCAGGATCATTAACACTGACTCCCCCCGGTCATCAACCTAGTCAAGACACAACTGACGTTAAATTTCTAACTCATGATGATTTAATCAAGGATCAGTTTGTTGATCAGTCACTGGAAAGACTGAGAGATATAGCAGTTACTGAGAGTGAAGCAAAGGATCTCGATAATTGTTACTATTATAGTAACGGTGTACTGATGGAGAAAAATACATGTAAGTTGTCAGCTGATAGTGTTTCTACCACAGTCAAGAATCTAGTTGTGTTACCAGTTACATTTCGTGAACAAGCCATTGATTTTGCTCACAATAGTCCCATAGGAGGACATTTGGGTGTCAAGAAGACACTCGGTAAACTGGCAAAACATTTTACTTGGCCAAAGATGAAGGAAACAGTAGCTGATCATGTGCGACGTTGCCACGTGTGTCAAGTGACAGGCAAGCCAGCGCACACACCTCCACCTGCGCCTCTCATTCCTATCACCGTGCATGGTGAACCATTCTCACGTCTTATTATTGATTGTGTTGGTCCTTTGCCTAGAACCAAACTAGGAAACCAATACTTATTTACTATTATGGACGCTGCAACACGCTATCCTGAAGCTATTCCTATGAGAAAAATTAATGCTCGTGCTATTGTGAGAGCGCTGATGAAATTTTTCTCCCAGGTTGGATTGCCACGAGAGATACAATCAGATCAAGGATCTAATTTCACTTCTAAGATCTTTCGAGAAGCATTATCCCACCTAGGAATAAAGTCTGTACTTTCAACCAGTTATCATCCACAGTCACAAGGTGCTCTAGAGAGATTTCATCAGACACTGAAGTCCATGATGAGAGCTTATTGTGAACATTTTTCTAGAGACTGGGATGAGGGTATACCTTTTCTTCTGTTCGCTATGAGAGAAAGTGAGCAAGAAAGTCTCGGGTTTAGTCCGTTTGAACTAATATTCGGACACCAAGTGCGTGGTCCTCTTGCAGTGTTAAAAGACGTGTGGACAGGAAAATCAAATCCATCATTGAGTACTTCACCTTCATTAATGCAGCAACATTTGACATCCGCTAGAGAGCTAGCTTTGAAAAACCTAGTTTCAGCCCAAGCTAGAATGAAGCAGCATTATGACAAGCGTGCTGTCCCTCGTTCTTTTAAAGCAGGAGATAAGGTGATGGCTCGGAAATTAGTACCAGGTCATGCTCTACAAGCCAGGTATGATGGTCCCCTGGAAGTAGTGAAAAGGCTTAGCGACGTAAATTATTTGGTACGTACGCCTGGGAAAAAGAAATCTAATCATGTGTACCATGTTAACCAGCTTAAGGCATACTACGCTAGTCCTCTACCTACTACTTCTATTCTTCCTAGGACAGAGGAAGAAAACGTCAGTCTACCTGACATCTCTAGAGGTATAGAGGTGCGTTTAGAAAATTCTGTGACTCTACAGTCACTAGACGATTTTCTTAGTAACCTTGGGATTGATAAAGCTGGTGATGTTAAAAACATGATTTTGCATTTCCCTGAATTTTTCGGTGATGTTCCTAAACGTTGTACTCTGGGTGTACATGACGTTGATGTACAGGGAGCATCACCCATTAAGCAATCACCATATAGGATGAGTCCAACAAAGCATAAAGCATTGAGAGAAGAGGTTGATTTTCTGTTATCTCACGGACTTATTGAACGCAGTAAAAGTCCATGGGCATCTCCCTGTATTTTAGTGCCTAAACCTGACGGTAGTTTCAGGATGTGCACTGATTACAGGAAAGTGAACTCTGTCACCTTGCCTGATGGTTATCCTCTACCTCGCATTGACGACCTTATTGACCGTGTGTCAGGAGCCCAGTTTGTCAGCCGTTTAGATCTCTTACGAGGGTATTATCAAGTCCCGCTTACTGAACGTGCTCAAGAAATATCTGCTTTTACTGTTCAAGATGGATTATTTAACTACCTCGTCACCCCCTTCGGCCTATGTAACGCGGCTTCTTCATTCCAGCGTATAATGAACGAGTTGACCCACAACTTAGAAGGAGTAGAAGCCTACCTTGACGACTTAGTGGTGTACAGTGACGAGTGGGAACAGCACTTGACGCGTCTCAGAGCATTGTTTGAGAGACTGGCGCACTACAACTTCACTGTTAACTTAGCTAAATGTAGTTTTGGTCAAGCCAAGATTACCTATCTAGGCTTTTGTATCGGCCAAGGTGAGGTTGCTCCTATTGAGGCTAAGGTTCGTGCAATTTCTGAATTTCCAGTGCCACAGGATAGGAAAGGTGTACAGAGATTCCTGGGTATGGCAGGATATTATCGCAGGTTCTGTCCAAACTTTTCTCAGATTGCAGCTCCTCTCACTGAGCTTACTAGTAGCAAAGTTCAGTTCACCTGGACTAGAGATTGTTCAGACTCGTTCAAAAGGTTGAAGCGCTTGCTATCCTCTGCTCCTGTGTTGAAGAGTCCTAATTTCAATCTTCCCTTCTTTTTACATATAGATGCGAGTGGTTATGCAGTGGGTGCTGTGCTGCTCCAACAGTCAACATCCACTGATATTCTCCATCCTATATGTTACTATTCATCTAAGCTTAAACGACACCAAAAAAAAAAAAAAATTATGCCACTATTGAGAAAGAGGCTCTAGCTCTTGTGGTGTCCTTAGAACATTTTGACGTGTATTTGGGCACTTCCCCATTTAAAATTAACGTTTTTTCAGACCACAATCCACTCACCTACATAAACACTATGAAAAGTAAAAATGCTAGGATCATGAGGTGGGCCCTCAGAATCCAACCTTATTCTATTAGTATAAAACACATAAGTGGTCATTGTAATGTAATTGCTGACGCTCTGTCTCGTCCTTAATAATTATCAATTACATTAAATTAACGTAATTTTATGCCCAAATACCTTTTGTTACTTGCTATGTCAAATTCAGTAAAGTAACTTAATCCCTCCAGCCCATATTAACTATATATACTCATGTCATGTCTAATTATTATATTTATGTATTCACAGTAATGTTGTGTGAGGAGGAGACAAGCTGAGTGTTGAGTGAGTAGTGTGGTGCGGGTGATGTACTGCGTGACGCAACACTGTCTTGCCGCAGACCCCCCCCTCGCTACACACTTTAAGCTGTTTCATACTCAGATGTTCATACTGCCTCGCATTCCACAACCACTACTTAAGAGTGGAATGCAGTCTCCTCTACTATGATCGAGCCTCAACGTGCCCTCCTTGTCAGCGCTATCCTGTCTCTACACTGATGTACATAATCACGAGTATGCAGAGAAACGATACTGTGTACTGCCCTAGAACTGGGGACATATCCTAGTGACGGACGCTGTGAAATTGTAGAGGTGCTTGGCCCAAGAGAGACTAATATTTATTTTGATAATAATATTGATATGAGTAACCAGAAATAATGTGAAAGACATGCAACTCCTAGTGCGACCCTCTGTCGTGTTGGGGGGGGTGTTGCAACCCCTGAATGGGTTACAATGATGATTATGTATATATATATATATGTAATGTATATTACCTTTTCATTTAATTTTATATTGCTTATATTTGCGATAATAGCTAAATCGTAAATGTATGACTTTATATTATTATTTGACTGTTATATTGTTATTTAGCTTATGTTGTTAGGATGTATATAAAATGTGCTCAGTTAGTCTTGATTGTCAAACTACTGTAATTATCGCTTGTCGCTCGTTATACTGCCGGCTTCTGAGCTGCAGTTGTCCACGTAGCTATCACGTGATCGAGGGGGGGGGGTGTCCTCACCTCTCGTGAAATTGTCAGTCTGCTGGAGACTCGCTTGCTGGTTGGACAGATTGTCTGTCTCATTATTCTTGTTAGTTCTGTAGAACTTTGTTCACAGAACATTGTATGGACTTAGTGATTTTCGACGTTGTACTGAGGTTGTGTGTCGCTTAGACACTCTGAACATCTCAGGTCCCGAGCTATAGCTTCTGACCTAATTTTGTACTGGTTCCTGTGTATTGTCACAGTCACAGTTTTACCTATGCTGAACTTAGATTCAGTATTAAGGGAGTTTGTAACTTTGGTGGAGGATCTGCAGAAGGTCCCTACTTAGTGTCGTTATATTATCTCCTTGTTCCTGATTCTGTGTCGCAGTCGCTTGATATTGCATTGCTATTGGGCTTAGCATTCTTTGTTGTTCAAGCAGACTGTTCGGGTTGCCAGTCGGTCAAGAAGTTAGTTTATTTGAGGACTTTGTCAGTCACTTGTTTAAGTCTTATTCGAGTCTTGAGACATAGCTAACTACTTAAGAGCACTTACACGCATACTCACACTTGTACATATTTGTAATATCTTATTAAATGTTAATGTACCTGACGGTACTTAAGAATTATAAATGTGATATGTGCTTTCAGCACAATAATATTGAACTCGAGAGATTGATTTTATTTTGATTGCTGTAATTAATTTAATTTGATAATATACCTCTAGACAACTTATAGACTTAATAAATTTATTAAATTTTAATTTCTCTAGTTAGTAGCCTACCAGTTGTAATCCTAAAGCACTATTGAACCATACTGAATTTTAATGGATAATTGGACAAGGATACTGACTACTTGTTACGAAAACCCAGTAACAGGCTGGATGCTAGAAGGGCAGTCCTTTCTAGTATTCACTGGAGATCTCTAAGCTTTTAGAATCGCGTTTTTTGTAACATGAGCCAAAATACTGATGAGAGTGATTGCCTCTTTACCGAGTATGAATTAGATAATGCATTAACTAAAGGTCGATCAACTGCTCCTGGAGACTATGGTATAACCTATGATATTCTCAGAACTCTAAGGCACGTGCCTGATAACCCTTTGTTGGCACTGTATAATCTCGGTTACATTGAGGGCTTTCGCCCTACTTCCTGGACCAATAGTCTCATTGTGCCTATCCCTAAGCCTCAACAGCCTGATACATTTTGGCCGATCTCCTTAACTAGTTGTCTTTGTAAAACTTTTGAAAGAATGATACTTAACAGACTGTACTACAGAATCAGAGATCAACTTTCCCCCTACCTCTATGGGTTCATGAAAGGTAAAAGTGTGCAGAACTGTATTTCCACCTTTCTCACTGCGAACACACCTCTACTAATTTTACCACTTTTCTTGATCTAAAATCTGCATTTGATATTGCGAACAGAACCGTTATACTACATGAACTAGCCAAAATGAATATTGGTGGTAGCTTACTCTGCTGGATAATAGGATACCTGTCAAATAGAGTATCCTCTGTCCTTTACCAAGGCTTCAGAAGTGAGTCTAAAGAAATGTCTTTAGGTACACCGAAGGGAGGAGTTCTTAGTCCCATGCTATTTAATATTCTGATTAATGCTCTCCTAAATGCTCTACCTGCCTCACCTAAACATATAGCTATAAGCTATGCTGATGATATCATGATCCATAAAACAGGGCATAAGAAGATGAGTACCATTCTTAATGAAGTTCAAGCAATTTGTAATCGACTAGGCCTCATAATATCTTCCTCTAAAACAAAGATATTAACAAGCAAACGACATCCCCCACCCATCTATTTGCAGGGTGAAATCATTAGCTACGTTAAAACTTACAGATATCTTGGTGTAGATGTACCCTTTAACAAATCCACTATACCAAAATTAAATAAGAAATGCAAAGCTAGGCTAAATGCTCTCAAAGCTGTTGCTGGCTACAATCCCAACTATGGTGTTAATGTGAGAATCGTGAGAATGATGTACATAGCCTATGTTAGGTCCTTAATTGATTATGCTGCTCCCATGTTGATATTAGCTAGAGAAAGTTCTCTCCAACCCTTGGAGTTAATGCAAAATGAAGCTCTCAGGATTATTCTTGGCTGTCCCAGATCTACAAAAGTTCTTAACATGAGGAAGGAGCTTGGTATTTCTAGTATCAGTGATAGGATTGTTGAGATTAATACTGTACTCGGTATTAGAATGTTGAGAAACGAACCAGACACTGTCACAATGAATCTTACCAAGTGTCCAGAGGTAAATACTCTCAGATATAAATGGATTGTGAAAACGTGCAATTGCATTAAGTTTTATAACATGCATGAACTGTATCACTGTAGGCAACAAGAGCATTTCACCCCTCCGTGGAAGATGTGTTCATTTAATATCACATACCTGCAAGTCCCTCCCAAGAAGCTCATTGCTAGTAATCCCTTCCTTAAATCACTTGTTAGAGCAACTGCTCAAGAAGAAATTTTTCACCTAGCTGGTAGTAATAAGTTATCACAAGTTATATACACTGATGGATCTAAACAGGAGTCTTCTTCTGGCAGGGCTGCATCTGCTCTTGTTGCCACCTCCCTAGTTAAGAACGATAATAAATTTGTTGAGTCAGGCATAAGAATTAACAACTGGGCGTCTACACTGCAAACTGAATTGTTTGCAATCCTAGTGGCGCTAAAGTTAACCTATGACACTGAGCTTAAGTCTATCATCATTACTGATTCTATGTCATCATTGAAGGCTCTTGACTCAAATAATGACTCCAACAACATGCTCATTGGAGAAGCCAGGTATAGATACTCAAAAATTAGGGACAAAGGAATTAATGTACAATTGCTATGGATCCCATCACACATTGGATTACTCCTTCATGATAAAGTTGATATGTTAGCCAAGAAGAGTACCCAGAAGGAGAATGTAGAATATAACTTTGGTATAACTGTGTCTAGCATTTGGAATAATATTAGGAGAGAAATAAATAATGAAAATGATTGTTATAAGAATGCAGTTAGAAGCCTGAGTAGATCTATAACCCACTATGATAACATGAACGTAGATAAGTATGTTTATGGAGCAACGTGCAATGTGAACAGACTGACTGATGTTGTAGTGGCCAGGCTTAGGCTTGGTTACAAGTACTTCTGGCAGTTTGGGAGACACACAGATTATCAAACTAAATGTAAATTATGTGGTCAGGCATATGGTCACTGTCTTGAACACTATGTGCTTAATTGTCCACTTATTGAGGAATACAGAGACAGACAGTATAATAACCTATGTGACATGTCAAGATATCTTATTAATGAAAATAAGATACCAGATATACTAAGCAAATTTCCTAAATTTGCTTGTAACAGATAAGTGAACTATAGATATGTAGATATAAATCCATATATATTCCTGTTAACCCTTTGGGGCCTAGTTCCTAGGCCTTTTGTGTATCCACATGCTCTCGCGCTACCGTCCACAGGATGGATATGGGGTGCACAATAAACTAACCACTTCGGTGGCAAAATCTAAAAAATTGCCCGAGGTAAAATCTGTGTGCTCGCTGGTGGACACAACAGTCTATGGCAAACTGAAAACGGACTTTGACAATTTTCTGTGAGACGTGTGTGTTCGATACGAAGGCGGGAGAATGTAGTCTCCCAAACACAACAGCGGTGTTACCAGGATCAGGAACCTAAATACGGTTTGATACAATATAATTTGTTATGAATCAACTCAAACCATCCCTACATGGTATCCGATAAACTCCTGGTGTATATTGTGTGACTGATTCTTTGTGTTTTTGGGAAAAGTAATTCCTCAGTTTGTTTGGTCAACAACTGATTATGTTAGTCACTTTATTTGTGGAATGGTACCAAGAGCTGTGACTTCCTGGAGCAAGTTAGATCTTTTTGAACTGAGTGTTGATAATAATTGTTTTTTCCCTCTCTTGTCTCCTCGTTTAATGAACGAATCATGGTATCATTGTTTTGAGATTTGTGCTCAGAGGATTTCTTTTTCCTGATCAAACTTTTTTTTAATTTGTACTGAATCATAACTGTACAACTGGACATAGTTGGCAGTGTGAGTGAGATTTCTGAAGCCTGAAAGTACGACCTGACTGTTATTTAAGGTGAGAAGTACATGGAGGAATGGTGACTGCTTGTTTCTAATTCAGTTTTTACTGTATGAAAGAAATAATGTTGTTAAATTTCTCAAAGAATATATCGAATTTACCACAACTATCGTCCTATATGATGAATATATCATCATACTAGATCATGGCTGCTGCCTTGATGCCACCAACAATGAGAGTCATTATTTTTCATATATAAATCAATTGCTTAAAGAAAACACATTAGTAGTCACACATAATATAGTGAGGGACTAAGATTGTCTGAATGGAAACTGAGTATTTACTTTGATGTGAAAGTAATTTGACTGAAGAAATGAGAAACATCATTGACAGAAACTCTGGTGAACAGAGAATCTAGATCCAAACTTAACAATCATTTTATTTTGCAGGTTTGTTCCTCTTGTTTTAATAAAGTTTTCTGAAAGTATCCATTGTAACTGGGAACTCTGGCTGAGGAACAGAGACAGAAGCTGAAATTTAAGCTGTAGATTCAGCAGGGTGAATCCACTTAACAGGATGAAAATAATTCTTGACCTCTACAGCTGTATGAGTTAAGTACACTGCCAACATGTGAAGAAGGTGTTAAATAAGCAGAGCTTTAACTAAATCTGCCGTCATCAGCTCATGAGAAGGATTAAATGACTGTCATATGTTATGTAGACTAGTGATTTATGTCAGGATATCTAGCAGAGACGAAGAAGAAGAATACTGTTGGCAAAAGTAACACTGACCAACCTTTTTTTATTTAGGTAAACTGGATAGAAAAATTGTCAAAGTGACTTATTTGTCTTTGATTCTTTAACCTTTATTCTTTTATTTTTTTTCTGTTTTGCTCTTCGGCTTCATAATGATTTATAATATTGACAAATTATATTCAAAGTCTTATTAGCTGTCAAATGCTTATCATTTTTACTCAGTCTCTCTACAAGGCTTCGTCTGAGGAATATTTTTATACTTTTCCTGTAACTATTGTAATAATAATAATAATAATAAAAATAATATTATTATTATTATTATTATTATTATTATTATTATTATTATTGTATGTATATAACATATTGTAAATGTAGTGTTGATGTGACTTTTGGAAAAGTATCAAGTCACAAGGGAACCAACACACAGGTTGTTGGTTGCGTCGAAATATGGCGTAGTATAAAACAATTAGAGAGCGCAATTGAGCAAAAAATCTGGTTTAATCACTCCAGATAAGGAATACATCTGCGTGAATGGTGGACTGTGAAATAAGTAAGCGATGTGTGCTCCTGTAATTGTGAAATTAAAGAGTGACTCAACTATAATACAGCTGATAAGTGGAATATAAAGAGACGCGTAGTCTTCCGGAAATGTGACGAACCTCATGTATGTAAGCTTCCTAGTTCACTACAGTAGCTTCCTAGTTCACTACAGTAGCTTCCTAGTTCACTACAGTAGCTTCCTAGTTCACTACAATAGCATCCTAGTTCACTACAATAGCTTCCTAGTTCACTACAGTAGCTTCCTAGTTCACTACAGTAGCTTCCTAGCTCACTACAGTAGCTTCCTAGCTCACTACAGTAGCTTCCTAGTTCACTACAATAGCATCCTAGTTCACTACAATAGCTTCCTAGTTCACTACAGTAGCTTCCTAGTTCACTACAGTAGCTTCCTAGCTCACTACAGTAGCTTCCTAGCTCACTACAGTAGTTTCCTAGCTCACTACAGTAGCTTCCTAGTTCACTACAGTAGCTTCCTAGTTCACTACAGTAGCTTCCTAGTTCACTACAATAGCATCCTAGTTCACTACAATAGCTTCCTAGTTCACTACAGTAGCTTCCTAGTTCACTACAGTAGCTTCCTAGCTCACTACAGTAGCTTCCTAGTTCACTACAGTAGCTTCCTAGTTCACTACAGTAGCTTCCTAGTTCACTACAGTAGCTTCCTAGTTCACTACAATAGCTTCCTAGTTCACTACAATAGCTTCCTAGTTCACTACAGTAGCTTCCTAGTTCACTACAGTAGCTTCCTAGCTCACTACAGTAGCTTCCTAGCTCACTACAGTAGCTTCCTAGTTCACTACAGTAGCTTCCTAGCTCACTACAGTAGCTTCCTAGTTCACTACAGTAGCTTCCTAGTTCACTACAGTAGCTTCCTAGCTCACTACAGTAGCTTCCTAGCTCACTACAGTAGCTTCCTAGTTCACTACAGTAGCTTCCTAGCTCACTACAGTAGCTTCCTAGTTCACTACAGTAGCTTCCTAGTTCACTACAATAGCTTCCTAGTTCACTACAATAGCTTCCTAGTTCACTACAGTAGTTTCCTAGTTCACTACAGTAGCTTCCTAGTTCACTACAGTAGTTTGCTGTGGTAACCAACCTCTAGTATATCTGTCTGTTAGGGAAGTGTTTGGATGTGAGACCCCAAGAAATATTTGGGGTAAGTGTGTTTCTTAATTGTTTGTATTTAAAAAAAGCTAATTGTATGATATAAAAATTCTCCTCTAAATGTGTATGTTTTGTGGACCAAACCACTAATTAGTAAAACCAGGTCACTAATACTCCATATACAGTCCACAAACATGATTTAGCAAGTGTTACTGGTATAAATTTAATAATTCATAATTATTTCAAGGTCCAGCTTATGTGAGTGTAGGATGACTGGGTGGGTATCGAAGGAGGGATATTGTTGTTTCCCAGTACCCCTAAAATCCTACCCATCTCCGAGGTACAACTAATATCAATAATTGTTATATCTGTTTTAATTGTGCCCTCCCCAAATTATGTGTGTAATAATTCAGGAGTGTGTCTGTTAACTTCATACACATAATTTCTCACATCCTTGTTATAACTAGACAATACTTCTTTCATTTGTTATCAAAGTGTGTTGGTCCCAATTTGCAGATTTTGTTTTCTGAAATTACACAGAATTTTTTCCGTGCAAAGACACGTGTGATGTGGCCTCAGGCCACATGTTTTTATCATACGTTATGAGACATTATTTTACACCAAGCCTGATGGATTGATTACAATTGACTACCTCTCCACTTGTCTACTCCGTTTTCTATCAAGGGTCATGTCGCCATCAGCCCATGATAATACTAATACTAATACTACTACTACTAATAATAATAAAAATAATAATAATAATAATAATAAATAATATTTATTTCTACAAGTATATGTACAACGAATACAGACCATACCTGGAGTTTACCTGGAGAGAGTTCCGGGGGTCAACGCCCCCGCGGCCCGGTCTGTGACCAGGCCTCCTGGTGGATCAGAGCATGATCAACCAGGCTGTTGCTGCTGGCTGCACGCAAACCAACGTACGAGCCACAGCCCGGCTGATCCGGAACTGACTTTAGGTGCTTGTCCAGTGCCAGCTTGAAGACTGCCAGGGGTCTGTTGGTAATCCCCCTTATGTGTGCTGGGAGGCAGTTGAACAGTCTCGGGCCCCTGACACTTATTGTATGGTCTCTTAACGTGCTATTGACACCCCTGCTTTTCATTGGGGGGATGGTGCATCGTCTGCCAAGTCTTTGGCTTTCGTAGTGAGTGATTTTCGTGTGCAAGTTCGGTACTAGTCCCTCTAGGATTTTCCAGGTGTATATAATCATGTATCTCTCCCTCCTGCGTTCCAGGGAATACAGGTTTAGGAACCTCAAGCGCTCCCAATAATTGAGGTGTTTTATCTCCGTTATGCGCGCCGTGAAAGTTCTCTGTACATTTTCTAGGTCGGCAATTTCACCTGCCTTGAAAGGTGCTGTTAGTGTGCAGCAATATTCCAGCCTAGATAGAACAAGTGACCTGAAGAGTGTCATCATGGGCTTGGCCTCCCTAGTTTTGAAGGTTCTCATTATCCATCCTGTCATTTTTCTAGCAGATGTGATTGATACAATGTTATGGTCCTTGAAGGTGAGATCCTCCGACATGATCACTCCCAGGTCTTTGACGTTGGTGTTTCGCTCTATTTTGTGGCCAGAATTTGTTTTGTACTCTGATGAAGATTTAATTTCCTCATGTTTACCATATCTGAATAATTGAAATTTCTCATCGTTGAACTTCATATTGTTTTCTGCAGCCTACTGAAAGATTTGGTTGATGTCCGCCTGGAGCTTTGCAGTGTCTGCAATGGAAGACACTGTCATGCAGATTCGGGTGTCATCTGCAAAGGAAGACACGGTGCTGTGGCTGACATCCTTGTCTATGTCGGATATGAGGATGAGGAACAAGATGTGAGCGAGTACTGTGCCTTGTGGAACAGAGCTTATCACCGTAGCTGCCTCGGACTTTACTCTGTTGACGACTACTCTCTGTGTTCTGTTAGTGAGGAAATTATAGATCCATCGACCGACTTTTCCTGTTATTCCTTTAGCACGCATTTTGTGCGCTATTACGCCATGGTCACACTTGTCGAAGGCTTTTGCAAAGTCTGTATATATTACATCTGCATTCTTTTTGTCTTCTAGTGCATTTAGGACCTTGTCGTAGTGATCCAATAGTTGAGACAGACAGGAGCGACCTGTTCTAAACAAATGTTGCCCTGGGTTGTGTAACTGATGGGTTTCTAGATGGGTGGTGATCTTGCTTCTTAGGACCTTTTCAAAGATTTTTATGATATGGGATGCTAGTGCTATTGGTCTGTAGTTCTTTGCTGTTGCTTTACTGCCCCCTTTGTGGAGTGGGGCTATGTCTGTTGTTTTTAGTAACTGTGGGACCACCCCCGTGTCCATGCTCCCTCTCCATAGGATGGAAAAGGCTCGTGATAGGGGCTTCTTGCAGTTCTTGATAAACACAGAGTTCCATGAGTCTGGCCCTGGGGCAGAGTGCATGGGCATGTCATTTATCGCCTGTTCGAAGTCATTTGGCGTCAGGATAAC
Organism: Cherax quadricarinatus; assembly: GCF_038502225.1. Lineage (NCBI taxonomy): Eukaryota > Metazoa > Arthropoda > Malacostraca > Decapoda > Parastacidae > Cherax > Cherax quadricarinatus. The sequence continues at coordinate 26,706,006 of NC_091316.1, forward strand.
ATCGGATAGGCTTGTGTTAATCAAATTTTGTGGCTCTCTCATAAAAAATTAATTTTGATCTTCGACTCTCAGTCTGGTTAGCGGCTTGCTAAAAACTGAGTCATATTGGGACTTGAGTAGCTCACTCATTTCCTTGCTGTCATCTGTGTGGGACCCATCTTGTTTAAGTAGGGGCCCAATACTGGACGTTGTTCTCGATTTTGATTTGGCATAGGAGAAGAAATACTTTGTTTTTTTTCGATTTCATTTATGGCTTTTAGTTCTTCCCGCGATTCCTGACTCCTAAAGGATTCTTTTAGCTTAAGTTCGATGCTTGCTATTTCTCTGACCAGTGTCTCCCTACGCATTTCAGATATATTGACCTCTTTTAGCCGCTCTGTTATTCTTTTCCGTCGCCTGTAAAGGGAGCGCCTGTCTCTTTCTGTTTTACATCTACTCCTCCTTTTTCTTAGAGTAATAAGCCTTGTGCATACATCGAGTGCCACCGAGTTAATCTGTTCTAGGCATAAGTTGGGGTCTGTGTTGCTTAGTATATCTTCCCAGCTTATATCGGTTAGGACTTGGTTTACTTGGTCCCACTTTATGTTTTTGTTATTGAAGTTGAATTTGGTGAATGCTCCCTCGTGACTAATCTCATTATGTCGGTCTGGGGCTCCGCGCATACATGACTGAACCTCAATTATGTTGTGATCTGAGTATATTGTTTTTGATATGGTGACATTTCTTAACAGATCATCATTGTTAGTGAAGATGAGGTCTAGTGTATTCTCCAGTCTAGTAGGCTCTATTATTTGCTGGTTTAAATTGAATTTTGTGCATAGCTGACATGTATGACAAACCCTGTAGAAAACCCCTAGTTATGCAGAGCATTTTGGGAAGATTAGGTTAATTTTGTCCTCAGGATGCGACCCTAACCAGTCGGCTAACACCCAGGTACCTATTTTACTGATAGGTGAATATGAACAGGAAGTGCCTTATTTAAGAAAACATGCCCCAATCTTTCCACCCGTACCGGGGATCAAACCACGGACCTCATTGTGTGGGCTGAGTGCGTATATGTTTTATTCATCAACTCGTTGGTATTGTATTTATAATATGATCCTTTATCAGTGTGTTGAGGTGCAACTTCTGTTAGTCCATCGCACCGCTGCCACATACTCATATGATCAATCACAAGCTAGTCTAGCAATTTATCGGTGACCTGGTCTTATACCATATATTAGCCCGCCTCGACCACTGACAGACCTGGGACTCGTCGACGTCATAGGTTGTTCATTCGTGTCCTACTCTTCCTTTTGTCAGCACGTCTCCTGGCATCTCTCCTGTGATCACAGGTTGGCCCTGGTGTCGTCTCTCCCTCAACTTTACCTACTGTAAGATTAATACCTAATATACACACGTACAGTATAGTGACTTTCATTGGCTCTGATTCCATTTTTCTGCCACGCTGTTACCACACAATGTTTCCTGCCTCCACAAACCCCACACCTTTTGCATGCATCAAGGAACTCATGGACTTGTCTTCGAATCATTCTTGCGCTGCCCTCTTTCGTTGTAATTATTTCTTACAACGTCTGCTACGATTCCACCGTTTTAACCACGTCTGATTATATTCGGTGGCTACGTCACAACCACATTTAGGTGTAGCAACAAAAGGCAACAGTCTTCTGGACCTCTGCTGCTGGACCTTTTCCCTGATGTTAAGTTGCAGATTCATATTTAGTAAATGCAATAAGCTAAAAACTGCTAGTCTTGTTCAAAGAGTTAATCTCAGGATCTTGGGCGTCATGGAAGGATTGACTTACGTATCGTATGTCTATTAATAAAGCTGAGTTGGAGCTCCTCTGCTTGAGATTTTTCTACCAGGCATCTTGGGTGCTTTAGGGTGGAGGGGGTTTGAGGCTATGGACTCCTGGGATATCTTCCTTTGATCGCACGACACTCGGATCAATTAATGCTGAGTTTGAGGTTAAAATTATTACTTACGAAAGTTTGCTTGATACTAAAAGAACTTAGTACAATTTACATGTTCAGGAAGTGAGATCCGCTGTCTAAAATAATCTGGTTTTTATTTATCTTACGAAAGTGGGGAAGTCAGTTGAGGTGTATTTCTTAATCGCTATCATAACTTTACGTAACATTACATAACATTACGTACCTCTGTAATCTGTAAATACCTTTGTAACTTGTCATGATTGTGACCAGACTTACCTGGAGTTCATTACCTTTGTAAATTGTGAGTTCATTACCTTTGTAAATTGTGAGTTCATTACCTTTGTAAATTGTGAGTTCATTACCTCTGTAACTTGCTCAGCTATCAAAACTTTGGAGTCCAGTCCCTGGACCAATTATGTATCTCTGTAATCTTTTGACTACCGCCCACAGGATGGGTATGGGGTGCATAATAAACATATTAAACTAACTAACTATCATAACTTGTGGTATTCTCTACTATACTTATTTAGTTGCACTCTGCTTTGTTGATACGAAGACATAAACAGTACTGGTTCCTTACATAGTTCAAAGTCTCATAGTGGAAAATTGAAAGGCTGTAACTTGGTGAAGTGGCTTCCTTGGGACTTATTTCTGCAAGTTATTATGTTTTTTAGATGTTATTTAATTTGCACTTGTTATGACGTCATGTTATTTAATAGTCTTGATATCTGATATGTTTAAATATTTTTTCATTACTTTTCCTTCTGCTCAGTAATAAGTATTACACAAAAGGTGTTTCAAGTAGATGGAGGCACCCGGCATATGACTATGATTAAACGTCGCTTTAACACAAGTTTTTCCAGGCTGAATTTTATATCTTAATTTATTATGATGGGAATCCGGTTTAATTTGTGTTTTAATCAGACTGGTGTATTATTATTATTTTTAAATTAAAAAGCGCCAGGAGCTGTGACTCGACCCATGCGACCACAAAGACGTGAATGCTGCTCCTTGATAGTATAAATGGACGTACAGTTATGAATGAATCTGACACCGTAAATTATGACTACTTGTACTGTGGCAGGAATTTTAATATGTCAGATTCACTGCTGTGTGTGAGGAATGACTGATAAAATAAATAATGTTTAACCTCACAAACCTAATGGGTCTACTGTCATTATATTTATTATCTGAAGACTGTATTATTATTATAATCAAAAGGAAGCGCTAAACCTACGAGGGTCATACAACACTGCAGGGTAGAAACTGGTGCAGGATCTAAGGATAAACAAGGATGAAGATGACAATAAAGGTAAAGTTAGGAGAGGCAGTTAGGAGTGAACACTACGTAGAGTCATCCTGGGTGACTTACACTTTGTTGCAGAATTACAAGTTTTATGGCACTTAGAATTACTGTTATAAGTTTATAGTTATCAGTGTTAGGATAATGTATGTATTATCCGTCTTTCAATATATCAGGTATTTAAACCTGTGTCCCAGGAGCCTCATCAGTATCAATATTTATACTGACACAAAATTATTTAGAGTTTGTTATTCTTGAGCAATTTCTTTTCTATACCCCACTTCCCCCACCAGCCCCCCACCAGCCCCCCACCAGCCCCCCACCAGCCCCCACCAGCACTTCCCCCACCAGCCCCCCACCAGCACTTCCCCCACCAGCCCCCACCAGCCCCCCACCAGCACTTCCCCCACCAGCCCCCCACCAGCACTTCCCCCACCAGCCCCCCACCAGCACTTCCCCCACCAGCCCCCACCAGCCCCCCACCAGCACTTCCCCCACCAGCCCCCCACCAGCACTTCCCCCACCAGCACTTCCCCCACCAGCCCCCCACCAGCCCCCCACCAGCCCCCCACCAGCACTTCCCCCACCAGCACTTCCCCCACCAGCCCCCCACCAGCACTTCCCCCACCAGCCCCCCACCAGCCCCCCACCAGCACTTCCCCCACCAGCCCCCCACCAGCCCCCCACCAGCCCCCCACCAGCTCCCCACCAGCACTTCCCCCACCAGCCCCCCACCAGCCCCCCACCAGCCCCCACCAGCACTTCCCCCACCAGCCCCCCACCAGCCCCCACCAGCACTTACCCCACCAGCCCCCCACCAGCACTTTCCCCACCAGCCCCCCACCAGCCCCCCACCAGCACTTCCCCAACCAGCACTTCCCCCACCAGCCCCCCATCAGCCCCCCACCAGCACTTCCCCCACCAGCCCCCCACCAGCCCCCCACCAGCACTTCCCCCACCAGCCCCCCACCAGCACTTCCCCCACCAGCCCCCACCAGCCCCCCACCAGCACTTCCCCCACCAGCCCCCCACCAGCCCCCCACCAGCCCCCACCAGCTCCCCACCAGCACTTCCCCCACCAGCCCCCCACCAGCCCCCCACCAGCCCCCACCAGCACTTCCCCCACCAGCCCCCCACCAGCACTTTCCCCACCAGCCCCCCACAAGCCCCCCACCAGCACTTCCCCAACCAGCACTTCCCCCACCAGCCCCCCACCAGCACTTCCCCCACCAGCACTTCCCCCACCAGCACTTCCCCCACCAGCCCCCCACCAGCACTTCCCCCACCAGCCCCCCACCAGCCCCCCACCAGCACTTCCCCCACCAGCCCCCCACCAGCCCCCCACCAGCCCCCCACCAGCTCCCCACCAGCACTTCCCCCACCAGCCCCCCACCAGCCCCCCACCAGCCCCCACCAGCCCCCACCAGCACTTCCCCCACCAGCCCCCCACCAGCACTTCCCCCACCAGCCCCCACCAGCACTTCCCCCACCAGCCCCCCACCAGCACTTTCCCCACCAGCCCCCCACCAGCCCCCCACCAGCACTTCCCCAACCAGCACTTCCCCCACCAGCCCCCCACCAGCCCCCCACCAGCACTTCCCCCACCAGCACTTCCCCCACCAGCCCCCCACCAGCACTTCCCCCACCAGCCCCCCACCAGCACTTACCCCACCAGCACTTCCCCCACCAGCACTTCCCCCACCAGCCCCCCACCAGCACTTCCCCTACCAGCCCCCCACCAGCACTTCCCCCACCAGCCCCCCACCAGCACTTCCCCCACCAGCCCCCCACCAGCACTTCCCCCACCAGCCCCCCACCAGCACTTCCCCCACCAGCCCCCCACCAGCACTTCCCCCACCAGCCCCCCACCAGCACTTCCCCCACCAGCCCCCCCACCAGCACTTCTCCCACCAGCCCCCCACCAGCACTTCCCCCACCAGCCCCCCACCAGCACTTCCCCCACCAGCCCCACACCAGCACTTACCCCACCAGCCCCCCACCAGCACGTCCCCCACCAGCCCCCCACCAGCACTCCCCCCCCAAAAAAATACATAGTTGTCTGGTTTATAACTTTAGCGTGAGTGGGTTGTTTGACTTGATCTAGTTAATTAAGTTACCATCAGTTTGTAATATTGGTGGTGACGTTACATGCAGCTGTTCTTTGGCTAATTAGTGAATACTTTAAGAAAGGTTTATTATCTTGCAGCTTCTGTAAGTGAGCAGAATGTTGCTGTCCACGCCAGCAGATTTGTCTAATTTTAACTTATATTTTATCAGGCATTGATATTTTTCCTTCTTTGACACTGGAGTGAAAGATAACTTCCACACGTAGAACATTGAAAGTGGAAAAGTTGTGTATGTATATTTATAATAATATGATAAAGTGGCTTGTGTTCAACAAACACTGGTTATTCCCCGGCCTTGAGGAGCCTCGGGTATTTCCATCACATCCTCACCTGATACACAGTGAGTTGCTGGTTACCACGTACCACCAACCAACAATGTCAACACACTTACATTGTTTTACCTGTTTTGTATGCTAGCCATCACGTATACATGAATACACGAACACGCACACACACACGCACACACAAGTGTACACACACACACAAACACACACACACACACACACACACACACACACACACACACACACACACACACAACAAAGTGCAAGGAGGCAGAGGAAAGTTTTGTTCCCAAGGGAAACAGAAATAATAGGAAGACCAAAACGAGTCCTTGGTTTACCCGAAGGTGTAGGGAGGCAAAAACTAAGTGCAACAGAGAATGGAAAAGGTACAGGAGGCATAGGACCCAGGAAAACAAGGAGATTAGTAGAAGAGCCAGAAACGAGTATGCACAGATAAGGAGGGAGGCCCAGCGACAGTATGAAAACGACATAGCATCGAAAGTCAAATCTGACCCGAAACTGCTGTATAGCCACATTAGGAGGAAGACAACAGTCAAGGACCAGGTGATAAGGCTGAGGAAAGAAGGTGGAGAACTCACAAGAAACGATCAAGAGGTATGTGAGGAGCTCAACACGAGATTTAAGGAAGTATTTACAGTAGAGACAGGAAGGACTCTGGGGGGACAGACCTGATGGGGACACCAGCAAGGAATACACCAACAAGTGTTGGACGACATACATACAGATGAGGAGGAGGTGAAGAAACTGCTAAGGGACATCGATACCTCAAAGGCAATGGGACCGGACAACATCTCCCCATGAGTCCTTAGAGAGGGAGCAGATATGTTGTGCGTGCCACTTACCACAATCTTCAACACGTCCCTGGAAACTGGGCAACTGCCTGAGGTATGGAAGACGGCAAATGTAGTTCCCATTTTTAAAAAAGGAGACAGAAAAGAGGCACTAAACTATAGACCTGTGTCATTGACGTGTATAGTATGCAAAATTATGGAGAAGATTATCAGGAGGAGAGTGGTAGAGCACCTGGAACGGAACAAGAGTATAAATGCCAACCAGCACGGATTCACGGAAGGCAAATCCTGCGTCACAAACCTTCTGGAGTTTTATGATAAAATAACAGAAGTAAGACACGAGAGAGAGGGGTGGGTTGATTGCATCTTCTTGGACTGCAAGAAGGCCTTTGACACAGTTCCTCACAAGAGATTAGTGCAGAAGCTAGAGCATCAGGTGCATATAACAGGAAGGGCACTGCAATGGATCAGAGAATACCTGAAAGGGAGGCAACAACGAGTCATGGTACGTAATGATGTATCACAGTGGGCACCTGTGACGAGCGGGGTCCCACAGGGGTCGGTCCTAGGACCAGTGCTATTTTTGGTATATGTGAACGACATGACGGAAGGGTTAGACTCAGAAGTGTCCCTGTTTGCAGATGATGTGAAGTTAATGAGGAGAATTAAATCTGATGAGGACCAGGCAGGACTTCAAAGAGACCTGGACAGACTGGACACCTGGTCCAGCAAATGGCTTCTCGAATTTAATCCTGCCAAATGCAAAGTCATGAAGATAGGGGAAGGGCACAGAAGACCACAGACAGAGTATAGGCTAGGTGGCCAAAGACTGCAAACCTCACTCAAGGAGAAAGATCTTGGGGTGAGTATAACACCGAGCATGTCTCCGGAAGCACACATCAATCAGATAACTGCTGCAGCATATGGGCGCCTGGCAAACCTGAGAACAGCATTCCGATACCTTAGTAAGGAATCATTCAAGACACTGTACACCGTGTATGTCAGGCCCATACTGGAGTATGCAGCACCTGTTTGGAACCCGCACTTGATAAAGCACGTCAAGAAACTAGAGAAAGTACAAAGGTTTGCGACAAGGTTAGTTCCAGAGCTAAGGGGAATGTCCTATGAAGAAAGATTAAGGGAAATCGGCCTGACGACACTGGAGGACAGGAGGGTCAGGGGAGACATGATAACGACATATAAAATACTGCGTGGAATAGACAAGGTGGACAAAGACAGGATGTTCCAGGGAGGGGACACAGAAACAAGAGGCCACAATTGGAAGTTGAAGACACAAATGAGTCAGAGAGATAGTAGGAAGTATTTCTTCAGTCATAGAGTTGTAAGGCAGTGGAATAGCCTAGAAAATGACGTAGTGGAGGCAGGAACCATACACAGTTTTAAGACGAGGTTTGATAAAGCTCATGGAGCGGGGAGAGAGAGGGCCTAGTAGCAACCGGTGAAGAGGCGGGGCCAGGAGCTAGGACTCGACCCCTGCAACCACAAATTGGTGAGTACAAATAGGTGAGTACACTTATATACATATACGAACACCACCACACTCACATGTACATAAGAACATAAGACAGAACGAGCACTGCAGCAGGGCTACTGGCCCGTGCGAGGCAGGTCCACGTCACCTCTCGACTTAAATCAGTGACCCACCTAGTCAGGTCAGGTCACATCCACTTAAAGAGCACAGCATCAGACCTATTAGCACAAGCTAGTCAGGTCTTACTCACCCCACCCACATCCACATAAGGAGCACGGCATCAGATTTATTAGCAAAAGCTAGTCAGGTCCAACTCATACCCACTCATGTATTCATTCAACCTATTTTTAAAAGTACATAACGACTTAGCTTCTACGACAGTACTCGGGAGTTTGTTCCTCTCATCCACAACTCTATTACCAAACCAGTGCTTTCCTATATCCTTCCTGAATCTAAATTTTTCTAACTTAAAACCATTGCTGTGAGTCCTGTCTTCGCTAGATAATTTTAGCACGCTATTTACATTCTATTTATTTATTCATGTTTTCTATTTATACACCTCAATCATGTCCACTCTAATTCTATGCCTTTCTAAAGAGTGCAGGTTCAGGGCCCTCAATCTATCCTCATAAGGAAGATTTCTCATACACGGGATCAACTTTGTCATCCTCCTTTGTATGTTTTCCAGTTGAAGCTTGAGACACTTATGCAACATATGGGATCTTTATTGAGGAAACGTTTCGCCACACAGTGGCTTCACCAGTCCAATACAAATCAGAAGGGTGTAAGGAGAGGAGGAGCTTGAGGTAATCAGTCCCTCAGCCTGGAGTCGATGTGTTCACTGTGTTTTCGTTGCAGCATCATGGGATCTTGATACAAAGAATTCTTAAACCTTGTCCAACCTTTGGACGAAGACCTACTTCGACTAGTGGATGATACCACTATGACTCCGCCTCCTCCTTCTTCGCCTCATCTGACTACAGTATATAAGCCACGTCTACGGCCCTGTGCTGTACATTCTACAAGATTGATGGACTGAACACATCGACTCCAGGCTGAGGGACTGGTTACCTCAAACTCCTCCTCTCCTTACACCCTTCCGATTTGTATTGGGCTGATGAAGCCACTGTGTGGTGAAACGTTTCCTCAATAAAGATTCCCATATGTTGCACAAGTATCTCAGTCTTCAACTTGTCGGTTTTTTAAACCATTTGTCACGTTTTCCATTGTCCATTCTGTAATACGGTTACCAGAACTGTGCAGCATAATCTAAATGAGACCTAACCAACGATGTATAGAATTGAAGAACAACTTGAGGACTTCTATTATTTATGCTTCTTGATATGAAACCAAGGTTGGTAGGTAAGACACAGGCAACAATTAGGCAACTTTATTCCGAAATGTTTCGCCTACACAGTAGGCTTCTTCAGTCGAATACAGAAAGTAGGCAGGAACAGTAGAGATGTGAAGACGATGTAAAGGGTTCTGTCCACTTTATTGGTCATTCATGGCACTTGCAAGTGCCTTGAATCAGCACTAATCGCCGTTTCTAATATAGTTAAACAAAACAAAGGCAGCTTCACCATCTCTGAAGTCTTAGCAAGAATCCTCCTGAAAACAGTAAGCCCTGCCATCACATAACTCACGAAATCGTTATGACACAACTGCAAACAAACCATACAACGGGTGGGGTTTGAACCCGCGGTCAGAGAGTCTCAAAACTCCAGACCGTCGCGTTAGCCACTGATCCAGCTAGCTTCAATAAGATTCATCCACCTAGGTATATTTCTACACTATAAGAAGGTTAGCATAGGCACCAGTGTGTCCACAAATGCATAAATATTAAACAATAATACAAGAAATATACACAAGCACATTACAGAGGATGAACATTAACAGGTCTTGTCTAATCCAACCTCCAACAGAAACATTTGTTTAATCTATTTTTATGCTACTCAAGTATTAGCTTTTTATATCCTTTTACTCATGTACAAGTTAATTGTTCTACCAAATTGTGTTGTTATTGAACTTCAGTAACATAAACGCAAATGTTTCTTTCTAAGAAGACTGTAGAAAATTTTAAATTGAATAGAACTGCAAAAGGAATATTAAAAAAAATGGAAGACCCGTTTTTATAGAGTTTTTAATTTTCGCGAGTTTATTGTACCTTACATTCTGCAAGAGTTAATGCCAGAGTTGTCCCACAAGTTTAATGAACATTTAAATACTGAAGGAGTTAATGCCAGAGTTGTCCCACAAGTTTAATGAACATTTAAATACTGAAGGAGTTAATGCTAGAATTGTCCCACAGTAAGATTCAGTATTTTCGTCCCATTTAACTGTCTCCAAGGTTTTTGTTAATTACTTCAGAACGTTTTATCAGATCAGCTTTAAATTCTCAACCCGGGTTAACTATTGCTAAGTAAAGGTTTGTGCAACATTTGACAGATACAGCTGTCCTCTGTTCAAGATTATATTTACTATTCCTAAAATTGATTTTCATGAGAAAAATTTAGAAAGACTCTTTTGATTGACTGGCTTCAAAATTTCAATACTGGTGTGTCTTATTAGAAGAAAGTTGTTGTTGTAAGGAGTGTGTGGGCGCCATTTTAACACTTATAATATCGAATTGATGTAGTGTAATTTTATATCATTGCATTATTTGCCTAGATACTGGTGAGTGGCTCATTATTTTAGGAATTGGACCTATTGTCAACCTTCTTTGAACAAATCTGATTGTCTCCCCTTCCATAGGCGCTATATGACCCCTACTGGTTTAATAATACGTTTAATAATACGTTTCTGAACGGCAAAATAATACGCTTCTGAACGGCATTAATCTTTATTGGCTGATTCATCATACGTAAAGGAAGAAACGATTATTTATCAGGAACCAGGACAAGTGTTTCCTGACGCGGGTCATACGATGACCAGCATCTGACTCACCGGTCCAGCACCATTAAGAATATGGTGTTCATATCGTCGGTTATTTACAATAAGGTCTTTCTGGGCTGATTTGAACTTTTAGCGATGTGTTTTTCTCGATTGAAGTTTCGTCTTGATTTTAACCTGAGTAACTTTTAATTTATCAGTTTACTAATCAGAGTTGTTTCTGTGACATAAATGGAGAATATTTCTTCTGATCAGAAATAACTCAGTGTTTAATTTTATTAAGTTATCTGAGGCTAAATATATGTACTTCTATGTGCACATAGCAACTGTTTGTCCTCACGACCATTGTAAATAACTGTGCTATGTTTCCAAACTTTAAATGAAACATGATTAATTACTTTCATGCTAACTTATTTTCTTACTTAATAAACCTTAAGCACTGATTAATCTAACTGAGAGAAAGTTTGGATGGATTTTGAACTTTCTGAGATTTCAGTTTACATCTGTTTCGAGCGGCTTCAAATTTAATCAGCCTATGTATTTGGATATTGATCTCATTGAAACCAACATCCTAAAACACATCAGCATCAAAATACCAGCACTAAAATACACCCTAAAATACGCTAGTAGATGGTGTGAATTAGTTTTGGCTGTGAATGCCCTAATTTACTGTTACAGAAGAAAAAAAGAGATAGTGTATATTTGATAACTTGAAAGAAACTCTTCTAATTTGCTTCAAATCTTCGACACAGGTATTCAGCTGCTTGACGTAGACGCACAAGCGTAGTCCCATGCAATCTGATTACCATCCTTCCAGGGTACCATGGTAACTCCATCTGGATGCTTTTGGCTTCCATCATGCCTCAGTACCTGAGATTCCTGTTCGACTGGGGAACGGGTTGTGACGAGACCTCGCTTGATGTCATTGACTCCCTCATGTCTGGCATACTTTCCTTCCATGTATGACAGATGAGACCATGGAACCCAAATTGATTAGCTGATGCCTGCCGCAATAATTAAATGCATTTACGTATTTTCGGTGAGTACGGGGAGCGGCTAGGCGAGGAGCTACATCAATCCAAATGGCCTGAGCATCGAGGCGAGTGTTCAAAGAGGAACAGCTGAAGGAAAATCTCTTGAATGTGGTGCTCTCACTTCTAAGAGACGAGTTTTGTCCTTTCCTAAGGGGTAATTGAGCATTGTTTTGGCAATTTTCTCCAAGATCGGTTTGCCCCAGCGGGACTGCTTGCATTCTCTGGGAGGAGCTGGTCTGCTCGAAGAGTCTGCAGAGCTATCGCGCGGTGCAACTTCGATGAACTTTGGGTCTTGAGCTTCTACAGCTATTCTCAAGCGATCGGGGAAGTCTGCTTAACTAGCTCACTGGATGCATTGCATGAGGACAGAAATGCAGATAATGCTATGTGCATTGCCTTGCACACTTCTATACCTCTCAGTCGCAGTGGAAGTGTTGCTTGATTCCACTGGTGATCTTCCAATGACAGTCAGTGCCTCCCCAAAGATAAATCTCAGGAGTGTGTCATATTCAGCAAGTGATGGGCTGTCGAAAGAGGATGCACACCTCAAGAAAAAGGTTATTCTTGATAAAGCTAGATACCTTGTGAGGAAATACAAGGCATCATATGTATCCAAATTACATATTCTCTTTTCCGTCCTCTTTAGATCATTCAATTTGCTCTTGAGGATTGAGGATGAGTCCCAAAACTTTTCGCTGTGACTTCACCAGTTGAAGATCCTCTACCAGGGACTTTTCTGTAACTGCCAGAGTTCCGTCATCCAGGTACCTGATATTGAGTTCGTTGTGCAAGCTTAAAGTGAGTTCTCTTACCGAAGTGTAGAAGAGAAATGGAGCACCCCTTCTGATGAGGTGATTTAATACTCTCCAAATAAAAGAACTGATTTTTTGCTGTTACCATCTGAAGTACAAAAGAAAAAGAAAGGGAACTATTTTCGAACACCTGTCAAGACCTCATATTTTTACCAGGTTAAAAACATACCTAAAGTCTAGCTTGACTAAGACCTTGTCTTTTGGCAAGTCCTTGGCGTAAGCCCTTGCTGAATGAGCTACCGCTTCACTACCCTGAGAGACACCAAAGCCCAGATGGTTTAGCTGAAGCATGGTAGTGGCTTCTGTGCAAATGTTTCTCGCTGCTGGGTTGGCACCGAGAGAGCAAAGAGTGTTACCAACAGCGATGGGTCTGTTTCCTCCATCCTTCTCTTTTCCAAAACACATAATGAGGCTTCGAAAAAGAAAGATTTAATTTCTCTAGGAATCCACCCCGCCAGGCAGTTCTTGACGAAAGTTGTTAACTCTGAATGGAGAATTGATGCAGCTGTGCCAAACACTGATTTGCCATCTCTTTGTCGTATTCCTGCGGGTCCTACTTGAAACTACACAATATCTTTATAAACTTTTGATTGTGACAAAATTATTGGTGTAGATAAATGGTTCAGAGAACCGACAAGTTGATGAATTAGGCACATGTGCAACAACTGGGTATCTTTATTGTGGAAACGTTTTGCTACTCAGTGGCTTCATCAGTCCTAAGCATAGAAGAATGGTGAAGATCAGGAAGAGTTTGAGGTAATCAGTTCCTCAGCCTGGATTCGATGTAATCAGTCATATATATATATATATATATATATATATATATATATATATATATATATATATATATATATATATATATATATATATATATAATTAATTAATTATCGGTATTGTGTTAGTCTAGCATCTAGAGGTTTGCCAGTCTGTCCGACGTAAGACAAGTTGCAAGCATTACACACAGTCCTGTAAATATCACCAAGAAGTGTTGAGGGGATTTCTTCATCAAAATACTTTTAACCGTCCATTAATTCTTTAAACAACTTGTATGTTGAATCTTGTTAGGGCATTCAACAGGACAGAAAAATTCTCATTGTTTGGTAGAACCAGCACATTCTTAATCTGTCCTATGATAAATTTTCCTATCTGCCAGCAAAGCCATTTCTACAAACTCCTTAAGATAACGTTGTTTTGTACTACTATCAAATATTTTCCTAATTCCCTTATCAAGAAACTCTGGGCTGCACTCGACTGGCTTTCAAATACATAGTGAAAAAGGGTTAACAATGCACTGACATCAAAACTTACTAGTGCAGAATCATTGGACATTTTCAAATTCAGCAGTTTGTCAATGAATTCTTTTTTTTTTATGTTGGCTTCAGAGATGTTGCCAAACATTGGAGTTAAAACTTATACCAACCATTTGGACAAATTACTATACGTCGCCGATCTCACACAGCTAATAATAAGTCTCGTTGGAAAACCCGGCTTATGAATTTTAATCAACCTGTACATATAAGGAAGTGTCGCTGATCTAGCTGTCATTTATTTAAACAATTCCTCACTATTTTCAGTTAAGTTCTAAGTTGTATATTAAACTTACTGCTAACCAGATCCACCATGTTCATTTTTCTGCTATAATTTACCTTGTCTATAATTACTATCGCATTAGCTTTGTCTACTTTTCTAAGGTGAATCTAGGATCTCTCCTTAATTTATTGTATGACTTAACAAATCTTTGAGAACAATTCATTTTCACAGGCCTGAGATAAGTTACCTTGTTTTTCCAGCTTTGCTAAAAGACTTAGCCAGGTCAACATAATTAATGCCATCACCAGTCACATCCCAGCGCTGTGCTGCTCCCTGGTAAGCTCAACACTTGACAGGTTAATAACAATATCTGGGTTACCGAGTTGGGACAAACCGCGTTGTTCTTTGAAATTTTTTAATAATTATCTAACATGTAAATATTCAATTTTAAGTTTCTTAGCTCTCAATCCCCTACATATGCAATGTAATAAATGATCTTGCCACTCGAGTGGTACAATGTTGAAGAACTTTTTTTATTAATTAAGACATCGGCCGTTTCCCACCAAGTCAGGGTGACTCGGAGGAAGAAATACTTCCATCATTCACTCCATCACTGTCTTGCCAGAGGTGTGCCTACACTACAGTTATAAAACTGCAACTTATCAACACTCCTCCATCAGAGTGCAGGTACTCTACTTCCCACCTCCACGACTCAACTCTGGCCTTTTTCACTTCAATACATAACATTTTCCTTTAGTGTTTTAGAAGCTCAATATTCTTATTAAGAAGTTGGTCTAAAGTGGGTCGAAGAAAGATTAACAAACATCTCCTGTAGAAGTTATTTTAGTAATACCTCTTTACTGAGGCACTTTCTTAAAAACGCTGATTTTAATGACACTTAATAGACTATAAGAGAAACAGATTTGTAAGAGAAAACTGCAAAGGAGGAAGAAGGAAAAAGACCAGAGAATTGAGATAAGAGGTGACAATTTGTTTTAATTATGTAATAAGCGCGAACAAGCGATACAAGATGCAAAACAACCACGGGGAGAGTGATAACTCTGAGTCTTTTAATATACCATCAGGAGCTTACAGTGCTGCAGAAATGAATGAGACGTCCAAATAGTTTAGTTCAGGGGAACGACTCTAGCTCGAATGAGGTAGAAAAAAAAGGATGGACATAGTGGCGGACATGCTTTATAGAGGACGTAATGCAGAGTGGTAAATAGATTCTCTTCTGAGGATTCCTCTGGCCATTGTCCACTTCAGTCAGCCTACAATTATAGCATTTGTGTTTAAATTTATAGAAAAAAACGAAGACTGTAATTTGGTGATGCTTACTTGGTCTTAACAGATATTTATAGAATTCTTTATAACAAAGTCATTATATATCCAGGGAGAAAGAAAGTTAGAGAGTATTTAAGTCGAGCTCCAAAACTTTCTTGTCCTCTCAAAATAATACCTTCAGTGTGACTGACAACAAAGTAATTTGTAGATATAATATTGAAATATCTTCAACAAGATACAAATTCACATCAGAAGAATACATATATAATCTTGATATAATAGGATAAGAAGAAAAACTTGTAGAAATAATAGCTTAAGGTAGTGTGAACACACGGCAGGAAGATCTCGCACCATATCAAGAAGAGGCTGACAGTATCATCGTGCAACAAGGTATACCTCAAGATAATATCGTGCAACAAGGTATACCTCAAGATAATATCATCGTGCAACAAGGTATACCTCAAGACAATATCATCGTGCAAAAAGGTATACCTCAAGATAATATCATCGTGCAACAAGGTATACCTCAAGACAATATCATCGTGCAAAAAGGTATACCTCAAGATTATATCATCGTGTAACAAGGTATGTTGAAAATACTGTATATTTTCCAAAAATACAGTGTATTTTGTATGTAAATTGATGGGATATATTGTAGGTAATAAAAATTAATTTGTAAATAAATTAAGAACCAGCGATGGGTGAGCGTCGCTGGGGAAGAGACGCCATTGTTTTGA
Source organism: Cherax quadricarinatus (assembly GCF_038502225.1). Classification (NCBI taxonomy): domain Eukaryota; kingdom Metazoa; phylum Arthropoda; class Malacostraca; order Decapoda; family Parastacidae; genus Cherax; species Cherax quadricarinatus. The sequence continues at coordinate 26,722,250 of NC_091316.1, forward strand.
ATGTGGTAAAAGCACGTTAGTGAAATGTGTATAAATTTCGTCGCTCTAGGGGTTATATTGGGCTTAAAACCTCTCAAATAGGAGCCGAAATTGTTAGATTTGCAGTCCTGCATAATATGACCATTAAGCAGATGGACAGGACAGTTTTGGAACCCCACCTAAGTCATGTCTATTTTGTGTTGAAATTCTGGCCAGTATTTTCTTCATAATTTTAGGCAGGGGGGTTTGTATGACACACTGTAACCTCCACACTAATTGGCGAGTTTTATTGTTATAAATTCTCCTTCAATGTATATATATTCACATTTTAAATTTAATATACAGTCCACATATTTATATTAATATTTTACCAGAATATCTGGTGATGTATATTTCATTTGAAATTAATATAGGTCCAGAGTGACTTGTAAAGATATGACAGTAGGTAGCGAGGGAGGACATTTTTGCGACCTAGGTGTCCTAAAATTCCTACTTGTCTCTGTAACCTTGATAAAGAATAATTACCTTAGTTACCATTTATTGGTATGTATCTTATGAGTTACATCCAGGTAAATTTAATTTTCCACAATAGTTGCCCGTTGGTCCTTGATCGAACTGGATGTAATTAGTGAAGTCATTAATTAGTGAATTAATTAATAATTATATGTGAAATGACAGGAGGTGAATGTTAGGTCCAGAAATTTACTTAATGTGTAGTGGATTATAATCATTATAATACTAAATTTGCTAAGCCAAAGTCTGGCTAGGATTTATATTAATGTGCATTTAAAATTTACATTATAATTTCCTTACATGAGTAATTGCTAAGCTCAAGTGTAGCTAAGTTTATTAATGTGTATTTAAAGTTTATATTATAATTTCCTTGCATGTAATTGCTAAGCTCAAGTTGTAATATTTACCTTTATAAAGTGCATAATTAAGTACATAATCAGTGTTATTAATTAAGTTTAATTTAATACATTGCATCATGGGTGAAAATGAGGAAATTAATGTAGATGACAAACACATAGAATTTAGAGCAAAAAATCATCATTGCAGGCTAGAAAGGGTCATGAAACAAAGGCATGCAATAAATGTTTGAATTTAATGAAGCAAGAAACTGTGAATACTGATGATTTAAAATTGTATTTAGATGCTTTAGGGAATAGATATGATTCATACATATTATATTATAAAAAAAATATGAAGGAGATTTGTTAGTAAATTGTGGAGATGAGACAGAAATTAATCTTATGATTAACCAGTATTATGAATTGGAAGAAAAGATTCTTTCTTGTAAAAGTCAGGCTTTGAATAAATTAAAATGTGTAAACCAGGCAGTTAATCAGTCTGTTCCAACAAATAAGATGTCTTTGCCATAACTTGGAGAATTATGTTTACCTGTATTTAATCCTGGAGAAAACTGGGAGGAGTTTTGGTCAATCTTTAAAGCAGCTGTGCATAATAGGAGTGACCTAGCATGTGTAACTAAATTATTTTACCTCAAAGGACAGATAAGAGGAGATGCTCACATGCTCATGCAAGCTTTTCTCAATGTAGACGACTCTTACAAGGAAGCAGTTGACTTGCTGAAGGTCACTTATGGTAATACAGAACAAAATAGGTTGGATCTAGTGAATATCATTGTTAATTTAAAAACTCCAGATCACACTTACAAAGGTTTATAGCAGTTTAGAGCTAAACTGGAGAGCACTCTCAAAACTTTAAGTAATAAATATAATCTGAAGGAAGCAAACTGGTTATTGAGTGCCATTGTACAGAATAAATTAAGCTGTAAAACAATTGAATGACTCTCGAACAAGTATCACAAAGATTATTTTGGTCTGGAGGAAAGACTAGGTCTGCAAGAATTAATTGTTCAGTTTCAGACCAACCAACTCATTTTAAAGATGCAACACATAATAACTCTGAGGTATCTGCCAAGATTCACAAGGGGAAAAATTATCCCAATGTTAATAATCAAAATTCATCCACTAATGAGAGTTGCATAGGTATATATCAAGCAGCAGGAATCAGAAATAATGATTCTCCACAAGGTAAAAAAGAATAAGTACCCTCCTAAGAGTAGCCCAGTTAATAAGAAACCAGTCGAAGAAAAGAGAGATTGTCTTTTCTGCAAGGGTACTCATTTTTTCTAAGAATTGCAATGCATGCAATTCATGGAATGACAAAGTTGATAGATTGGAAGTACTTGACAGATGTGTCAGATGTCTAGGTAATCACAATGTGAAGGATTGTCATGCCAAATTAAACAACTGTTATCAATGTCACAAAGGAAGACTCCATATAGTCATGTGTAAGGGTCTATATGATAATGTTGATAATAATGATAATATTGACAATCCTGACACAACAGTAGCTAATGTAAAAATTGCTGCTAATGTTAATAATGATGGCTTTGCTGAAGTAGCCTTACCTGTGTTACAAGTAAAAATTGATGATAAAAGGCATAAATCAAAAAATGTAACTGCATTATTAGACCAGGGATCACAACGTACTTTCATAAAACGTAAATGTGGAGACTGAACCATCCAGAATTGCCCACTAATTACAGAATGGCATATGGACAATTAAAGGCTCAGCTCCGCGAACTGAGTAAGACACCAGAATTGTTGACTGCCTATAATGATATAATTACTGAACAATTAGTTAATAAATTTATAGAAGAGGTACCTCCTGAGCAAGCCAATATTTATGGTCACTATTTGCCACATCACGGAGTGAAGAAGGATTCTAAGACCGCTCCTCTGAGGATTTTGTTTAATTGTAGTGCCAGGCATAACAAAAATGACAGGTCCGCCATTTACGGAAAAATTAGGAGATATCTTATTAAATTTCAGGGTGAAGAATTATGCCTTTATGGCTGACATAAGTAAAGCTTTCCTAAGAGTGGGTTTACAAGACACTGACCGGGATTGTACCCACTTCTTATGGCCTGAGAATCCTAGTGACCCACTTAGCCCTCTGAAAACCTTTTGCTTTAGGAGCGTATTATTTGGTGCTACATTCAGTCCGTTCTTACTTCAAGCTACGATAAATGCACACCTTAAGCGTACGGGAAGTCCATTGAGCAAACAATTTTATGTGGACAATTTCCTGGGTGTGACGTCAAGTGAAGAGGAACTGTTAATGACTTATGGAGAGGCTAATAAAATAATGCAAAGTGCAAATATGCCTCTCAGGGAATGGAATAGTAATTCATCCAAATTAAAGGACAAAATAAGTAAAGATTACCCTGGAGATGAAGTACCAAAATGTAGTAATGTATTGGGATTAACTTGGGATACTGAGAGAGATTTGTTAATGTTAAAACCTAATAGTTAATTTATTGGGCATACTGTAATTAAGAGAGCTTTGCTTGCTGAAATTTCCAAATGTTTTGATCCACCAGGCTTAGTGTCACCCCTTACTATAAGAGGGAAAATATTAATACAAGAAGCATGGAAGTTTAAATGTACTTGGGATGAAACTCTTCCTGAGGAATTCATTAACAGGTGGGATGAATTAATTGGTGATTATAAAAAATATCCAATGTTGGAGTTCCCACACCAGGTGGCCAATCCAGATGGGAAAAATATATTCCACATTTTTTATGCTGCTTCAAAATTGGCGAATGGAGCAGTTGCTTACTTTCAATGTAATAGTGTTATTTCTCTTGTTATGTCTAAGGCTGAAGTGTCTCCAATTAAATCACGTAACTTACTCCAGTTGGAATTAACAGCCATTTATGTAGGTGTCAAATTAGCTAATTATATAAGAAATAAGTTGCATGAGATAAATATTAGTGACACTGTAATTTGGTCTGATAATGAGGTATCCTTACATTGGATTCGTAATGGAAACAGCAAAATTTTGTACATACAAAACAGAGTCGCTGAAATTAATCAGATGCAAGAGAAGTATAATAGTTTGGGTCAGCATATGTTAACATTTAATCATATACCTGGGGAGGAGAATCCAGCTGATTTCTTGTCTTGAGGTTTACCTTATGCTAAATTTGTAAATGCTGTATCATGGTTTAAAGGACCGAGCTGGTTGGTAAATAAAGCTAATTGGCCTGTACAAAAGGTGTTTATTGCTCCTGTTGAAATTACTGTGGCCACCGCTCCAATAGTTTGTCCTTCCTTAGCCACTGATATAAATAGGTATTCTTCTTTACCGAAACTAATCAATGTAACTAAGTTGGTGTTTAAATTTCTAAACAAGATGAATATCTCATATAAGTTTTCACATCACTTGAATATTAGATACAGAGGGTACAAGAAGAAATTTATGGAAATGAGATTAAACTGATAATGGAAAGAAAAATGGTGAAAGCTTCCATAATAGAGAAATTGGTGCTGTATTTAGAGAACGTTGTAATTAGGTGCAGAGGTAGGTTACAAAATGCTGAATTGGGGGATTATGCTAAACTCCCTGTCTTACTGCCCAAAACTGATCATCTAACAAATTTAATTGCTTTAAGTGCCCATAAAAATGTAATGCATGGTGGGGTACAAGATACTTTAAATTGTATTAGGGAAACTTTCTGGATTCCACAAGGACGGCAAAGTGTAAAAAGTGTGATTAAATCTTGTGTAATATGTCGCCGTGTGGATGCCAGATCCTATATGTACCCAGGTCCTCCACCATTGCCAAAGGAGCGTGTACAATTAGTGAAACCATTTGATGTAACAGGTGTAGACTATAGTGGTCCAATCATTTTAACAGGTACTTCAGATGGTGTTCCACTGAAAGTGTATGTATGCTTGTTCACTTGTACTGCTACTAGGGCAGTTTATTTAGAAGTGGCTCAGGATTTGTCTGCAGAACAGTTTATACAGCTGTTTCGAGATCCTGTCCAAGATTGATGATTTTGGATGCCACTAATTTTGTAGCGGTTGCTCAACACTTGATAGAATTAAATAATAGTAACGATGTTCAATCTCTGTTAACCCAACGAGAGTGTACCTGGAAATTTATTACTCCTAGAGCCGCTTGGCGGGTGGGGAAGGGGGGCTGTACGAAAGACTGATTGTCACAGTGAATATCTCATATAAGTTTTCACATCACTTGAATAGTAGATACAGAGGGTACAAGAAGAAATTTATGGAAATGAGATTAAACTGATAATGGAAAGAAAAATGGTGAAAGCTTCCATAATAGAGAAATTGGTGCTGTATTTAGAGAACGTTGTAATTAGGTGCAGAGGTAGGTTACAAAATGCTGAATTGGGGGATTATGCTAAACTCCCTGTCTTACTGCCCAAAACTGATCATCTAACAAATTTAATTGCTTTAAGTGCCCATAAAAATGTAATGCATGGTGGGGTACAAGATACTTTAAATTGTATTAGGGAAACTTTCTGGATTCCACAAGGACGGCAAAGTGTAAAAAGTGTGATTAAATCTTGTGTAATATGTCGCCGTGTGGATGCCAGATCCTATATGTACCCAGGTCCTCCACCATTGCCAAAGGAGCGTGTACAATTAGTGAAACCATTTGATGTAACAGGTGTAGACTATAGTGGTCCAATCATTTTAACAGGTACTTCAGATGGTGTTCCACTGAAAGTGTATGTATGCTTGTTCACTTGTACTGCTACTAGGGCAGTTTATTTAGAAGTGGCTCAGGATTTGTCTGCAGAACAGTTTATACAGCTGTTTCGAGATCCTGTCCAAGATTGATGATTTTGGATGCCACTAATTTTGTAGCGGTTGCTCAACACTTGATAGAATTAAATAATAGTAACGATGTTCAATCTCTGTTAACCCAACGAGAGTGTACCTGGAAATTTATTACTCCTAGAGCCGCTTGGCGGGTGGGGAAGGGGGGCTGTACGAAAGACTGATTGTCACAGTGAAGAGGTGTCTGTAAAGTAATACAACGGAAGAGAATTAATTTGGAGGAATTTCGTGCGGTGTTGGTGGAGGTGGAGAATCGTATAAATAATCGGCCTCTCTCGTACAAGAGTGATACACCTTAAGCAGATGTATTAACACCTTCTCACCTAATATGTGGAAGGAAATTGGAAGCTGCGCCTGAAGAAAGTGATGAAGATTACAATGATGTGGCAGTGTTGTGTGATAAATTTAAAATGTTAAATAAAGTAATTGATCATTGTTCTAATGTGTGGTGTAAGGAATATCTTCTTACACTACATGAACACTTTTATGGTGCGACAGAGGCAGTAAATCGACAGAACATTCAACCAGGTGACATTGTGTTAATTGATACTGAACAACATCAAACATTGTGGCCTTTGGGCAAAGTATTGACATTGTACCCAGATGCACAAGGTGTTGTCTGGAATGTCAAAGTGCTGTGTTGTGGCTGGGAAAGTTCACGCACAATTAATAAATTGATTCCCTTGAAATTAAATGGTATTCAATCAAATGTAAATGAAAATCTAAGGGAAAGTGACACAAGTGATAATGAAGGTAATGCTGACCAAGTGATGCAGGAAGATAAAATTGTAGTAAGACCTACTAGGAAAACAGCCACTCAAGCCAGAACAGGCTGGAATCGTCTCTAAAGGAAGGAGTAATTTGAGTCGTTTAGCAACGAACTCCGCCCAGCCGCAGTGTAGAAAATACTGCATATTTTCCAAAAATACAGTGTATTTTGTATGTAAATTGATGGGATATATTGTAGGTAATAAAAATTAATTTGTAAATAAATTAAGAACCAGCGATGGGTGAGCGTCACTAGGGAAGAGACGCCATTGTTTTGAATGTGGTAAAAGCACGTTAGTGAAATGTGTATAAATTTCGTCGCTCTAGGGGTTATATTGGACTTAAAACCTCTCAAATAGGAGCCGAAATTGTTAGATTTGCAGTCCTGCATAACGTGACCATTAAGCAGATGGACAGGACAGCTTTGGAACCCCAGCTACGTCATGTCTATTTTGTGTTGAAATTCTGGCCAGTATTTTCTTCATAATTTTAGGCAGGGGGGTTTGTATGACACACTGTAATCTCCAGACTAATTAGTGAGTCTTATTATTTTAAATTCTCCTTCAATGTATATATATTCACATTTTAAATTTAATATACAGTCCACATATTTATATTAATGTTTTACCAGAATTTCTGGTGATGTATATTTCATTTGAAATTAATATAGGTCCAGAGTGACTTGTGTAGATATGCCAGTAGGTATCAAGGGAGGACATTTTTGCGACCTAGGTGTCCTAAAATTCCTACTTGTCTCTGTAACATTGATAAAGAATAATTATCTTAGTTACCACTTACTGGTATGTATCTTATGAGTTACATCCAGGTAAATTTAATTTTCCACAAGGTATACGTCAAGACTATATCATCGTGCAACAAGGTATACTTCAAGACTATCATCGTGCAACAAGGTATACTTCAAGACTATCATCATGCAACAAGGTATACCTCTAGACAATATCATCGTGCAACAAGGTATACCTTAATTTATGAAAATCCTGACTCATCTTGACCCTTGAGGAAAGAGTATTTACAATCATTGATGGTACAGGAACACCAAATTCACAATACCTTAAGAAAAAGCTAAAACACAATGTGAAGATTACAGTTTGATACACTTGTATACAACTACCAATGAAGTTGGTATGACCGTGCATGACTTAAACTTTCATACTTAATTGTTTCCCCCCTCACCCCAAAATTGCACCTGCATATTGGCGTGTAACCTAATTTAACCTTAATGAATAAACCAAAATAGTAATTTCATAAGCATTGGCGAAACAGTATCACCGAAACAAAGTACATGTAATAACAAATATGAACAAAAGGGAAACATGACCTAGTTAAACACAGTGTCACCTCAGCCAGGTGAAATTACAAGCAAAAGATTAATGTTTCCAGGTACACAGCAACTTGAAGTTCCACTACTCCCTAAAGCAACTTATGTACATAATTATTACCTTTGAACCCTATCCTTCTAACATGATATACAATTCTAATTGGAATTAGGTCATCCAGTAGGTAAGAATCTGCTAAACACTTAAACAAAAGTGAGAGATTACTTCCCATTATGACAGTTCCGTGTCCCACTTTTTTGCGGACGCATCTTCCTACATACAACAATATGTCTATGATAAACACATATGGAACAGTACAAACACAGTGTACACTCATGCTGGCCAGCACTTACACCTTAATATACTACTCCTTCGCCTCACTCCACACAGTGGTAGAGGCAAAGACCCCCCTCCCCCAATCAAACGTTACCCATCATCCACGCTTAGCCTAAAAGTTACATGAGGGTTGTACGAATTTTGTACACAAGAAACGTACAGTCCGTGACGTATATGAAACTGAACGTCACACTACTTTACGCTACCATACTATAAAACATAACATACCAGACTTCCTGATAATGCACATTGCTACAAAAACTCTATTCATCCACGTCTGCATATCGGCTGCACACGCAGGTGCAGACAGACAACTTTGTACACGCCCTTACACATCCTACACGCCACAGGTGCATACACATCCGAACTATACATTATTCCAACTCACTCGCCACATAAAATTCACACACAGTCTTTACTCCCATCCAACCCCGAGGAGGCGAGACCCCGTTTCTACCCCTGACATCCCTTCTCACAGCAGCATTTACCATCCCTACCCTGCCCCTCCCTCCTGAGTTACAAATCTAATGAAACCCCTAACGTAAGTTCTCTATATCCCTTTGAAAAATCCCTCTCCCACCTCCTCCCATAAATGTCTCTGTTACGACACAATGATTTATGGAACGTAACCGCTAACACCCGCCTCTTCACCTCACTAACCCTTTTCCCCCACAGTCCCCACGATATATATATATATATATATATATATATATATATATATATATATATATATATGTATATATATATATATATATATATATATATGTCGTGCCGAATATGTAAAACTGGTCAATTAGCAAGAACTCATTTAAAATTAAATCCTTTCTGAAATTTTCTTTTATACGTTTAAAGATATATTTTTTTCATTAATGTTAATGTAAAATTTTTTAATTTTGCACCAAAAGAATCTTAGAAAACTTACCTAACCTTATTATAACAAGAACAATTTATTTTAGCCTAACCCAACTAAATATATTTTAGATTTGTTTATAGTAATTTAATACTAAACAAGCACAGTGAAATATATTTTTTTCGTTAGGTTCAGAATGATTTTGGCGAAATTATTGCATACATAAATTTTCACTTGTCCTACACGGCAAGATGAGCGTTGCTATTTAAGCCAAGATCGCAAGTTCTGCCTATTCGGCACGACATATATATATATATATATATATATATATATATATATATATATATATATATATATATATAGATATATATATATATATATATATATATATATATATTTGTCCTTGGAGGCAAAGAGGGGAATGTATGAGAGTATAGTTTTACCAACGCTCTTATATGGGTGTGAAGCGTGGGTGATGAATGTTGCAGCGAGGAGAAGGCTGGAGGCAGTGGAGATGTCATGTCTGAGGGCAATGTGTGGTGTGAATATAATGCAGAGAATTCGTAGTTTGGAAGTTAGGAGGAGGTGCGGGATTACCAAAACTGTTGTCCAGAGGGCTGAGGAAGGGTTGTTGAGGTGGTTCGGACATGTAGAGAGAATGGAGCGAAACAGAATGACTTCAAGAGTGTATCAGTCTGTAGTGGAAGGAAGGCGGGGTAGGGGTCGGCCTAGGAAGGGTTGGAGGGAGGGGGTAAAGGAGGTTTTGTGTGCGAGGGGCTTGGACTTCCAGCAGGCATGCGTGAGCGCGTTTGATAGGAGTGAATGGAGACAAATGGTTTTTAATACTTGACGTGCTGTTGGAGTGTGAGCAAAGTAACATTTATGAAGGGATTCAGGGAAACCGGCAGGCCGGACTTGAGTCCTGGAGATGGGAAGTACAGTGCCTGCACTCTGAAGGAGGGGTGTTAATGTTGCAGTTTAAAAACTGTAGTGTAAAGCACCCTTCTGGCAAGACAGTGATGGAGTGAATGATGGTGAAAGTTTTTCTTTTTCGGGCCACCCTGCCTTGGTGGGAATCGGCCGGTGTGATAATAAAAAATAAAAAATATATATATATATATATATATATATAATCAACCATAATGTACCCCACAGTCCTAATGATGCTCGCATCCAATTCCTCCACGTCAAGACTTAACACTCAGAACAGAAATTCTTTCACCCCCGATCCTATGGATCACCCTGTTCAACTACCCCTTGACGCTCCCCATCCCCTCACAAAAATATGCTACATGAAATGCAGACTCCTCACCTCCACATACCTCCCCCTCAACCACCCGTTAATCTCGTAGAACCACACCCGACGGCAAAATGCCATGCAGAAACCGATACATCACTTCACACGCACGAGGTTGTAACCTCAACTTACCGAACCTATCCCATATACTTCCCCATGCATACAAGGGGAAAATCCCCTCCACTGGCGCCACAGCACTCCCCACTAACAACTTACACAGCCCACCTATTTTGGCCTTCCCCAGATCCAGAGCCAACACCAGAGCTCGCAAAATGGTTTCACACTCACCCGTTATACATACGTTTCAATCTATCATGTATCCTGACCAACCTTCCCTCACCCACATCTTCCCTCATCACCTCCCTCTTAATGAAGATACATTTAACCCTCAGTTTTAAGTCCGGCAATCCCAACCCCCCCCCCTCCCTGACGCACAGGTAACATTACCACGTCCCTTTTAAGCCAACCACATCCCGAACCCCACAACAATTTGAAAACCCTCCTAAGTATTCCCAATATTGCCGCCCCAGTTAATGGGAACACGTCTGCCAAGTACTACACCTTACTGTACTAATAACAATGGCACGTTGCTCCCAGGCGACTCTGAATCCGATCCATCAACCTATTCGAGTTTTCCTCACGTGCAGCAGCTAGGTCATCTGCATAGATGATCCTACAAATTTTCAACAAATTCACCTGCCGCCGCACGACGGTACAACCCCACGCTGCCCTTCCCGCCCAAGCTCCCATCCCCATGACCATGGACTTTTCCTTATTCACTCTCATACCGGCTGAGCCTCTGAACAATTGTACAACCCCATCTAAGGCCTCCATTGACATTCCCTCCCATGCTAGAACAGTAGTATCATCTATATAACCAATCAAGACCGGCCAAATCCTCTCAACTCAATTCCCTCCTCCCCCTCCAGTGCACATGCGTTGCTCCACCAATCTATAAAAGGGGTCCTGTACACACACAAACAATAGTTGTGCATAGGACTTCCCTAAGTCCCCTACCCATTACAATCTTCTCCCCCAGTCTTCCATTAATCTGTACGCTTGCCACTGCACCTCGATACGCATCAACCCAACTCACGATTTCATCCCCAAAGCCCCGTCTCCTGAGGATAGCCCTCAATGCTTCTCTTTCCACTCTATTATATGTGCCCTGCCAATCTAATGCCACCAAACCCGCCCCCCTCCCTCCCTCCCTTTGATTCCACAAAATCCCTTAGTAAACCATGCCCCTCCACCATAGACCTCCCTGGCAACCCAAACTGAGTTTTCGATACTACCCGCCCCACTAAACACCTAAACCTATTCCCCAAAATCTTGGCAAACAACTTATAATCCACACATAACAACGAGACTGCCCGGTAGTCCCTAAGGGTGTGCTGCCCCTTACCCTTCGGTACCAACACCACCACTGCCGTTGCCTGCTTCTCGCCTAACTCGCCCCTCTCTTTCATCAGATTCAATAACCTTACCAAAAGCCTCATCAGCTCCCAGTGCTGTTGATAAAACTCTGCCGGGAGACCATCGATTCCTGGAGCTTTGCCCTTGCGCATTTCAACTGCGCATTTCGCATTTCCCAATGCCTCCCTATCACTGCTTCCCAACTTGCATATCACACTCCCACACACTTGCTCTAAAACCTCAGCCCTTACCCCACCCCTTTGCCAATACTTCTCATACCATTTGTCCTCATACTCACACATTCCATCCGTAACTTGTATTACCTGACCCTCCCTATAAACACCCACCGACTCATGAACCTCCAGCCATGGAATAGCAGTAGCCTGCTGCCGTTGCTTTTGCCTACGCAATATGCACGACGAAGGCCTATCGCCCCATGACACCTCCTCCACCCCCGCCAATACCCTCACCGCTTGGAACCTCTCGTCCTGTAACTCGCGCAGCCTTCCCTTAAGTGCCATAATGTCATCCACAGGATAAGAACCCGCCACCGCCCCCCTCGCAAAACAACCCCTTAACCTATCTTCCAAATAGTTGGCAAGACCATAATTTAAATTAAAGGTGAATCATTAGGTACGTTTCTTTACACATTTTATCCCTGTTCACCTAGCAGTAAATAGGTATCTCGGTGTTAGACAACTGCTGTGGGTCGCACCCAGGGGAACAACAATAATCTAAGTTGCCCGAAATGTTCTGCATAACCAGGGCTTTCTGTACAGTGACGCCAGTGACGTCACTGACGTCAGTAATAGTTTTATCAAGTTCTTGTAAAAATAAAGGTTTCGTCTTGTTATTATGATTATGATTATTATGATTATGATTATGATTATTATGACTGATTATTATGATTTTGATGATTATAATTATGATTATGATTATTATTATTATGATTAATTATTATTATTATTATTGTTATTGATATTCAGGGCACAGTAAAGAAATACTGTTCCATTGTCTGAAACAATGTTTCAGACTCTGGAACAGAACTCTTCTTCAGGCTGAGGGACTGACAACCTCAAATATACGACTTCAAGGGTGATGGACTGATTACATCGTCTTCACATCTCTACTGCTCCTGCCTACTTTCTGTACTCGACTGAAGAAGCCTACTGTGTAGGCGAAGCGTTTCGGATTAAAAGTGTTTAACTGTTGCCCATGTATTGTATACCATTATGATGTTCACAGCTGCTTGTTACTGACAATTACAGGTTAAATTCATGAAGCAGAATTATTGTGTAAACTGCAACAATAGGAGATCATGAGCAACAAGGACTCTGGGAATGTTAAAATTAATGTGAAGGCTCATATTTGGAAGAATACATCCACCTGGACTGACAGCCACACACCGTGAATGGATATAAGAACAGAGATCAAAGTCACAGCTGCCAAGAACATTACCAGAAAATTCCCACTAATCACCCGATATGATTCAGCAGTTGTTCTGGGCTCAAGCTAAAGTGAAAATACGTGCAAGATCTAATTGTGCAAATAGCATGAACATTGTTTTTCCATGCTGTGCATCAGCATAATGATGTACTAAAAAAATAAGATCATCATCAGATGAGGAAGACAATACAAGTGACAAGAATATCATGAGTCAACTCGGATAATATTTGTGTGCAGTTAACTGTTCCGAGTTAAAAATATTGGAAGAAAGTTTCTTTCATCTTCCTGAAGGAGCACAAGGAGCGAAGCTCTTGGGCCCTTGATGATGGGTTAGTTTCCTCTTTTATAGCAACTTCCAAATATTACAATAAGGTGGAGGGAGTAAGCCAGGGCCTCCAGGTCGGTGGCCCTGACTTAGACTCAAGGCTGGTATGATGAAACAGTTAATTTAACCAAGAAACAATATGTTGCTCAGGTGTGTTTACTTTTTTGCTTTCCAAAAAAAAAATATGAAGTATTTTAATTTGCGGCGCCGGAATTTCTCTAATGGGTTGGAATATAGGCGGCTGCTTGGTTGGCTGGGGTCTAGTGGAATCTGCGTTTGCAAGGCAAGCAAACTGTTTTTCAAGTGTATATTACAGATTTCGTGAGTATGATAATGTTGCACATTTGCTTAAAAATTTGCTGCTGAATCTATACGTAGTAGACAAAACATTGCAAGACCGATTGCTTCGTCTACTGACAGATCCTGATGATTCACTACCCATTGCTCAGACAAGATCAAAATATATTTTGGTAGCAGACTTGTTAACTAGGCGGAGGACATAAACTATTTAAAAATATGTTGGATAAGTTCTTTGTGGTTATAGGAGGGTGGGGGCAGGAGGAAAGAGGAGTGATTGGTGGAATGATGAAGTAAAGGGTGTGATAAAAGAGAAAAAGGTAGCTTACGAGAGGTTTTTACAAAGCAGAAGTGTTATAAGAAGAGCAGAGTATATGGAGAGTAAAAGAAAGGTGAAGAGAGTGGTGAGAGAGTGCAAAAGGAGAGCAGATGAAAGAGTGGGAGAGGCACTGTCAAGAAATTTTAATGAAAATAAGAAAAAATTTTGGAGTGAGTTAAACAAGTTAAGAAAGCCTAGGGAAAGTATGGATTTGTCAGTTAAAAACAGAGTAGGGGAGTTAGTAGATGGGGAGAGGGAGGTATTAGGTAGATGGAGAGAATATTTTGAGGAACTTTTAAATGTTGAGGAAGAAAGGGAGGCGGTAATTTCATGCACTGGCCAGGGAGGTATACCATCTTTTAGGAGTGAAGAAGAGCAGAATGTAAGTGTGGTGGAGGTACGTGAGGCATTACGTAGAATGAAAGGGGGTAAAGCAGCTGGAACTGATGGGATCATGACAGAAATGTTAAAAGCAGGGGGGATATAGTGTTGGAGTGGTTGGTACTTTTGTTTAATAAATGTATGAAAGAGGGGAAGGTACCTAGGGATTGGCGGAGAGCGTGTATAGTTCCTTTATATAAAGGGAAAGGGGATAGAAGAGATCGTAAAAATTATAGAGGAATAAGTTTACTGAGTATACCAGGAAAAGTATACGGTAGAGTTATAATTGAAAGAATTAGAGGTAAGACAGAATGTAGAAGTGCGGATGAGCAAGGAGGCTTCAGAGTGGGTAGGGGATGTGTAGATCAAGTGTTTACATTGAAGCATATATGTGAACAGTATTTAGATAAAGGTAGGGAAGTTTTTATTGCATTTATGGATTTAGAAAAGGCATATGATAGAGTGGATAGAGGAGCAATGTGGCAGATGTTGCAAGTTTATGGAATAGGTGGTAAGTTACTAAATGCTGTAAAGAGCTTTTATGAGGATAGTGAGGCTCAGGTTAGGGTGTGTAGAAGAGAGGGAGACTACTTCCCGGTAAAAGTAGGTCTTAGACAGGGATGTGTAATGTCACCATGGTTGTTTAATATATTTATAGATGGGGTTGTAAAAGAAGTAAATTCTACGGTGTTCGGGAGAGGGGTGGGATTAAATTATGGGGAATCAAATTCAAAATGGGAATTGACACAGTTACTTTTTGCTGATGATACTGTGCTTATGGGAGATTCTAAAGAAAAATTGCAAAGGTTAGTGGATGAGTTTGAGAATGTGTGTAAAAGTAGAAAGTTGAAAGTGAACATAGAAAAGAGTAAGGTGATGAGGGTATCAAATGATTTAGATAAAGAAAAATTGGATATCAAATTGGGGAGGAGGAGTATGGAAGAAGTGAATGTTTTCAGATACTTGGGAGTTGACGTGTCGGCGGATGGATTTATGAAGGATGAGGTTAATCATAGAATTGATGAGGGAAAAAAGGTGAGTGGTGCGTTGAGGTATATGTGGAGTCAAAAAACGTTATCTATGGAGGCAAAGAAGGGAATGTATGAAAGTATAGTAGTACCAACACTCTTATATGGATGTGAAGCTTGGGTGGTAAATGCAGCAGCGAGGAGACGGTTGGAGGCAGTGGAGATGCCCTGTCTAAGGGCAATGTGTGGTGTAAATATTATGCAGAAAATTCGGAGTGTGGAAATTAGGAGAAGGTGTGGAGTTAATAAAAGCATTAGTCAGAGGGCAGAAGAGGGGTTGTTGAGGTGGTTTGGTCATTTAGAGAGAATGGATCAAAGTAGAATGACATGGAAAGCATATAAATCTATAGGGGAAGGAAAGAGGGGTAGGGGTCGTCCTCGAAAGGGTTGGAAAGAAGGGGTAAAGGAGGTTTTGTGGGCGAGGGGCTTGGACTTCCAGCAAGCGTGCATGAGCGTGTTAGATAGGAGTGAATGGAGACGAATGATACTTGGGACCTGACGATCTGTTGGAGTGTGAGCAGGGTAATATTTAGTGAAGGGATTCAGGGAAACCGGTTATTTTCATATAGTCGGACTTGAGTCCTGGAAATGGGAAGTACAATGCCTGCACTTTAAAGGAGGGGTTTGGGATATTGGCAGTTTGGAGGGATATGCTGTGTATCTTTATACGTATATGCTTCTAAACTGTTGTATTCTGAGCACCTCTGCAAAAGCAGTGATAATGTGTGAGTATGGTGAAAGTGTTGAATGATGATGAAAGTATTTTCTTTTTGGGGATTTTCTTTCTTTTTTGGGTCACCCTGCCTCGGTGGGAGACGACCAACTTGTTGAAAAAAAAAAAGTTATTTTTTAATACTGCAGTAAATACAGTGATAAATATACTGTAGTGATCTGCCTCAAAATTGTTTCTAATCAGAGAACTGAATAAATAAATAAGATGTCTGGTGTGGTTTCCAAGATCTACGATATTTCAGAAAATTTCTAATTGCAAGTATTTCGTCAAACTTTCAATGAAATTTGAAAAATATACTCAGGGGTTTTATCAGGTTAGTTTGTATAATGATAATAATACACTCAGGGGTTTTATCAGGTTAGTTTGTATAATGATAATACACTCAGGGGTTTTATCAGGTTAGTTTGTATAATGATAATACACTCAGGGGTTTTATCAGGTTAGTTTGTATAATGATAATACACTCAGGGGTTTTATCAGGTTAGTTTGTATAATGATGAACCCACAACCTGCAGTAAACGTCCTCAATAATTTTCACCGAAACTGTTTGTTTCTAGTATTTCATTATTTTGACATTACTTAATAAATATTTTAATGAAATACCAGAATGTGGTAGTTACTGGCACAGGTACCGTGTATCACTGACCAGTGTATAACTAATGTGGTAGTTACTGGTATAAGTACTGTGTATCACTGACCAGTGTATAACTAATGTGGTAGTTACTGGTATAAGTACTCTGTATCACTGACCAGTGTATAACTAATGTGGTAGTTACTGGTATAAGTACTCTGTATCACTGACCAGTGTATAACTAATGTGGTAGTTACTGGTATAAGTACTCTGTATCACTGACCAGTGTATAACTAATGTGGTAGTTACTGGTATAAGTACTCTGTATCACTGACCAGTGTATAACTAATGTGGTAGTTACTGGTATAAGTACTGTGTATCACTGACCAGTGTATAACTAATGTTGTAGTTACTGGTATAAGTACCGTATATCATTGACCAGTGAATAACTAATGTGGCAGCTACTGGTATAGGTACCGTGTGTCATTGACCAGTGTATAACTTGTTTACATGTAAATACCAGAATGTGGTAGTTTCTGTTATAGGTATTGCGTCATTGACCAGTGTATACCTAATGTGGTAGTTAATGGTATAGGTACCGTGTGTCATTGACCAGTGTATAACTAATGTGGTAGTTACTGGTAAAGGTACCGTGTGTCATCGACCAGTGTAAAACTTATATACGTGTAAATACCAAAATGTGGTGGTTACTGTTATAGGTACCGTGTGTCATTAACAAGTGTATAAGTTATACACATGTAAATACCAGAATGTGGTAGTTACTGGTATAAGTAACGTGTCATACTCCAGCGTAAAATTTATGTACATGTAAATAGTTCATAAAACCAACGAGTTGAATAATGAGACACATCCACTACAGGCTGAGGGACTAATTACCTCAAACTCATCCTTTCCACCATTCTTTTCTGCGGTGGACCGAAGAATGCTACTAGTTGGCGAAACGTTTCCTCGATAACGATTCCCTAATGTGGAACAAGTGTCTCATTCTTTAACTAATGTAAATTTGAGTATTTCAGTGATAGAATCATTAAAAATCCTTCATATAGTAAGATACGAGATTTCATTCTCTGACATTCACCAATGATCCAAGTGCCTTTAAGAACGTTCACCTAGACACAGTGAACCTTGCTTTAACTGAGATAATAAATGTAAATTAGGTCCATATTAAAAAAATGTTTGATCTAGTTAAATTATGTAAATGTTGCATGCACAGAGTATGAAATCTTTATTCGGAGCATGTTAACACACTCACATAGGCTGCCTCACCAACCAGCAAACCAGATGCTAAGGGTCTGACGATCCAATGGGGCCCCATCGTCAGTATCTAGGTTCAGCCAATGACATGTGGATCTGGCAATTGTGAAGGTGACTTGGTTACCGCTCATCTTTTCATCCTTGTCATTTTCATTCTACTGCTGGTTGAAACACGGTGGTGTGCTCTCTCTTGGCTGCTGTTTTGCTTTGATTACTGTGGTGTGGACTAATACATATTGCTGTACATAGTGTATATTGTGTACATACTTCTGTTTATATTTGGTGAAGGATAATATAATTCAAAGATTTTCTGCTGTGTTTATTTTGCTCCTTTTACGCCCAAAACTCTTCGTTAAGAAGCCACTTAGGGATTAACAAAACCTTGGACAGAATATTAAAAAAATTCTTTTGGCCAAAGTTAAGTTATGATGTGAAGAATCATATCCGCTGTTGTAGAGACTGTCAGCAAGTAGGGAAACCTGGACACCCCATTAAACCTGCACCTGTCCATCCTATACCTGCCAATGGAGAACCTTTTGCAGAGTTAATTATAGATTGTGTAAGTCCACTACCTAAATCCAAGTCTGGGAATCAGTACTTATTTATCATTATGTATAGAGTAACTAGTTACCCAAAAGCAATTCTCATGCGCAGTATCAATACTACAGCATTTCTTAAAGTTTTAAATAAGTTTATCTCTTGCTTTGGCATTCCTAAATCTATTCAAAGTGATCAAGGTACTAATTTTATTGCCAAAGCACTTAGAGAAGCATTAACTAGGCTAGGGATAATTCACAACTTATCCACTGCCTGTCATTCTATGTTCCAAGGCGCCCTAGAAAGATTCCATCAGACATTAAAAACCATGATGAGAACTTTTTGTATGCATTTTCCTACAGACTGAGATGAATCACTACATTTGTTACTATTTTCAATAAGAGAAACTGTGCAGGAATCTACAGGATATGGTCCGTTTGAGCTGATCTTTGGGCACAATATACAAAGTCCTCTTCGGGTGCTCAAGGAAGGATGGATGGGAGAAGACGTCTGCTCAACACTCTACAACCCTTCTTCAAGGTTGCAGGTGGCACGTCAGTTGGCTAAGGCTAATTTAAAGGCAGCTCAAAACTTGGTGAAACAGAGGTATGACAGAAATTCAAAGTTTCGCTCCTTCTATCCAGGGGACAAGGTGTTGGTACAGGAACCTATACCTGGCCATACCTTAAAAGCTAGATTTACAGGACCTATGCAAATTGTAAGTAAATTATCTGATGTAAATTATGTGGTATCTCCCCTTGACAAAACCTCAAAAACTAAAACTTACCACATTAATCAAATTAAAGCATTTAATACACCAGATAAAGTACCAGTAATGACTCTGTCATCTTTCTCTGTAGATGACCCTGACTCTTTGCACTCTATTTCTAAGATTAATGTAAAGCTTCCCAACTCTGTCCTCCTAAAGGACCCTAGCCCTTTAATCATGGGGCTATCTAAGAATCATGTAACAAGTTTAACTGCACTCTTACAATCATACCCTGATATCTTTTCGGATGTTCCAAAAAAGTACACTAGGATATCCTGACGTAGATGTTGGAAACTTTAAACCTATTAACCTCACCCCCTACAGAGCTGTTCCTGAAAAGCAGAGACTACTTCAGCAGGAGGTAGAATTTCTGTTAGAGCATGGATTAGTGGAGGAGGAGTCTAGTCCATGGGCCCCACCGTGCATCCTTGTTAAGAAAGCTGATCGATGTTTTCGAATGTGTACAAACTACTGTGAGGTGAATGAGGTCACAATTGCAGATTCTTACCCTCTGCCAATTTCCCAAATTCCTTCTATCTTGTACCAGCTGAGCCCACGGAAGTCACCACGATCATAAAGTCACTTAAAAATAACTGGGGGAATCTGTCTCACGTCCCACCATTATTGTACAAGCAAGCGGCCCATGTCCTTTCGCATGTTATTACATTACTTCTTAACAAGTCACTAGAAACTAGCACTTTCCCGACACTACTCATGACAGCAAGGGTTACACCAATACATGAAGGTGGTGACCCTACAGACGTAAACAACTATAGGCCAATATCAAACTTACCATTGCTATCCAAAATCTTTGAGAAACTCGTGCACAGGAGACTATATTCATTTATAACGTCACAAAACATACTCAACCCCTGCCAATTTGGATTCAGGAAAAATAAAAGCAATAATGATGAAATTATAAAAATGCTAGACCTGCTTTACACAGCATTGGAAAATAAGGAATATCCGCTAGGAATTTTTATTGACCTAAGAAAAGTGTTTGACACAGTAGACCACGGCATCCTACTCCACAAACTTGACCACTATGGTATAAGAGGCCATGCGCTTGTATATTTTAAATCCTACCTTTCTAATAGGTACAAGTATGTCACCATTAAAGACAGCCTCATCAATACGGCCACTTGATACTGGAGTTCCGCAGGGAAGTGTCCTTGGACCCCTGCTCTTCCTCATTTACATCAATGATCTTCCAAACATATCCCAACACCTGAAACCCATTCTCTTTGCTGACGACACGACTTACGTTATCTCCCACCTTAATCTTGCCACCCTCAACACCATTGTTAACGAGGAGCTGCTCAAAATATCGACTTGGATGACAACCAATAAACTTACACTTAACATTGACAAAACCTACTATATTATGTTTGGTAGCAGAGCAGGTGTTGCGCAACTTAACATTAAGATCGACAACACTATAATTGCCAGATATAATGAGGGTAAATTCCTAGGCCTATACCTCGACAACAACCTAAATTTCAGCACCCATATCCAACACATAACAAAAAAAGTATCTAAAACGGTGGGGATCCTCTCCAAGATACGATACTACGTACCGCAAACTGCCCTTCTCACACAATACCATTCACTTATATATCCATACCTCACCTATGCTATCTGTGCTTGGGGTTCAACTGCAGCAACACACCTAAAGCCAATAATAACCCAACAAAAAGCCGCAGTAAGAATAATCACTAAATCCCATCCCTGGCAACATTCCCCCCCCACTCTTCATAGATCTAAACTTACTCTGTTCAGAACATCCACACTTAGTACTGTGCAATCTATATCTACAGGACCTTAAATTCCAATATTAACCTTGACCTAAAACACTTTCTTGATAGTTGTGACAGGATCCACAGGCATAACACCAGACACAAACATCTCTATGACATTCCCCATGTTCGACTAAACCTTTACAAAAATTCAATGTATTTCAAAGGACCTAAAATCTGGAACACCCTACCTAAAAACTCTAGAACTGCAGACACATTCATCACTTTCAAAACTACAGTTAGAAAACATCTTATCTCCCTGATACACCCCGACAACTAACTCCATGATAACCACCTGGTGGTTCACAATTACACTCACTCACCCACTGACTATAAACCCAGAAATACTAATCTTAATCTTAAAATAATAAATCCTAACTAGTTATAAGTTTGCCTATGATACTCCAATATAGACACTTTCTATTGTGCCAAAACAAAAGCATTCACATTGCTAGACTCACAAATTATGATGTAGTCACTTAGCCTTAATACCATAATCTGTAAGGATTTAATGTTAAGAATTAATCTAAGTCTGCCCGAAATGCCTAGCCATGTTAGGTGTCCTAGTGGCCCCCTCTGTAATTAGTATTTTATAACATGTAAACCACACAATACCCAAAACCTGAAAACCCCACATTGTAACCCTTATAGAGAATAAACTTGAATTGAATTGAATAATCGACTTTGTGGGTAAGGCTACTTTTGTGTCCTTAAAGGTTATCTTTGACAGATAAGGCGAAGGAAATCTCTGCCTTCATAATTCCAAGGGGCCATTATCAATGTACAATTACCCCCTTCGGAATGAAAAATGCACCCATATCATTCCAGAAACTGATTCATCAGGCTATTAAAGGACTTGAAGGCACGGCAGCTTATATAGATGACCAACACTTGTTTAGGCTTAAAGCTCTCTTCGAGACCTTCCAGAGTTTCTACCTAACTGTTAACTTATCTAAGTCTTCCTTTGGCCAGGCTACTGTTAATGTTTTGGGCCATGAAGTAGGTAGTGGCAAAGTGGCCCCAAAATTTGTTAAAATTATCGCCATTAAAAACTATCCAGTACCTCAGGATAGGAAATCCCTCCAACATTTCTTAGGTATGGTAGGATTTTATAGAAGATTCTGAAAAATTTTGCAGATATTATAGCCCCTCTAACCTTCCTTACCGGTCCCAAAATGCTCTTTAAGTGGACCTCAGAATGTCAAGAGGCTTTTAGTAAAGCCAAATTACTCCTTTGTACTGCACCTATTCTCTTATTTCTTGATTTCTCCAGGTTGATGCTTGTGACTATGGGGTAGGGGCAGTACTTCTGCAATCTGGGCATGATGGGTTGCAGCCTGTGGCTTACTAATCCCACAAATACCAGCTGCACCAGTTGGCCAACTCCACAATTGAAAAAGAAGCCGTCGCTCTGATACTGGCTTTGAAGCACTTTGAAGTGTATGAGGGCCAGACCTCTCAGGTGGTCACAGTGACCATAATCCTCTGGTCTACCTGCAACATATGAAGAACTATAACACAAGATTCATGAGGTGGTGCATCAGACTGCAACTGTAAAACAAAAATTTGTCACATCACTGGCTGATTCTTTATCCCGTATATATTAGGTTAGGATGTGTTATGGACTTTGGATAAACACATGTATAGGTCTTTTTTCCCCTTTTGTATATAATGAATATTTAATTATGTGGGTGTTTTTTTAGTGAGGGGGTATTCCACTACTATCCACAGGTATCTTGGACCTATGTCAGCCCTTCTGTCTGCTGTCTCGCTCTAAGTTTAGAGTTTGGCTTTATGTCACGATAAAAGCTGAGCTCTATCTAATGAGTTGGATGGTTGAGAGGAAAGGCAGTTCCATTATACTGTGCCATGGTGGCACTTTTACCCATTGAGGTGGAAGCCTAGTCCTGAGCCCTATTGGGGTGGGGGTGTTGCATGCAAAGAGTATGTAATCTTTATTTAGAGCATGTTAACACGCTCACATAGGCTGCCTCACCAACCAGCGAACCAGATGCTAAGGGTCTGACGATCCCATCGTCAGGTCAGTATCTAGGTTCAGCCAATCACATGTGGATCTGGCAATTGTGAAGGTGACATGGTTACCACTCACCTTTTCACCCTTGTAATTTTCATCCTACCGCTGGTTGAAGCACGGTGGCTGCTGTTTTGCCTTGATTACCGTGGCGTGCACTAATGCCTATTGCTGTACATAGTGTATATAGTGCGCATACTGCTATTTATACTTGCTGAAGGATAATATAATTCAAAGATTTTCTGCTGTGTTTATTTTGCTCCCTTTACACCCAGGATAACAGGCATTTGAGTACCTGAGTTGTAAATGTATAATTAAATCTGAGATAGAAGTGAAAGGTGAAGTAATGGTGCCAGGCAGGGACACTGCCTCTACCTACCTCTAATCGATGCAAGGTGAGGACACTGCCTCTACCTACCTGTAAGCAGTGCCAGGTGGGAACCCTACCTCTACCTACCTCTTTGTGGTTCCAGATGGGGACACTGCCTCTATCTACCTCTCAGCAGTGCCAGGCAGGGACACTGCCTCTATCTACCTCTCAGCAGTGCCAGGCAGGGACACTGCCTCTACCTACCCCTCACATTACATTTTATAATGATAAATTTAATATAAATATTCTAATGCTGCGAATGTGTATAAATTACATATATTGCAAGATCTGATTAATTTGTCATCCCTCTCTGTATGGTCTCTAATTCATTTACTCGCATGTATATTTTGTACCATGGAGATCAGCATTCCTCTGTATCATCTAATGAGTCATCAATAACATGATGACTCATTAGATGATAACCTCTGGTCGGATCACTGTCAGTGATCCGACCAGAGGCTAACTCTGGTCAAAGCACTGACAGTGATAAGGAAATGTGTGAAATTTTTAACTCTTATTTCCTCTCAGTTTTATGCAGGAAGATACTGGCGAAATTCCAGAAATAATTAATTATGCAGAAAAGGACGATAATAAACTTTGCATGACTAGGGTAACTAGTGACATGGTCCTCAGACAAATAGAGAAATTAAAAACGAATAAATCCCCATACCCTGATGAACTGTTTGCAAGGGTTTTAAAGGAATGAAAAGTTTAACAATGCTTTGGCTATTTTTTTTTACAACATATCACTACAAACTGGCATAGTGCCAGACAAGTGAAAAATGGCAAATGTAATACCTATTAACAAAGCAGGAGACAGGTCCTTAGCTTAGAACTGTAGACAAATAAGCCTTACCTCCATAGCTGGAAAATTTATGGAATCAATAATAGCCAAGGCAGTTCATAGCCATCTTGAAAGGCATGAAGTGATTAATGAATCTCAGCACAGTTATACAAATGGGCATTCCTGCCTTACGAATTTTCTAACATTTTTTCAGAAAGGTATTTGAGGAGGTAGATCATGGTAATGAATATGATATTGTGTATATGGACTTCATTAAGTCTTTTCATAGAGTTCCACATCAAAGACTACTGAGGAAAATTAAGGCACACAGAATAGGAGGGGAAATTTTTTCCTGGGCAGAGGCGTGGTTGACAGATAAACAGCAAAGATTTTGCATCAATGGGGAGAAATCAGAGTGGGGGCGCATCACGAGTGGTGTTCCGCAGGGGTCAGTGATGGACCCCTTGTTTTTCACAATTTATATTAACGTCATTGACGAGGGAATAAATAGTGATATTAACAAGTTTAATGATGACACCAAAATAGGTCACCTAATTCATTCTAATGAGGACATTAGAGCACTCCAGGATGATCTGAATAGACTGATGCAGTGGTCGGAGAAGTGGCAGATGTAATTTAAAAAGTTCTAAAAATTGGACAAGAAAATGCCCATGCCACATATAAACTAAAAAACGTAGATCTTAATATTACTGATTGCAAAAAAGTATTTAGGAGTTCTGGTTAGTAGTAATATAAGACCAAGACAAC
This sequence comes from Cherax quadricarinatus, assembly GCF_038502225.1. Classification (NCBI taxonomy): domain Eukaryota; kingdom Metazoa; phylum Arthropoda; class Malacostraca; order Decapoda; family Parastacidae; genus Cherax; species Cherax quadricarinatus. Next base: position 26,747,351 of record NC_091316.1, read on the forward strand.
AGAGCATAAGTGTTCACAATAAAGTGAACAAAATCCTTGGCTTTATATCAAGGAGCATAAATAATAGAAGTCCTCAGGTTGTTCGACAAATCTATCTTTAGTTATGCCTCATTTAGATTATGCTGCACAGTTTTGGTCACCATATTACAGAATCGATGTAAATGCACTGGAAAACGTACAAAGCAGGATGACAAAGTTGATCCCAAGTATCAGAAAACTTCCCTATGAGGATAGACTGAGGGCCCTGAATCTGCACTCTCTAGAAAGACGTAGAATTAGGGGGGATATGACTAAGGTGTGTAAATGGACAACAAGAAGAAATAGAAGGAATGTAAAAGCATGCTAAAAATATCTAGCAGGACTCGACACACAGTAGAAGCATCGAGTCCTGCTGACTGTGATCTTTCTCTGTATATACCCGCTTGTTTCTGCGTGGTGGAATGATATTTAACCAGTAAGGATACCATAGCTCCTAAAGACGTCAGCATGGCACAAGCCCTGAAGGACAAACATCCACTCAGGGCTCCCAGTACCAACATTGACCTCCCTGATATTGTAGCAGGCGAAGAACATCTGACCTTACAGGATGCTGATGTGTATAAAGCTGCTATGTCATTTCCACAGGGCTCAGCAGGAGGTTTCACCGGTTTAAGGCATCAACACTTAAAACAAATGCTCACTCCAGCACTTCGTGATGTTTCATGGAGGTTGCTTTCTGAACTCACCATATATTCCAATGTGTGTCTGGCTGGCAGTGTCCCAGAGGCCATTAGACCCCTTTTCTTTGGCGCCTCATTGTGTGCCCACCGGAGAAAAGATGGAGGAATCAGGCCCATTGCAGTGGGCAACACCCTTGGGCGCCTAGTTGCCAAGGCTGCAGTAAGAAGGGTGAGTCAAGAGGCTGCTGCAATGCTGAAACTAACTCAGCATCACGAGTATACATCAACAACTTGTCCGATGAAAAAGCCTTGATCAAATTGGACTTTGCCAACGCAGTCATAAGGGATGCTGCTCTCCAAGCAGTTTATAGAAACTTCCCTCCCCTCTATCCATTCATAGAATCCTGTTATAGTGTGACTTCGTAACTATTGTTTGGGCACCATGTAACTGACTCGTGTGAGGGTGTGCAAAAGAGGGACCCTCTCGCCCCCTTTCTATTCTGTTTGATCATCAAGGAAGTCACAGAAGCATTCTCCAGCGAGCTCAATATCTGGTTCCTGGACGATGGTACCCTAGCTGGTACAACAGAATCTCTCCTAGAGGACATCAGTAAAATTAAAGACATGGGAGAAAGCCTTGGCCTATCTTTAAACCCCACCAAATGTGAAATAGTTTCTACCAATCGACACATGATTCAGAATATTAGTGTAGTTTTACCAGGAGCACGAGCCATTGATCCAGCCAATAGTACTCTACATGGCGCTCCTCTTGGGTCCAATGCCATCGATCTGATCCTAGAAAAAAAAAAGTCTCAGACCTCCGGACGATGGAAAGCAAGATGAAAGACAATGATACACATGATGCCTTCTACCTACTCACCAGGTGCCTGTCAATCCCAAAACTTACCTATTTTCTGAGATGCTCCCCAGCATTCAGCAGTCCGAAACTCAAGGAATATGACTCTCTCTTTAAGACCACGCTAGAGAGTGTACCGAGTCTTTCCCTTGAAGATGGACAGTGGTTGCAAGCCTCACTTCAGGTCAGGCTTGGGGGGCTGGGAGTATGCAGATCCTCCCAAATTGCTTTACCAGCATTCCTATCCTCTTCCATAGCATCAAACGAGTTAATAAGACAAATTCTTCCTGATAACCTCAGTGACTCAGCAGGAATACAGGACCCTAACTATGCCAGTGCTATCGCTTAATGAGAGAGACTTGCTGCTCCAGCACTGGCTCACAAACGGTCAAGCTGGGAAGGCTCAATCGCTGAAAAGGTGCTTGCCAACATGCTGAGGGCTACAACATCAGACAGGAAGACTGCCCATCTCCAGGCTGTGAGCACACATCACTCCGGGGACTTCCTCCAAACAGTTCCCATATTGGCAATGAGAACGTGCCTCGACCCTACGACCCTACGTATTGCAATGACTCTGCGCCTTGCTGCCCCAATTCACACGGAATATACACGTGTATTTGCGGCTGCACCTTGCTGCCCCAATTCACACAGAATGTACGTGTATATGCGGCGAAGCACAAGCCGACCAATATAGTCTAGATGGTCTTAATTGTTCCAAAACCAAGGGCTGGCATGCAAGACACAGTGAGGTCCACGACATCATAAAGAGTACCCTTGCTACAGCTGGATGCCCAGCCGAGAGGGAGCCCCGATTACTAGCAGCCAATAATACCCACAACCCAGCAAACCACCCTGACGGAATCACCATCTATCCTTGGAAGAATGGCAGGCTCTTAGCATGGGACTATACCTGTGTGTCCATACTGGCTAACACCTGCATCCGTCACTGTGTCAGGTGACAGTGAGAAGCTGATGACCACAGGGAGGAATACAAGATCAGCAAGTACAGGGACATAAGCCAACAGTATCAATTTGTCCCAGTGGGATCAGAGACTTTGGGATCATGGGGAAAAAATGCCATGCGTTTCCTTAAAGAATTGGGTTCTAGACTCATCGACACCACCAGAGACCCAAGGGCGGCCACTTTTATGTTCCAGCGCCTCAGCGTGGCCATCCAGAGGGGAAATGCTTGCTGCATACTTGGCTCACATCCGGCTTCGGAGGAGCTGGAAGAAATTCATAATCTTTAATATCTTGTACCATTATATTCATGTTTGTGTTTTCTGCAAATGTATTCTGTTTATTAATAAATGTTCACATAGAATATGAAATATAGGGGGTGGTAGGAGAAGAAAATATTCAAACAGCTCCGGGGAGAACCTTGAGTTTTCCCTGAGGTACGTTTATTGTCTTCTGTGAGGATGAGGGTCCCCAGTCCAGCTATAAAGGTGGTTTCTCCCTATATATATATATATATATATATATATATATATATATATATATATATATATATATATATATATATATATATATATATATATATATATATATATATATATATATAATTAAATCCTTAAGAAATTTTCCTAGAGCTGATAACCTCTTTCGCCTTCCCCGTCAACACAAAAAAGGGAGAGGCAGAACCCCCACTCACTCTACTGACAGTGAAAAAGTCAGAGTCCAGGTGAGCAAGAAAATTGAAGAGAGCAACACAGTGGGGGCAATCAGAATTATTACCAATGAAGATACAGTTGCTCCCAGGGATGCTGACACGGCTGAAGCACTTAGAGAAAAGCAACCTGCCAGGGAAACCAGTGGCACCAACAGTTCCAACACCTCTGTCCCCACTATAGAACCATTGATTGTGGAAGACTCAGACATTTACAAGGCAATAATGTCGTTCCCATCTGGCTCTGCTGGGGGTTACACTGGAATAAGGCTACAGCATTTAAAGGAAATGGTTAATCCAGTTATTGGGGAAATTGCAGAGACACTGCTTTCAGAGATCACAAGGTTCGTCAACAATTCCTTGGCTGGTCTGATTCCTGATGAAATTAGACCTTTCTTTTTTGGTGCAACACTTTGTGCACTTAAAAAGAAGGATGGAGGAATTCGGCCAATTGCAGTAGGCAACACGTTACGCCGCCTCGTATCCAAAGCTGCTGTCCGAAGTGTTCGTGCACAGGCAGCCATGATGCTTCAACCAAACCAGCTTGGCTTTGGGGTCTCTCAAGGAAGTGAAGCAGCGGTTCATGCAACAAGGGCGTATATCAACAACCTGCCTGAGGACAATGCAGTGGTAAAATTAGATTTCAAGAATGCGTTCAATCTCCTGAAAAGAGACGTGGTATTAGCAGCAGTACAAGAACATTTCCCTGGTCTCTTCCCTTTTGTTTCAGC
>NC_091316.1:26756265-26788765 GCF_038502225.1 Cherax quadricarinatus
AATATATATCCTACCTAGAAAATTGGGAGTTGAAATGTTGAAGCCGAACAGAGGTGGCTTTCTAAAGTTATCTCATGGGAGCCAGATTCTGGAACTGTTAACCTACAATTGAGGAGGGGGCACCTGAATGTGTCAAATGTTCCAGGAACCTTCACTTAGTAATAATTTACCAGGGTTGAAAATTTGAAGAGAGTTGAATAAGACGTTCTGAAGTTACTGTGTAAACGAATACCTTGGGTGAGTTAGTGACAGCGATGACCGCTGTAACTTACAGTGCACCAGAATGTGCCGGGACTCACACAAATATTTTACCTGTTCATTAAACTCGAGAAAATTAAAAACCCAATAAAACGTAAGTTTTCATTATTTCCCATTTTTCATTCTGCAGTTCAGTTGTTTCTTATATTCTGCAATTATATTTGATTTTGTGTTTTCGAAGAAAACACAAAATCAAATATTAATTCGAAGAAAAGTATTTGAAATCGGCCCAAAGTGGCATTCACTAATTATTTAATAAATTTGTAATTTAAAATTTACTTAGCTCAAAGTAAAAGTCAAACTTCCCTTTAGCAACTAAACTTAATGGGCACTTTCCTGTTCATAAGATGTGTTAGCCACTAAATACTGAGGTTATTCAGTAAAGGTAGAATTGAATGCTATTCGTGAATAAACTGGGATCTAAGCTACGAAGTGTTTACACGTTAAACTAGCAGATGTTCTCTTACACACACTCTTCTCTTGCACGTCTTAATTAGGAAGTACCGTTCTTGTACGTGTGAATTCAAGCAACAAAGAATTTTGAAAGTTATCAGAATCAATAGAGAATACTGGGAACTGGCTTTACAACTTTGGTCAGTGGACACCTGTAAAGGCCAGTTAGAAGAATCTTGTCGTACACCGCTGGTGTACACGACTTGGTGTACACGACTGGTGTACACGACTGGTGTACACGACTGGTGTACACGACTGGTGTACACGACTGGTGTACACGACTGGTGTACACGACTGGTGTACACGACTGGTGTACACGACTGGTGTTTCAACCCGATCGGATAAGGCCTTGTCATGTTATGAGCGAATATGAATGAAAAGTTGAAGGAAGAAATAAATACATTCCGGCAACTACTTTCAAGGTGCCCGTTCGGGAACACCTAAATGTATTCAGTGGCTGGAGAAGCTTAGATTCACCAGTAGATAGAGCATAGGAGTTCTGAAACTAAATTCAACTTGCTATTGAGAGTAGAGATGAAGGGCCCAGAAACGGAAGCTCAACCTTCGCAAACAAAGTGATAAAAAGAGTTAGTTGAAAAAAAAAATATTAGAATAATTAAGTGAATAATCTCAAACACAGGTTAACAAACTACTAGAAACAGATAGATGAGCATTGCTGGGAGAATAAACGCCCAAAGGTAGAAGTACAGCGAGGCGAATAAACTCCCAAACAGATATATATGAAATGCTCAGAGAATAAACTCCCAAATGCAAAGAGATGAATAAAGCTAAGTGAATACAAGCTAGGTGATTAATATAGCTAGGTGATTAAACTCCAAAAACAGATATTTGAGTAGGCTGGAAGATCTTGTAGGTCTATCATACGAGTATTTACACTTGTCCAACCCTCTGACAGTTTTTTCGAAGATAGTTAAGTACACCTACGTGAATGCACAACGGAACACACCCAGAAAAGTATAGTTTAAAGATTAAACCGTAAACACAAATAAGCAGATATAGCTTAAGTGAATAAAGGAATAATCACTGAGTAATGAATACAGCTAGGTGAATACAAGCACAAAATAGACAGAGGGAGAGTAGATAAGTGAAAACTTGTACAAACACTGTTAAATGAGAGTATCTGGTGTCAACAAACACAGAGAGATGTGAATAACTGGTTGAACAAACACAGACTGATGAGAATGACTAGGTGAACAAACACAAACATGAAAAAAAGATGGTTGTATAGAGGAACAAACTTAGATGAGTATAGGTGGGTGAATAAACGCCCAAATATCTATAGATGAGAGTAGGTAGGGAAAAATGTTAAATAAGCGAATAAACGCAGATAGACGATAATAGCTAGAAGAACAAACGCCAAAATACAAGTAAATAATTAAAACTAGTTAATAAATAAATAATTAGAGACAGATGAATATAGCTAAGAGAACAAGCGAAAAAAGAGATAAATGAGTGCAGTAAAGTGAACAAACCGACAAATATAAATATACGCGAGCAACAACATGAACGATGCAGACAAATACAACAAGGAAAACTACCATGGATGGGTCTACCTGGACGATGTTTCGGGGTCAAAGCCCCGGTGGCCCGGTAAATGACTAGGCCTCCTGGTAGATCAGGGCCTGATCAGCCAGGCTGTTGCTGCTGTCCGCATGCAATCCAACATTCGAATCACAGCCCGGTTGGTATATCTAGTTCCCTCTTTAAGACAGCCAGGGGTGTATTGGTACTCCCCCTTATGCATAATGGGAAGCTGTTGACCTGTGTTGAGCCCTTGACATTTATGCTTTTTCTTAGTGTACTCACAGCACTCACAGCTTTTCACAATCTGCAGAGTCTTTGGCTTTCGTAGGGAGTGATTTCTATGTGTAGATTTGGGACCAGTTCTTCTAGGATTTTCCAGGTATAAATTATGATATATCTTTCTCGCCTGCGTTCCAAGGAGCACACGGAAAGAGGCTTCAGGCATTCTCAGTAATTAATGTGCTTGACCAATTATATACGTGCAGTGAAGGTTCTCTGTTCATTCTCCAGATCTGCAGTTTTGTCTGCCCTGAATGACGCTCTTAGTATTCATCAATATTCCAGCCTAGAAAGAACAAGTGATTTAAAGAGAATCATTATTAACTTGACATCTTATGTTTTGAAGGTTCTCAAAATCCATCCTTTCATTTTCGTCGCAGTTGTGATAATAACACCGTTGCGATCCTTGAAGGTGAGATCCTCTGCTATTATCAGTTTACTTTCTCGCTCTATTGTTGGTTAGAATTTGTTTTATTCTTCTTTCTAGCTTTTATTGACTCAGGTTTTCCAAAACGAGCAACTGAAATTTATCCTCAATGAACATCATGTTGTTTTCTGAGACCCAATTAATTCTTGGTTTATTTCTACTTGGAGATTTTTCAGTGTATTCAGTGGATGACACTCTCATGCAAATTATAGTATCACTTGCTATGGTCAGATATGAAGCTAAAGAGAAGGAGGTGAGCTGCCAGCACTGTACCTTGTGGAACACAGCTTTCATTGTGGTAAACTGTGTACTCTTTGTGTTCATCTTTTCCAGTTATTTCTCTAGTGCGCAGTTTGTGCGTCATTACACCTTGATCACACTTGTCGAAGGCCTTTTCAGAGTCTTTGTTTACTACATCTACCTGGAGTCAACCTGGAGGGTGTTCTGAGGTCAACGTCCCCGCGGCCCGTCCTTGACCAGGCCTCCCAGTGGGTCAGGGCCTAATCAGCCAGGCTGTTACTCCTGGCCGCACGTAGTCAGACGTACTAACCACAGCCTGACTGATGGCGCACTGACTAGGTATCTGTCCAGCTCCATCTTGAAAGTAGTCTGGGGTCTATTTATAATTCCCCTTATGTCGCGTGGTAGGCTGTTTAACAGTCTTGGGCCCCGTACACTTATTGTTTTCTCTTAGTGCATTAATTTAGCCCCTACTTTTCATTGCGGGTATGTTTCACCGTGTGCCCTGTCTTTTCCTTTCGTAGGGAGTAATTTCTCTGTGAAGATTTGGGACCAATTCCTCTAGAATTTTCCAGGTGTAGATTATGATGCATCTCTCTTGCCTGCACGCCAGTAACTACAGGTGAAGAGACTCCAAGCGTTCCAAGTAATTAAAGTTTTTGATGGAACTTATAAGTGCAGTAAAGGTTCTCTGTACATTCTCTAGATCTGCGATTTCATCTGCCTTGAATGGAACCGTTAATGTACAGCAGTAATCTACTTGTCAGCATTGAGTTTGTCCTGTAGTGCATCCAGTACCACGTCACAGTGGTCCAGTAGTTATGAGAGGCAGCAGCCACCTACTTTATACTCATGTTGCTTTGGATTGTGTAGTTGTTGAGAATCCAAGTGGTTAGCAATCTCGCTTATTAGAACACTTTCAAAGATTTTTATAATATGGGACATTGGAGCTATCGGTCTACAATTCTTTACTATTGCTTTGTTACTACCTTTGTGAAGTGCGGCAATATCCGTTGTTTTCAGTGAATTTGGGATGACCGCCGTGTGTAAGTCACTTCTCTATAACATACTGAAGTATGCGATAGAAATTTCCTGCAGTTCTTGATGACAACAGAGTTCCACAAGGCTAGACCTGAGGCAGAGTACATGGACCTATTGTCAACGGCTTTTCTCAAGTCTATTTGAGTTAGGGTTATATCGGAAATTTTGGATATATTGACAAGGTTTTGAGTCTTGTTAATAAAAAAAATTCGTTCGGAATGTCGATCTGATTATCAGCTCACTAAACACATCGTCATATTGAAACTTAAATATGTCACTCGTATGGCTGGTAAGACATGTGCAACAGTTAGGTATCTTTATTTCGAAACGTTTCGCCTACACAGTAAGCTTCTTCTGTCGGGTACAGAAAAGTTGGTAGAAGCAGAAGAGATGTGAAGACGATGTAATCTGTCCATCAGCCTTGAAGACTGTTGCACATATGTCTTATTTAACAACCTGTCGGTATTTTATACCATTTAAATATTCAGCATATCACTTATATTTTTACTGTCGTCAGTGTCGTAAGAAGTATTTTGGATTTCTTTCAGTGTCATCAATTTCTTTTAGCTCCTGCCTCTCCTGGATTCTGCATGATTTATTTAACTTAGGTTTATTTTCTTTTTTATCCTAGTCAACGCATCTTCATTTCTGATAGTCTAGCCCCCGTGAAGACTTCTGTGATTTACTTATAATAATAATAATAATAATAATAATAATAATAATAATAATAATAATAATAATAATAATAATATCTTTATTTACTACAAGTACATGTACAAGGTATACAGTCCTAGCTGACATCAATGGCATACTGCTATATAGAAAGCCGCTTGTTATGCATAGCATTTCGGGCAAATTAGGTCAGTTTTGTGCCAGGATGCGACCCAAACCAGTCGACTAACACCCAGGTACCCATTTTACTGGTGGGGAACAAAGACAATCGGTGTATATAAACACGCCCAATGTTTCTACCCTCGCTGGGAATCGAAACCAGACCCTCGCTGTGTGAAGTGAGAGCTTTAGCCACCAGGCCACGGGGCCACTAGTGTAAAGGAAGCTTCGTTCTCCATCTAGTTTACATCTTCTCTTCTTGAATAATAAACAGGCATACAGTTCCGACAGGTTGGTAAGTATGACACATATGCAACAGTTAGGTACCTTTATTCCGAAGCGTTTCGCCTATTCAGTAGGCTTCTTCAGTCGAGTATATAAATGATGACAGAAGCAGTAGAGACGTGAAGAAGATGAAATCAGTCCATCACCACTGAAGACGTAGTTCTGAGGTGGTCAGTCCCTCTGCCTGGGGACGAGATTTCGTATTGACATTATGAGGGATAATGGGAGCAATCCTATTATCTGTCTCGGTGCTGGAGGCAACGATGTTGGCAGACATAGGAAAGAGGACCTGATAAGCAGGTATAAGTCAGCAATAGAATTAATTAAGAAGGGAAGGAACCCTGTGATCTGTGGTATTTTGAGGAGAGGAGTTGGAAATGAATGGTTGTCCAGGGCAATTGGTGTCAACTGCTGGCTGGACAAATACTGTAAGGAAAATGCGGTAACATTCATTGACAACTGGGACCACTTCTATGACAGAAATGACATGTATGCCAGGGATGGGGTTCACTTATCTAGGTGTGGGGTGGGGGCACTGGCAACTGAAATGGAGGGCTTTAAACTAGAAATAGTTAGTGGTATGGGTTTTTGGTGGAAAACATTGAGTCCCAGTGTAGTAATATTGTGAGTTTTAAGGGAACCAATAAGAGGCAGAATGAGGTGGATATTGGAAAGTCAGTTGCACTAGGTGACAAGGACAGTAATAGGAAGAGTGGAAAAACAGAAATGAACAGGAGGGGTAAAGAGAAAGGAGGGTCTTTAAACTAATATTATACTAATAGTCATAGTGCTAGGAATAAGATGGACGAGTTGAGAATAGTTGGAAGTTCGGGAAACATTGATGTATTTACCATAATTGAGACGTGATTTATTACGAGAAATCGGGACATGCATGTTGAATGTCACATTCAGGGTTTTAAATTTTTCTGAAATAATATATACAGAGTCTGTCTGGATAGAATTTTCAGAGGGGCATGAAAAATTTATTTTAGGCGCGATATACCTTTCCCCAAACTTAGATAGGGATCAAGTTGTACCTGGGAGACAGGTGGTACTTTAGCAACAGTGGCCACAACACACTCCATCCTTTTATGCCCACCTTCTCAGCTCTCTACAGTGGGCATTACTTTGGGAGGAAACTGTTAAGGCCACATTGCACGATAACGTAGTAATTCTAGGGGATTTTAACTTTAGTCAGATTGATTAGAATTCTTTGACTGGGAATTTAGAATCTAACGACTTCCTAGAGGTAGTTCAGGATTGTTTTTTGAAGCAGTTTGTGACAGAGCCTACAAGGAAAAATAATGTGCTTGACTTGGTTCTGGCAAACAAAGAAACCCTTGTTAATAATTTAGAAATTACAGAGGGACTTGGCACAAGCGACCACAAATCAATTAGTAGGTATAACTCAGTAAGGGTACCAGATTTTCGCTTAACAAATTACAATGGGCTTAGAGAACACTTATCACCTCTGAACTGGGGTAACGAAGTGAACTATCAACATAACAAATTTCTAAACACTATACATGCTGCCAAAGGAACGTTTATTCCATGTAAAGAAATAAGATCGAAATGACCCGAAATTGATGGATAATAGGCTCAAATATCTTTTAGGGCAGAAGAAAGGAATTTATAGGTGCATCATAAGAAGTGAGGGTAATCTTATAAATCAATATATTCACATTAAGAGGGAGGTTAAAAAGGAGATAAGAGAGGCAAAACTGGACTATGAAATAAAAGTTGGTAGGGATTCGAGAACTAATCCGAAATGCTTTTTCCAAGTTTATAGAACAAAAGTTAGAGATAAGTCCCCTTAAAAATAACTCTGGGTATCTTACTGACAAGGAGTATGAAATGTGCTCGATTTTTAATATTTTTTTTCTCTCAGTTTTCATAATTAAGTTTTATAGTGGGCCTGAAGAAGATAAATTATGCATTATCACAGTCACTAGAGAAATGGTTATCAAACAGATAGACCGAATGAAGCAAAATAAATTCCCTGGCCCTGGGGAGCTTTTTTCAAGGGTTCTTAAAGAGTGTACAATGAACTTTGTGAACCATTGACTAATATTTTTAATATTTCTCTTCAAACAGGTGTAGTGTTTGATATGTGGAAGATGGCTAATATAATTCCTATTTAAAACAGGGGACAAGTCGTTACCGTCAAATTACTGCCCAATAAGCCTGACCTCAATTATACGCAAATTACGTAGAGTCAGTTATAGCTGATATTATAATAAGCCATTTTGAAAAGTATAATTTGATTAATGATACTCAGCATGGATTCACGACGGTCCGTTCCTGTCTAACTAATTTACTAACTTTCTTCTGTAAAGATTTTGAGGCTGTTGATAATGATAAAGAATTCGATACTGTTTAATTGGATTTTAGTAAGGCTTTTGATAGAGTTCCGCACCAGACACTGGCAAAGAAAGTGGCAGCTTATGCCACTGGGGAAAAAGTCCTGTTATGGATCGAGTCATGGCTCACGAACAGAAAGAAGAGTGGGTTGGTAGGTAAGACACATAGGCAACAGTTAGGCAACTTTATTCCGAAACGTTTCATCTGTTCATCTTGTCAGACACTGCAACACATGGCCTCTTGGTACAGAAAACGCCTTAGACAACCCTTTCAAGTGAGAACTGTTGGATCTGAGAGGGACCTGACCTCTCAGTGGTTACATTCTCACTACTACTACTACTACTACTCTGCACCTCTCCTTCCGACAGTATTTAAGTCTCCGCACTGTCGCTTGATCTTCAGATAGTTCCTGACTATGGAACTGAACTTCTCCAGGCCTAGGGACTGACAACCTCAAATTCTGCGACTTCAAGGGTGATGGACTGATTACATCGTCTTCACATCTCTACTGTTCCTGCCTACTTTCTGTATTCGACTGAAGAAGCCTACTGTGTAGGCGAAACGTTTCGGAATAAAGTTGCCTAACTGTTGCCTATGTGTCTTACCTACCAGCTTGTCGGTATTGTATACCATTTTGATGTTCATCTTGTCAGACACTGCAACACATGGCCTCTTGGTACAGAAAACGCCTTAGACAACCCTTTCAAGTGAGAACTGTTGGATCTGAGAGGGACCTGACCTCTCAGTGGTTACATTCTCACTACTACTACTACTACTACTCTGCACCTCTCCTTCCGACAGTATTTAAGTCTCCGCACTGTCGCTTGATCTTCAGATAGTTCCTGACTATGGAACTGAACTTCTGCAGGCCGAGGGACTGACAACCTCAAATTCTGCGACTTCAAGGGTGATGGACTGATTACATCGTCTTCACATCTCTACTGTTCCTGCCTACTTTCTGTATTCGACTGAAGAAGCCTACTGTGTTGGCGAAACGTTTCGGAATAAAGTTGCCTAACTGTTGCCTATGTGTCTTACCTACCAGCTTGTCGGTATTGTATACCATTTTGATGTTCATCTTGTCAGACACTGCAACACATGGCCTCTTGGTACAGAAAACGCCTTAGACAACCCTTTCAAGTGAGAACTGTTGGATCTGAGAGGGACCTGACCTCTCAGTGGCTACATTCTCACTACTACTACTACTACTACTCTGCACCTCTCCTTCCGACAGTATTTAAGTCTCCGCACTGTCGCTTGATCTTCAGATAGTTCCTGACTATGGAACTGAACTTCTCCAGGCCGAGGGACTGACAACCTCAAATTCTACGACTTCAAGGGTGATGGACTGATTACATCGTCTTCACATCTCTACTGTTCCTGCCTACTTTCTGTATTCGACTGAAGAAGCCTACTGTGTAGGCGAAACGTTTCGGAATAAAGTTGCCTAACTGTTGCCTATGTGTCTTACCTACCAACCTGTCGGTATTGTATACCATTTTGATGTTCATCTTGTCAGACACTGCAACACATGGCCTCTTGGTACAGAAAACGCCTTAGACAACCCTTTCAAGTGAGAACTGTTGGATCTGAGAGGGACCTGACCTCTCAGTGGCTACATTCTCACTACTACTACTACTACTACTACTCTGCACCTCTCCTTCCGACAGTATTTAAGTCTCCGCACTGTCGCTTGATCTTCAGATAGTTCCTGACTATGGAACTGAACTTCTCCAGGCCGAGGGACTGACAACCTCAAATTCTACGACTTCGAGGGTGATGGACTGATTACATCGTCTTCACATCTCTACTGTTCCTGCCTACTTTCTGTATTCGACTGAAGAAGCCTACTGTGTAGGCGAAACGTTTCATAATAAAGATACCTAACTGTTGCATATGTGTTTTACCTAACAGCCTGTCGGTATTTTATACCATTTTAATGTTCAATCTGTCAGACACTGCAACACAAGGGTATCTTGGTACAGACCTGCAATCAACTTCGACAACTTCCACTAGTGAGAGGGGCTGGATTTGAGAGGGACCTGACTTCTCAACATCTGAGTTCTTACCTCTCCTAGTGGCCTACGTCTCACCTCTTGGCGCTATAAAAAGCTCCATCCTGTCACTTCTTCTCCATATTGTTTCATACTATGGAACAATGCTCTTCTCCAGACTGAGGGACTGACCACCTCGAAACTTTAAGGGTGATTGACTGATTACATCGTCTTCAAGTATCTTCTGCTTCTATCAACTTTTCTGTACTTGACTGAAGAAGCCTACTGTGTAGGCGAAACGTTTCATAATAAAGATACCTAACTGTTGCATATGTGTCTTACCTAACAACCTGTCGGTATTTTATACCATTTTAATGTTCAGTCCACAGATGATAAGTGTTCTCTAAGCCCATTGTAATCTGCTAAGTGAAAATCTGAGGCCGTTACTGAATTATCCCTATTATCATATTTTCATTCAGTGCTAAAGGTAATTGATCTGTGGTCACTTGCACCAAGTTCCTCTGTAATTTCTAAATTATTAGCAAGGATTTCCTTGTTTGTCAAGCCAAGTAGGTTGTTTCCCCTCGTAGGTTCTGTAATAAACTGCTTTAAAAAGCAGTCTTGAACCACTTCTAAGAAGTCGTTAGACTCTAAATTCCCAGTCAAGGAATTCCAATTAATCTGACTAAAGTTAAAGTCTCCTAGAATTACTAGGTTATCGTGTTTTGTAGACTTAATAATTTCCTCCAAAGTAGTCTGCCTTGGCCCCTTTCTAAGTTTAGTGACGGTATGAACATTAAAATGGTATAAAATACCGACAGGTTGTTAGGTAAGACACATATGCAACAGTTAGGTATCTTTATTGTGAAACATTTCGCCTACACAGTAGGCTTCTTCAGTCAAGTACAGGAAAGGTTGATAGAAGCAGAAGATACTTGAAGACGATGTAATCAGTCCATCACCCTTAAAGTTTTGAGGTGGTCAGTCCCTCAGTCTGGAGAAGAGCATTGTTCCATAGTATGGAACAATACGACTGTGTCTGACAGATTGAACATTAAAATGGTATAAAATACCGACAGGTTGTTAGGTAAGACACATATGCAACAGTTAGGTATCTTTATTGTGAAACGTTTCGCCTACACAGTAGGCTTCTTCAGTCAAGTACAGGAAAGGTTGATAGAAGCAGAAGATACTTGAAGACGATGTAATCAGTCCATCACCCTTAAAGTTTTGAGGTGGTCAGTCCCTCAGTCTGGAGAAGAGCATTGTTCCATAGTATGGAACAATATGGAGAAGAAGTGACAGGATGGAGCTTTTATAGCGCCAAGAGGTGAGACGTAGGAGAGGTAAGAACTCAGATGTTGAGAGGTCCCTCTCAAATCCAGCCCCTCTCACTAGTGAGGGACTGACCACCTCAAAACTTTAAGGGTGATGGACTGATTACATCGTCTTCAAGTATCTTCTGCTTCTATCAACCTTTCCTGTACTTGACTGAAGAAGCCTACTGTGTAGGCGAAACGTTTCACAATAAAGATACCTAACTGTTGCATATGTGTCTTACCTAACAACCTGTCGGTATTTTATACCATTTTAATGTTCAATCTGTCAGACACTGCAACACAAGGGTATCTTGGTACAGACCTGCAATCAACTTCGACAACTTCCACTAGTGAGAGGGGCTGGATTTGAGAGGGACCTCTCAACATCTGAGTTCTTACCTCTCCTACGTCTCACCTCTTGGCGCTATAAAAGCTCCATCCTGTCACTTCTTCTCCATATTGTTCCATACTATGGAACAATGCTCTTCTCCAGACTGAGGGACTGACCACCTCAAAACTTTAAGGGTGATGGACTGATTACATCGTCTTCAAGTATCTTCTGCTTCTATCAACCTTTCCTGTACTTGACTGAAGAAGCCTACTGTGTAGGCGAAACGTTTCACAATAAAGATACCTAACTGTTGCATATGTGTCTTACCTAACAACCTGTCGGTATTTTATACCATTTTAATGTTCAATCTGTCAGACACTGCAACACAAGGGTATCTTGGTACAGACCTGCAATCAACTTCGACAACTTCCACTAGTGAGAGGGGCTGGATTTGAGAGGGACCTCTCAACATCTGAGTTCTTACCTCTCCTACGTCTCACCTCTTGGCGCTATAAAAGCTCCATCCTGTCACTTCTTCTCCATATTGTTCCATACTATGGAACAATGCTCTTCTCCAGACTGAGGGACTGACCACCTCAAAACTTTAAGGGTGATGGACTGATTACATCGTCTTCAAGTATCTTCTGCTTCTATCAACCTTTCCTGTACTTGACTGAAGAAGCCTACTGTGTAGGCGAAACGTTTCACAATAAAGATACCTAACTGTTGCATATGTGTCTTACCTAACAACCTGTCGGTATTTTATACCATTTTAATGTTCAATCTGTCAGACACTGCAACACAAGGGTATCTTGGTACAGACCTGCAATCAACTTCGACAACTTCCACTAGTGAGAGGGGCTGGATTTGAGAGGGACCTCTCAACATCTGAGTTCTTACCTCTCCTACGTCTCACCTCTTGGCGCTATAAAAGCTCCATCCTGTCACTTCTTCTCCATATTGTTCCATACTATGGAACAATGCTCTTCTCCAGACTGAGGGACTGACCACCTCAAAACTTTAAGGGTGATGGACTGATTACATCGTCTTCAAGTATCTTCTGCTTCTATCAACCTTTCCTGTACTTGACTGAAGAAGCCTACTGTGTAGGCGAAACGTTTCACAATAAAGATACCTAACTGTTGCATATGTGTCTTACCTAACAACCTGTCGGTATTTTATACCATTTTAATGTTCAATCTGTCAGACACTGCAACACAAGGGTATCTTGGTACAGACCTGCAATCAACTTCGACAACTTCCACTAGTGAGAGGGGCTGGATTTGAGAGGGACCTCTCAACATCTGAGTTCTTACCTCTCCTACGTCTCACCTCTTGGCGCTATAAAAGCTCCATCCTGTCACTTCTTCTCCATATTGTTCCATACTATGGAACAATGCTCTTGTCCAGACTGAGGGACTGACCACCTCAAAACTTTAAGGGTGATGGACTGATTACATCGTCTTCAAGTATCTTCTGCTTCTATCTACCTTTCCTGTACTTGACTGAAGAAGCCTACCTTGTAGGCGAAACGTTTCACAATAAAGATACCTAACTGTTGCATATGTGTCTTACCTAACAATTAGTGACGGTATATCACAATTAAAATTAATTTTCCATTTCCCTCTCAATAATTCTACCCCAACAGACTCTGTATGGGTTACTTCAGACTTTATGCCAGTTTTTATGCAGCAGTCTAAGTGATCTTGGACATACAGTGCCACCATACCCCCCCCCCCCCCCCATTTCCGATTTAGCTATCTACCTGGAACAATTGAAAACCCTGAATGTGACATTCAGGAGGCATGTCTTGATTTTTCATATTAAACCACGTCTCAGTCATGGCAAATACGTTAGTGGTACCAGTACGTGCAACTAATCTCAACTCTTCCATTTTATATCTAGCGCTACGACTATTTGTATAATATAAATTTAGAAACCCTTCCTTATCATTTCCCTTGGAAATAAATGGTATAAAATACCGACACAATGGCAATATAAACACAAATGCAGTATAATGTGATCCTTTATTGACTACGTTTCGCCCACACAGTGGGCTTTTTCAAGTCACAAACAGAACTACCTGGGGTGGAAGGAACGCGAGTATTTATAGTCCGGCTGAGGTCAGGTGAAGAATGCTGCATCTGATGATGTACCGAGTTGGGTTGTAGAGTCTAAAAACTTGGGTAGCTTGGAAAGGAGACTGGACAAGTTGGTGAGCAGACCTTCTACAGTGTTCTTATGTGGGATAGCGATGAAGAAGTTTCTTGGCAAGTGGTTCAGCTATGTTATAGAAGCCACTATTCTGGTTGAAGTTGTCGGATATAGAAATAAGTGATGATTCCAGGATTCTTCGGTATTGAGTGTTGTCTTCTGTGGCGATAAGTCTTGAGTTTCTGTAGTTTATCAAGTGGTTGTGTGAATTACGGTGTTGTACGCAGGCATTCCTTGTGTCGTCAGACCTGCTTGCGTATTGGTGTTCTGAAATACGTGTTTGGAGGTCCCTTGATGTTTCGCCCACGTATAACTTGTTGCAGTCATTACAAGGGATTATGTATACCCCTGCAGAGGATGGAGGCTTGTCCTGCCTACTACTGGTGATGTCCTTGATGTCCACAACCACGACCATCAAGGACATCACCAGTAGTAGGCAGGACAAGCCTCCATCCTCTGCAGGGGTATACATAATCCCTTGTAATGACTGCAACAAGTTATACGTGGGCGAAACATCAAGGGACCTCCAAACACGTATTTCAGAACACCAATACGCAAGCAGGTCTGACGACACAAGGAATGCCTGCGTACAACACCGTAATTCACACAACCACTTGATAAACTACAGAAACTCAAGACTTATCGCCACAGAAGACAACACTCAATACCGAAGAATCCTGGAATCATCACTTATTTCTATATCCGACAACTTCAACCAGAATAGTGGCTTCTATAACATAGCTGAACCACTTGCCAAGAAACTTCTTCATCGCTATCCCACATAAGAACACTGTAGAAGGTCTGCTCACCAACTTGTCCAGTCTCCTTTCCAAGCTACCCAAGTTTTTAGACTCTACAACCCAACTCGGTACATCATCAGATGCAGCATTCTTCACCTGACCTCAGCCGGACTATAAATACTCGCGTTCCTTCCACCCCAGGTAGTTCTGTTTGTGACTTGAAAAAGCCCACTGTGTGGGCGAAACGTAGTCAATAAAGGATCACATTATACTGCATTTGTGTTTATATTGCCATCATTTCCCTTCCTACTCATTTCTGTTCTTCCACTATCTCTTTTAATGTCTTTGTCACTTAGTGTCACTGACTTTCCAATATTCACCACTAACCCTAAAACTTACAATATCATTACACTGAAACTTAATTGCTTTCCCACAAAAACCCATACCACTAACTATGCCTAGTTTAAAGCCCTAACAGCTCCCTCCACTGCATTGGCTAAAGCCCCCACCCCAGACCTAGATAAATGAACCCCATCTCTGATACACATGTCAGGGATGTTTATGAATATTACTGCATGTTCAAGGTTCTCAATCTATCTTCATGTGGGAGATTCGTTATACAGTGAATTAATAGAGATTATTGGTATAAAATATCGACACGATGGAAAAATAAACACAAATGAAGCAAAATGTGATCCTTTATTGACAACGTTTCGCCCACACAATGGACTTTATCAAGCCACAAACAGATTTAATTGAGTGAATAGTACATGCATATTTACAAAGTGGAGTCAGGTGGAGAATGCTGGGTAGGTTGAACTCGAGACGGACCTGTAAGGGACCGCGGAGAATATTTGGTAGGTTGGATATGAGACGGACCCCCATGGGTCTGTATGTAGAGATGTATGATAAGAACATAAGAGCATAAAAAAGAAGGAACACTGCAACAGGCCTACTGACCCATGCATAGCAGGTCCATGTCCCCCCCCCGGATTAGCTTAATGATCCATCCTCCCCGGATTAGCCCAATGACTCACCCAGTCTAGTCACCTCCACTCAAGGATGGAGCACGGAACCAGTCCCAGCAGCACAAGCTAGTCAGGTCCAACTCACACCCACCCACACCCACTCATGTATTTATCTAACCTATTTTTAAAACTGCACTACGTTTTAGCCTGAATAACTGTACTTGGGAGTTTGTTCCACTCATCCACAACTCTATTACCAAACCAGTGCTTTCCTATATCCTTCCTTAATCTGAATTTTTCCAACTTGAAACCATTGCTGCGAGTAGTGTCTTGGTTGGAAATTTTCAGCACGCTATTTACATCCCCTTTATTTATTCCTGTTTTCCATTTATACACCTCGATCATATCATCCCTAATTCTACGTCTTTCGAGAGAGTGCAGATTCAGGGTCCTCAGTCTATCCTCATATGGAAGATTTCTGATACATGGGATCATCTTGGTCATCCTCCTCTGTACGTTTTCCAGAGCATGATAACGATGAAGAAGTTTCTTGGCAAGGGGTTCAGCTATGTTACAGAAGCAATCGTTCTGGGTGAAATTGTTAGATATTTGGATAAGTAATGATGCCAGGATTCTGCGGTATTGAGTGTTTTCTTCTCTGGCGATAAGTCTTGCGTTTTGTAGTTGATTAAATGGTTGTGGAAATTCCGGTGTTAACATAAGAACATAAGAAAGGAGGAACACTGCAGCAGGCCTGTTGGCCCATACTAGGCAGGTCCTTACAATTCATCCCACTAACAAATATTTGACCAACCCAATTTTCAATGCTACCCAAGAAATAAGCTCTGATGTGCAAGTCCCACTCAAATCCAACCCCTACCACTCATAAGAACATAAGAAAGGAGGAACACTGCAGCAGGCCTGTTGGCCCATACTAGGCAGGTCCTTTACAATTCATCCCACTAACAAAACATTTGCCCAACCCAATTTTCAATGCCACCCAAGAAACAAGATCCGATGTGCAAGTCCCACTCAAATCCAACCCCTCCCACTCATAAGAACATAAGATCATAAGAAAGGAGGAACACTGCAGCAGGCCTGCTGGCCCATACTAGGCAGGTCCTTTACAATTCATCCCATTAACAAACATTTGACCTACCCAATTTTCAATGCTACCCAAGAAATAAGCTCTGATGTGCAAGTCCCACTCAAATCTAACCCATCCCACTCATGTATTTATCCAACCTAAATTTGAAACTACCCAAAGTCCTAGCCTCAATAACCCAACTAGGTAGACTGTTCCACTCATCTACTACCCTATTTCCAAACCAATACTTTCCTATGTCCTTTCTAAATCTAAACTTATCTAATTTAAATCCATTACTGCGGGTTCTCTCTTGGAGAGATATTCTCAAGACCTTGTTAATATCCCCTTTATTAATACCTATCTTCCACTTATACACTTCGATCAGGTCTCCCCTCATTCTTCGTCTAACAAGTGAATGTAACTTAAGAGTCTTCAATCTTTCTTCATAAGGAAGATTTCTAATGGTATGTATTAATTTAGTCATCCTACGCTGAATGTTTTCTAACGAATTTATGTCCATTCTGTAATATGGAGACCAGAATTGAACTGCATAAT
Organism: Cherax quadricarinatus; assembly: GCF_038502225.1. Classification (NCBI taxonomy): domain Eukaryota; kingdom Metazoa; phylum Arthropoda; class Malacostraca; order Decapoda; family Parastacidae; genus Cherax; species Cherax quadricarinatus. Next base: position 26,773,194 of record NC_091316.1, read on the forward strand.
CTAGGTGAGGCCTTACTAATGATGTATAAAGCTGCAGTATGACCTCTGGACTTCTGTTGCTTACACATCTTGATATAAATCCCAGTAATCTATTTGCCTTATTATGTACGCTTAGGCATTGCTGTTGTTAGGTAAGACACATATGCAACAGTTAGGTATCTTTATTATGAAACGTTTCGCCTACACAGTAGGCTTCTTCAGTCAAGTACAGAAAAGTTGATAGAAGCAGAAGATACTTGAAGACGATGTAATCAGTCCATCACCCTTAAAGTTTTGAGGTGGTCAGTCCCTCAGTCTGGAGAAGAGCATTGTTCCATAGTATGAAACAATATGGAGATGAAGTGACAGGATGGAGCTTTTATAGCGCCAAGAGGTGAGACGTAGGCCACTAGGAGAGGTAAGAACTCAGATGTTGAAAGGTCAGGTCCCTCTCAAATCCAGCCGCTCTCACTAGTGGAAGTTGTCGAAGTTGATTGCAGGTCTGTACCAAGATACCCTTGTGTTGCAGTGTCTGACAGATTGAACATTAAAATGGTATAAAATACCGACAGGTTGTTAGGTAAGACACATATGCAACAGTTAGGTATCTTTATTATGAAACGTTTCGCCTACACAGTAGGCTTCTTCAGTCAAGTACAGAAAAGTTGATAGAAGCAGAAGATACTTGAAGACGATGTAATCAGTCCATCACCCTTAAAGTTTTGAGGTGGTCAGTCCCTCAGTCTGGAGAAGAGCATTGTTCCATAGTATGAAACAATATGGAGATGAAGTGACAGGATGGAGCTTTTATAGCGCCAAGAGGTGAGACGTAGGCCACTAGGAGAGGTAAGAACTCAGATGTTGAAAGGTCAGGTCCCTCTCAAATCCAGCCGCTCTCACTAGTGGAAGTTGTCGAAGTTGATTGCAGGTCTGTACCAAGATACCCTTGTGTTGCAGTGTCTGACAGATTGAACATTAAAATGGTATAAAATACCGACAGGTTGTTAGGTAAGACACATATGCAACAGTTAGGTATGAAGATTGAGACACTTATGCAGCATATGGAAATCTTTATTCAGGAAACGTTTCGCCACACAGTGGCTTCATCAGTCCAATACAAAGAGGAAGGCGTAAGGAGAGGAGGAGAATGAGGTAATCAGTCCCTCAACCTGGAGTCGATGTGTTCAGTCCATCAATCTTGTAGAATGTACAGCATAGGGCCGTAGACGTGGCTTATATACTGTAGTGAGGTGACATGAAGCAGATGGAGGCGGGGTCATAGTGGTACCATCCACTAGTCGAAGTAGGTCTTCGTCCAAAGGTTGAACAAGTGTTGAAGAATTCTTTGTAACAAGATCCCATGATGCTGCAGTGTCTGACAGTTGTGATGAATGGTTTGAAAAACCGACAAGTTGAAGATTGAGACACTTATGCAGCATATGGAAATCTTTATTCAGGAAACGTTTCGCCACACAGTGGCTTCATCAGTCCAATACAAAGAGGAAGGCGTAAGGAGAGGAGGAGAATGAGGTAATCAGTCCCTCAACCTGGAGTCGATGTGTTCAGTCCATCAATCTTGTAGAATGTACAGCATAGGGCCGTAGACGTGGCTTATATACTGTAGTGAGGTGACATGAAGCAGATGGAGGCGGGGTCATAGTGGTACCATCCACTAGTCGAAGTAGGTCTTCGTCCAAAGGTTGAACAAGTGTTGAAGAATTCTTTGTAACAAGATCCCATGATGCTGCAGTGTCTGACAGTTGTGATGAATGGTTTGAAAAACCGACAAGTTGAAGATTGAGACACTTATGCAGCATATGGAAATCTTTATTCAGGAAACGTTTCGCCACACAGTGGCTTCATCAGTCCAATACAAAGAGGAAGGCGTAAGGAGAGGAGGAGAATGAGGTAATCAGTCCCTCAACCTGGAGTCGATGTGTTCAGTCCATCAATCTTGTAGAATGTACAGCATAGGGCCGTAGACGTGGCTTATATACTGTAGTGAGGTGACATGAAGCAGATGGAGGCGGGGTCATAGTGGTACCATCCACTAGTCGAAGTAGGTCTTCGTCCAAAGGTTGAACAAGTGTTGAAGAATTCTTTGTAACAAGATCCCATGATGCTGCAGTGTCTGACAGTTGTGATGAATGGTTTGAAAAACCGACAAGTTGAAGATTGAGACACTTATGCAGCATATGGAAATCTTTATTCAGGAAACGTTTCGCCACACAGTGGCTTCATCAGTCCAATACAAAGAGGAAGGCGTAAGGAGAGGAGGAGAATGAGGTAATCAGTCCCTCAACCTGGAGTCGATGTGTTCAGTCCATCAATCTTGTAGAATGTACAGCATAGGGCCGTAGACGTGGCTTATATACTGTAGTGAGGTGACATGAAGCAGATGGAGGCGGGGTCATAGTGGTACCATCCACTAGTCGAAGTAGGTCTTCGTCCAAAGGTTGAACAAGTGTTGAAGAATTCTTTGTAACAAGATCCCATGATGCTGCAGTGTCTGACAGTTGTGATGAATGGTTTGAAAAACCGACAAGTTGAAGATTGAGACACTTATGCAGCATATGGAAATCTTTATTCAGGAAACGTTTCGCCACACAGTGGCTTCATCAGTCCAATACAAAGAGGAAGGCGTAAGGAGAGGAGGAGAATGAGGTAATCAGTCCCTCAACCTGGAGTCGATGTGTTCAGTCCATCAATCTTGTAGAATGTACAGCATAGGGCCGTAGACGTGGCTTATATACTGTAGTGAGGTGACATGAAGCAGATGGAGGCGGGGTCATAGTGGTACCATCCACTAGTCGAAGTAGGTCTTCGTCCAAAGGTTGAACAAGTGTTGAAGAATTCTTTGTAACAAGATCCCATGATGCTGCAGTGTCTGACAGTTGTGATGAATGGTTTGAAAAACCGACAAGTTGAAGATTGAGACACTTATGCAGCATATGGAAATCTTTATTCAGGAAACGTTTCGCCACACAGTGGCTTCATCAGTCAGGTTGAGGGACTGATTACCTCATTCTCCTCCTCTCCTTACGCCTTCCTCTTTGTATTGGACTGATGAAGCCACTGTGTGGCGAAACGTTTCCTGAATAAAGATTTCCATATGCTGCATAAGTGTCTCAATCTTCAACTTGTCGGTTTTTCAAACCATTCATCACAACTGTCAGACACTGCAGCATCATGGGATCTTGTTACAAAGAATTCTTCAACACTTGTTCAACCTTTGGACGAAGACCTACTTCGACTAGTGGATGGTACCACTATGACCCCGCCTCCATCTGCTTCATGTCACCTCACTACAGTATATAAGCCACGTCTACGGCCCTATGCTGTACATTCTACAAGATTGATGGACTGAACACATCGACTCCAGGTTGAGGGACTGATTACCTCATTCTCCTCCTCTCCTTACGCCTTCCTCTTTGTATTGGACTGATGAAGCCACTGTGTGGCGAAACGTTTCCTGAATAAAGATTTCCATATGCTGCATAAGTGTCTCAATCTTCAACTTGTCGGTTTTTCAAACCATTCATCACAACTGTCAGACACTGCAGCATCATGGGATCTTGTTACAAAGAATTCTTCAACACTTGTTCAACCTTTGGACGAAGACCTACTTCGACTAGTGGATGGTACCACTATGACCCCGCCTCCATCTGCTTCATGTCACCTCACTACAGTATATAAGCCACGTCTACGGCCCTATGCTGTACAGTCTACAAGATTGATGGACTGAACACATCGACTCCAGGTTGAGGGACTGATTACCTCATTCTCCTCCTCTCCTTACGCCTTCCTCTTTGTATTGGACTGATGAAGCCACTGTGTGGCGAAACGTTTCCTGAATAAAGATTTCCATATGCTGCATAAGTGTCTCAATCTTCAACTTGTCGGTTTTTCAAACCATTCATCACAACTGTCAGACACTGCAGCATCATGGGATCTTGTTACAAAGAATTCTTCAACACTTGTTCAACCTTTGGACGAAGACCTACTTCGACTAGTGGATGGTACCACTATGACCCCGCCTCCATCTGCTTCATGTCACCTCACTACAGTATATAAGCCACGTCTACGGCCCTATGCTGTACATTCTACAAGATTGATGGACTGAACACATCGACTCCAGGTTGAGGGACTGATTACCTCATTCTCCTCCTCTCCTTACGCCTTCCTCTTTGTATTGGACTGATGAAGCCACTGTGTGGCGAAACGTTTCCTGAATAAAGATTTCCATATGCTGCATAAGTGTCTCAATCTTCAACTTGTCGGTTTTTCAAACCATTCATCACAACTGTCAGACACTGCAGCATCATGGGATCTTGTTACAAAGAATTCTTCAACACTTGTTCAACCTTTGGACGAAGACCTACTTCGACTAGTAGATGGTACCACTATGACCCCGCCTCCATCTGCTTCATGTCACCTCACTACAGTATATAAGCCACGTCTACGGCCCTATGCTGTACATTCTACAAGATTGATGGACTGAACACATCGACTCCAGGTTGAGGGACTGATTACCTCATTCTCCTCCTCTCCTTACGCCTTCCTCTTTGTATTGGACTGATGAAGCCACTGTGTGGCGAAACGTTTCCTGAATAAAGATTTCCATATGCTGCATAAGTGTCTCAATCTTCAACTTGTCGGTTTTTCAAACCATTCATCACAACTGTCAGACACTGCAGCATCATGGGATCTTGTTACAAAGAATTCTTCAACACTTGTTCAACCTTTGGACGAAGACCTACTTCGACTAGTGGATGGTACCACTATGACCCCGCCTCCATCTGCTTCATGTCACCTCACTACAGTATATAAGCCACGTCTACGGCCCTATGCTGTACATTCTACAAGATTGATGGACTGAACACATCGACTCCAGGTTGAGGGACTGATTACCTCATTCTCCTCCTCTCCTTACGCCTTCCTCTTTGTATTGGACTGATGAAGCCACTGTGTGGCGAAACGTTTCCTGAATAAAGATTTCCATATGCTGCATAAGTGTCTCAATCTTCAACTTGTCGGTTTTTCAAACCATTCATCACAACTGTCAGACACTGCAGCATCATGGGATCTTGTTACAAAGAATTCTTCAACACTTGTTCAACCTTTGGACGAAGACCTACTTCGACTAGTGGATGGTACCACTATGACCCCGCCTCCATCTGCTTCATGTCACCTCACTACAGTATATAAGCCACGTCTACGGCCCTATGCTGTACATTCTACAAGATTGATGGACTGAACACATCGACTCCAGGTTGAGGGACTGATTACCTCATTCTCCTCCTCTCCTTACGCCTTCCTCTTTGTATTGGACTGATGAAGCCACTGTGTGGCGAAACGTTTCCTGAATAAAGATTTCCATATGCTGCATAAGTGTCTCAATCTTCAACTTGTCGGTTTTTCAAACCATTCATCACAACAGTTAGGTATCTTTATTATGAAACGTTTCGCCTACACAGTAGGCTTCTTCAGTCAAGTACAGAAAAGTTGATAGAAGCAGAAGATACTTGAAGACGATGTAATCAGTCCATCACCCTTAAAGTTTTGAGGTGGTCAGTCCCTCAGTCTGGAGAAGAGCATTGTTCCATAGTATGAAACAATATGGAGATGAAGTGACAGGATGGAGCTTTTATAGCGCCAAGAGGTGAGACGTAGGCCACTAGGAGAGGTAAGAACTCAGATGTTGAAAGGTCAGGTCCCTCTCAAATCCAGCCGCTCTCACTAGTGGAAGTTGTCGAAGTTGATTGCAGGTCTGTACCAAGATACCCTTGTGTTGCAGTGTCTGACAGATTGAACATTAAAATGGTATAAAATACCGACAGGTTGTTAGGTAAGACACTATGGAACAATGCTCTTCTCCAGACTGAGGGACTGACCACCTCAAAACTTTAAGGGTGATGGACTGATTACATCGTCTTCAAGTATCTTCTGCTTCTATCAACTTTTCTGTACTTGACTGAAGAAGCCTACTGTGTAGGCGAAACGTTTCATAATAAAGATACCTAACTGTTGCATATGTGTCTTACCTAACAACCTGTCGGTATTTTATACCATTTTAATGTTCAATCTGTCAGACACTGCAACACAAGGGTATCTTTGTACAGACCTGCAATCAACTTCGACAACTTCCACTAGTGAGAGCGGCTGGATTTGAGAGGGACCTGACCTTTCAACATCTGAGTTCTTACCTCTCCTAGTGGCCTACGTCTCACCTCTTGGCGCTATAAAAGCTCCATCCTGTCACTTCATCTCCATATTGTTTCATACTATGGAACAATGCTCTTCTCCAGACTGAGGGACTGACCACCTCAAAACTTTAAGGGTGATGGACTGATTACATCGTCTTCAAGTATCTTCTGCTTCTATCAACTTTTCTGTACTTGACTGAAGAAGCCTACTGTGTAGGCGAAACGTTTCATAATAAAGATACCTAACTGTTGCATATGTGTCTTACCTAACAATCTGTCGGTATTTTATACCATTTTAATGTTGAGGCATTGCTGTCTTGGTTTAAGGTTGCTGCTTACCATAACCCCCAAGTCCTTTTCGCAATCTGTATGGTTAAGTTCTACATTATTTAACTTATAAGTGCTAGGGTTATGGACACTCCCGAACTTCAGAACCTTGCATTTATCTACATTGAACTGCATCTGCCACTTTTCTGACCAAGAGTAGAGTTTGTCTAAATCCTCCTGAAGTTCCCTAGCATCTACGTTTGAATCAATTATCCTACCTATCTTCGTGTCATCGGCGAATTTGCTCATATCACTAGTAATTCCTTCATCAAGATCATTGATATATATTATAAACAACAACGGGCCCAAGACTGATCCCTGTGGAACGCCACTTGTTACTGAGGAACGCCACTTGTTACTCAGAACAAGTGTTGAACGCAGGAGTTCATCCGATCTGCCTGTGTACTGGTGTTCTGAAATACGTATATGGAGGTCTCTGGATGCTTTGCCCACGTATAATTGGTTGGAGTCATTACAAGGGTTTATGTATACCCCTGCAGAGGACTGAGCCTTGTCCTGTCTATTACTGGTGATGTCCTTGATGGTAGTGGATGTGGAGGTAGACACTTAGAGTGAGGTATTGGAAAAGATGTTGGAAACGTGTTTGGCAGTGGAGTTGGTGGGGAGGACTTTGTATCCTCGCCAGTGTCTTCTCTGGGTGGGTTAAAGATGTTATATGCCAGGCGTCTGCAGTCTCCAATGAAGTGACGAGGATAGTGAAGTTTAGAAAATATTTGTTCAATGAGAGAGTATTCTTCCTCAAGAAACTCACTGCTGCAGATTCTGAGTGCAAGAAGGAAAAAGCCTATAATTACGCTCTGTTTGGTTTTGGTGTCGTGGTGAGAGTTGAAATGCACAAGCTCGTGTTGGTTGGTAGGTTTCCGATAGATTTGAAAACGAAGTTCTTGGTCAGTTTTGCAGAGAAGAACATCAAGGAAAGGAAGAGTGTTGTCGATTTCTTCTAGTGTGAACTGGACTGAGTGCTCGACCTGGTTGAGCTTGTGTTGGAGAGCTTGAACGTTGAAGTGTCTGGGATTTTTTTTTTTTTTTTTTTTTTTTTCGCCGGTATTCTCCCGGCCCTGGTCTTTTCCAAGTAGTGGTGACCCGGCCTTGGCTCCCTATCTGGGGAGTGTCTCGAGACTTAAGTCTCCCATGGGAGGAGGTACAAGTACCCCTTCATCTTTGGGACCAACTGTCCCCAGGCCTAGTCACATTCCCCGCCCTCACGGGGCTCGTAGGGAGAAGCTAGGCTTCTGGTCTGCCATCTGCCCCGCCCCAAAGGGGCTCGTGGGGATGGCAGTCTTGTGAGCTGCAGGTGGTAGCAAGCTCAGGCCTTTTTTCTGGGAGTTATGATGAGAAGGTCGTCAACATAACGGAGCCAGGTGGCCGAAGAGGGAATAATAGTGGAAAATCGCTAGGCTTCCAGATAATATCGGCAATAATTGATTCTGATAATATGCCTACCATAAACGTCAGGCTTATCGGACGGTAATTTGACGGAATTGACTTCTTCCCAAATTTAAATATATGAATTTCAATAGCCATCTTCCACATTTCAGGTACAGCACCAGTTTGGATAGATGCATTAAACAGGCTCGTTAGCGGCTGACTGTGTTCCCACTTGCATTCTTTAAATACCCTTAAATACAGTTTGTCGGGCCCGGAAATTTATTTTGTTTTAATTTGTTTGATTATTTTATAATCATATCTCTCGTATTTCACACACTGCCCCCCCCCACCCCCCAGATCCTGCGGTACATCAATTCTTCAGACACTGATCGCTGGGTCACAGAACATAGTCAACTCACCACTCCCAGCCCAATCATCACTCTTGATTCCCTCTCCTCACATTCTCTCAGTTCTCCTTTCACACAACAGAATGTCATTTCCCTTCTGACTCGTCTTCCCAAGAAAGTACCTGGTGTTGCTGGACTATCTCACTCAATCCTACGACATCTTCCACACACTGTCTCTGCTATTACCAATCTCTTCAGTGCTTCTCTTGCTTCTGGATACTTCCCACCTCTGTTTATATCTCTTGTGCTACCCTTATTCCTAAGCCTGGTAAAGACTTGACAAACCCTATGAACTACACCCCAGAATCCTGCGAGAAATCTTAGGGAGAACTTTTGAACAACTTGTGAACATAAGACTCAGAACTCACCTCGAGACAAATCACCTACTGAACGAACGACAGTTTGGATTCAGACAACATCGCTTTACACAAGACGCTTTAAACATAATCCTGAACCATATACGAATAAACCCAAGACTGTGCTATTGCCCTCGTTGCCAGGCCTTCGACATGGTCTGGTATGACGGATATAAGTACAATATCTGTTACTCTTTCGATTTTCCAGTCAACATGACTGGAAAAGCTACTCTGACTACTTCAGCGTTCACACAGAGTCCCACAAGGCTCCGTGCTCTCTCATACTCTTTATATTCTTTACAAAAATGACATGCCTGAACCTATATTCCCAAACATCGTCACTATCTCTTATGCAGACGACATTACACGACTCACCGCATATGAAAACATCAGATTCCTCACACACTGAACACAACTCGAGGAAGACAGGATCACCGCATGGGAATTGTTATGGCGAGTAGAAGGGCAAATGCAAACAAGTCAAAAATCACATTTTTCCATTAAAGACGTAACATCCCTGCTCCTGTCGAACTCAAAACCAGTACTTCACGAACAACCGCAACACGAATATCTTCCACAGTTGTACTTGGAGTTAACCTTGACTCCAAGTTATGCATGACACCACACATCACTTCCAAAACAGCTGTTGCCGGGACTGCACTCGCTCAGCTCTACAGAGTGAGAAGAGCTCGTCCTGCTACCAAGCTTTACCTATACACAGGTTTCAGAGCTCTTTACAACTATGTTCCTCCTCCTCGTTACACTTAATCTTCCAGCAATCATGCTCTTCTAACTGCGCTCTATCTGTTCTTTTTTGCACTTTTTCTCGCAATAATGTTTAAAAGCAATTACCATCTATGCTTTCTCAATCTTATATCTCTCCAGCTCATCTTTAACAGCCATTGTCGTGGAGGGGCGTTGTTCTCTGTGCATTTCAGTAGAACAGCTTGCCTAGTGTCATCTGGGGCCACCACAGAACCCTGCCTTTGCCATGATTGCGCGACCAGTCTAGCAGTAGTTGGGAGACAAAAAGCAGCAGCAAATGACCTATAAAAATGCCCTATTAATAATGTTTCACAATGCCTTGCGGTTGGGTTTAGCCCCAACTCTTTTCCTTATCCTTTATTCTTTTCCTCTCCCACCATGTTCTGATTTTACGCGTGACTGCAATGTACAGCACGGTGAACAACCATAGATGAGTATATTAATCTGAATGAGCATCAATGAGACCAATAATGGAAACGGACATAGAAGGATGCAGGAAAGTGAACGAACGTAGAAGGATGCAGGAAAGTGAACGAACATAGAAGGATGCAGGAAAGTGAACGAACATAAAATAAGCACTGCACGCTGAACAAACACAGATGAATACAGTCAAGTGAACAAACACCGAAGGTGGGTCGGGGAGGTGATGATGATGTCAAACAAAACAATCCTGAATAAATCATCAGTCACGATGCTTGAGTGATTGAAACAACATTAACTTAAGGGACTTTCCTGGTGGAAAATCCCATCTGGGGAGGAAGGGACAAGTGGGAGGGAGGGACAAGCGGGAGGGAGGGACAAGTGGGAGGGAGAGAGGGAGGGTTAAAACGAGAATTAAGTGAAACGATTGAACGAATGGGAGGGACTGTGAGAGAAAGGAAGGAAGGAAGGGATGAGTAGGAGGGAGGAATAAATGGGACGGAAGAATGGTAGGAAGTGACAAATAGGACAGCTGAGAAGAACCAGTGGGAGAGATGTGTGAGGATCAGTGGGAGAGATGTGTGAGGATCAGTGGGAGAGATGTGTGAGGATCAGTGGGAGAGATGGGTAAGGATCAGTGGGAGAGATGGGTGAGGATCAGTGGGACAGATGGTGAGGATCAGTGGGACAGATGGTGAGGATCAGTGGGACAGATAGTGAGGATCAGTGTGAGATATGTGTGAAGATCAGTGAGGGAGATGTGTGAGGATAAGTGGGTGACCCAGGTGAGGATCAGTGGGAGGGCTGGGTAAGGTTCAGTGGGCGAGATGGGTAAGGATCAGTGGGAGAGATGTGTGAGGATGAATGGAAAAGATGGGTGAAGATCAGTGGAAGAGATGGTGAGGATCAGTGAGAGAGATGTGTAAGGATCTGTGGGAAAGATGAGTGAGGATCAGTGGGAAAGCTGAGTGAGGATCAGTGGGAGAGGTGGGTGAGGATCAGTGAGAGAGATGGTGAGGAACAGTGGGAGAGATGTGTGAGGATCAGTGAGAAAAATGTGTGAGGATCAGTGGATGACCCTGGTGAGGATCAGTGGGAGAGCTGGGTAAGGTTCAATGGGTGAAATGGGTAAGGATCAGTGGGAGAGATGAGCAAGGATCAGTGGTAGGCATGGGTGAGGATCAGTGAATGACATAGGTGAGGATCTGTGGGAGACATCGGTGAGGATCAGTAGTAGACATCGGTGAGGATCAGTGGTAGACATGGGTGAGGATCAGAGGATGACATGGGTGAGGTTCAGTGAGAGACATGGGTGAGGATCAGTGGGAGACATGGGTGAGGATCAGTAAGAAACATGGGTATCAGTGGGAGACATGGGTGAGGATCAGTGAGAAACATGGGTGGGGATCAGTAGGAGACATGGGTGAGGATCAGTGGTAGACATGGGTGAGGATCAATGAGAGACATGGGCGAGGATCAGTGGGTGACATGGGTGAGGATCAGTGGGAGGCATGGATGAGGATCAGTGGTAGACATGGGTGATAATCAGTGGGAGATATGGGAGAGGATCAGTGGGAGAGGTGAGTGAGGACGAGTGGGAGGAAGAGGTTAGTGAAAGGGATGAGTCTGAGAAGAGTAGAAGGGAGGGATAATGAAGGGGAGGGAGGGTGGGATGAGTGAGAGGGAAGGATGAGTGGGAGGGAAGGATGAGTGGGAGAGAAGGATGAGTAGGAGGGAAGGATGAGTGGGAGAGAAGGATAAGTGGGAGGAAAGAATGAGTGGGAGGGAAGGATAAGTGGGAGGGAAGGATGAGTGGGAGGGAAGGATGAGTGGGAGAGGATGAGTGGGAGAGAAGGATGAGTGGGAGAGAAGGATAAGTGGGAGAGAAGAATAAGTGGGAGAGAAGAATAAGTGGGAGGAAAGGATGAGTGGAATGGAAGGATGAATGGAAAGGAATGATTACTAGAAGGGAAGGATGAGTGGGAGGGAAGGATGAGTGGGAGGGAAGGATGAGTGGGAGAGAAGGATGAGTGGGAGAGAAGGATGAGTGGGAGAGAAGGATGAGTGGGATGGAAGGATGAATGGAAAGGAATGATTACTAGAAGGGAAGGATGAGTGGAAGGGAAGGATGAGTTGGAGGGAAGGATGAGTGGGAGGGAAGGATGAGTGGGAGGGAAGGATGAGTGGGAGAGAAGGATGAGTGGGAGAGAAGGATGAGTGGGAGGGAAGGATGAGTTGGAGAGAAGAATGAGTGGGAGGGAAGGATGAGTGGGAGAGAAGGATGAATGGAAAGGAATGATTACTAGAAGGGAAGGATGAGTCTGAGGGAAGGATGAGTGAGAGAGAAGAATGAGTGGGAGGGAAGGATGAGTTGGAGAGAAGAATGAGTGGGAAGGAAGGATGAATGGGAGGGAAGGATGAGTGGGAGGGAAGGATGAGTGGGAGGGAAGGATGAGTGGGAGGGAAGGATGAGTGGGAGGGAAGGATGAGTGGGAGGGAAGGATGAGTGGGAGGGAAGAATGAGTGGGAGGGAAGGATGAGTGGGAGGGAAGGATGAGTGGGAGGGAAGAATGAGTGGGAGGGAAGGATGAGTGGTAGGGAAGGATTAATGGAAGGGAATGACCAGAGGATAGTGGAAGAGGACAGGATGGAGAGAAGGCAAAGTGAAAAAGGCAAACGACTAGGAGATGGAACTATTCGATAGGAAGAATTAGTGGGAGAGAGAATGACAAGTGGGAGGGACGAGCAAGTGGGAGGGACGAGCAAGTGGGAGGGACGAGCAAGTGGGAGGGACGAGCAAGTGGGAGGTAGTGACTAAGTGGGATGGACGGGCAAGGAGGAGGGACGGGCAAGGAGGAGGGACGGGCAAGGGGGAGGGACGAGCAAGTGGGAGGGACGAGCAAGTGGGAGGTAGTGACTAAGTGGGATGGACGGGCAAGGAGGAGGGACGGGCAAGGAGGAGGGACGGGCAAGGAGGAGGGACGGGCAAGGGGGAGGGACGGGCAAGTGGGAGGGACGAGCAAGTGGGAGGTAGTGACTAAGTGGGATGGACGGGCAAGGAGGAGGGACGGGCAAGGAGGAGGGACGGGCAAGGGGGAGGGACGGGCAAGTGGGAGGGACGAGAAAGTGGGAGGTAGTGACTAAGTGGGATGGACGGGCAAGGAGGAGGGACGGGCAAGGAGGAGGGACGGGCAAGGAGGAGGGACGGGCAAGGGGGAGGGACGGGCAAGGAGGAGGGACGGGCAAGGGGGAGGGACGGGCAAGAGGGAGGGACGAGTAAGTGGGAGGGACGAGCAAGGGGGAGGGATGGGCAACTGGAAGGGATGGGCAAGTGGGAGGAACGGATAAGTGGGAGGTAGTGACAAGTGGGAGAGACGGACAAGTGGGAGGAAGAACCAAGTATGAGGGAGGGAGGAACTGCTCACATTATGAGAGAACAGTAAAAATAAAACGCTTATAAGGCTGAGATATTAGCTTTCTGCTGTTCTGTGATTTTTACATGTCCTTGATAATGTGATAAATCATGAAAGCGCCTGGAAGTTCAATGTTTGGTAAATAAGATGAAGTGGCAAGTTTGACATATTCGGCAAGGATGTTCTTTGTCGAATTAACAGAATGAAAGATTGTTTTTGCCAAAAACCAGCGGAAATTAATCTGAAAATAAACGATTTTCAGTAATACCAAATAAATGTAAACTGATCTATGCTATATATAGCAGAATTTAACTAAAGAAAATTAAGTTAGTTTAAGTTGGGTTAGGTGAGGTTACTAAGTTAGGTTTGGTACAAAAATTAAACATTTTACATCAATGTCAGTAAAAAAAAAAATATCAATCAATCTGTAAAAAAAATTCTGGAAAAGTCCAATTTTTAAGGGAGTTCGGTCTATTCGTTAAGTTACGCTTATTATGTATGACATACATATGCATATATACATATATATGTATGACAAACCACGGGGGGGGGGCAGGGGGTGTAAATCTTTAGCTCAAGTACTTTAACATATCTCAGTGCGTCATCAGAAGCTGTGCAATGTTGCAAGGGCAACAGCTGGTGAAATAGGGTAAATTTTCAGACAGACTGGCTGGTGCCACCGCACTAACATACTCCGGAAACATACCCTACTTCTCCTGTTGTTGTATTTGCAACATTGCACAACTTCTGATGATGCATTGAGAAGCCTGAAAGTACTTTAGCTAAAGATTTCCACCCCCTGTGGCTTGTCTTACTTTGTTATGGTCGTCTGTCTGCTATTGTTTATTATATATATATATATATATATATATATATATATATATATATATATATATATATATATATATATATATATATATATATATATATATATATATATATATATATATATATATATGTCGTGCCGAATAGGCAGAACTTGCGATCTTGGCTTAAATAGCAACGCTCATCTTGCCATATAGGACAAGCGAAAATTTGTGTATACAATAATTTCGCCAAAATCATTCTGAACCTAACGAAAAAAATATATTTCACAGTGTTTGTTTAGTATTAAATTATTGTAAACAAATCTAAAATATATTTAGTTGGGTTAGGCTAAAATAAATTGTTCTTGTTATAATAAGGTTAGGTAAGTTTTCTAAGATTCTTTTGGTGCAAAACTAAAAATTTTTACATCAACATTAATGAAAAAAATATATCTTTAAACGTATAAGAGAAAATTTTAGAAAGGACTTAATTTTAAATGAGTTCTTGCTAATTGACCAGTTTTACATATTCGGCACGACATATATATATATATATATATATATATATATATATATATATATATATATATATATATATATATATATATATATATATATATATATATATATATATATATATATATATATATATAAAGCTGCTATGTCATTTCCACAGGGCTCAGCAGGAGGTTTCACCGGTTTAAGGCCTCAACACTTAAAACAAATGCTCAATTCAGCACTTGGTGAGGTTTCAGAGAGCCTGCTGTCTGAACTCGCCAAATTTTCCAACCTGTGCCTGGCTGGCAGTGTCCCAGAGGCCATTAGACCCCTTTTCTTGGTGCCTCCGGAAAAAGGATGGCGGAATCAGGCCCTTTGCAGTGGGTAACACCCTTCGGCGCCTAGTCGCCAAGGCTGCAGTAAGAAGGGCGAGTCAAGAGGCTGCTGCAATGCTGAAACTAACTCAGCTCGGTTTCGGCGTTCAACAGGACTGTGAAACAACTGCCCACGCAGCACGAGTATATATCAAAAACATATCCGATGAAAAAGCCTTGGTCAAATTGGACTTTGCCAGCGCTTTCAACTCAGTCAGAAGGGATGCTGCTCTCCAAGCAGTTTATAGAAACTTCCCTTCCCTTTATCCCTTCAAAGAATCGTGTTATAGTGTGACTTCCAAACTATTGTTTGGGGACCATGAAACTGACTCATGTGAGGGCGTGCAACAGGGGAACCCTATCGTCCCCTTTCTATTCTGTTTGGTCATCAAGGAAGTAACAGAAGCACTCTCCAGCGAGCTCAATATCTGGTTCATGGATGATGGTACCCTAGGTGGCACAACAGAATCTCTCCTAGAGGACTTCAGTAAAATCAAAGACATGGGAGAAAGCCTTGGCCTTTCTTTAAACCCCACCAAATGTGAAATAGTTTCTACCAATCAACAGATGATCCAGAATATTAGTGTAGTTTTACCAGGAGCACGAGCCATTGATCCAGCCAATAGCACTCT
>NC_091316.1:26793765-26802133 GCF_038502225.1 Cherax quadricarinatus
ATGGGGCAAGTGTGTTCTAAAGTTCCTCAAAGAGCTGGGTGAAAAACTCATCATAGATACCAAGGACCACAGGGCGGCCAGTTTCCTCTTTCAAAGACTTAGTGTTGCGATCCAGAGAGGAAATGCTTGCATCATTCTGGGCACACGGCCCACTGCCGGGGAGCTGGACAAAGTATTCGAGAGGTAGCTATGAGTTATCAGTGTCGTTTTACTCCCTATTGTATTTCTGTCACTGTATTTTGTCTGTGTATTTTGTTTTTAAATAAAGCATATGTGGAATATATAGGGGTGGTAAGAGAAAATTCTCAAACAGCTTCAGGGAGAACCTTGAGTTGTCCCTGAAGCAAGTTTATTCTTGTCTCTGAGGATGAGGGTCCCCAGGACTGTACTAGAGGTGGTACCTCCCTATATTTTTGATATATATATATATATATATATATATATATATATATATATATATATATATATATATATATATATATATATATATGTATATATATAAATATATATATATATATATATATATGGTAGTAGGTTGGTAGACAGCAACCACCCAGGGAGGTACTACCGTCCTGCCAAGTGAGTGTAAAACGAAAGCCTGTAATTGTTTTACATGATGGTAGGATTGCTGGTGTCTTTTGTCTGTCTCATAAATATGCAAGATTACAGGTACGTCTTGCTACTTCTACTTACACTTAGGTCACACTACACATACATGTACACGTTTATTTATACACACTCATGTGAGTTTTCTTTGATTTTATCTTAATAGTTCTTGGTCTTATTACTTTTCCTTTTATATCCATGGGGAAGTGGAATAAGAATCTTTCCTCCGTAAGCCATGCGTGTTGTAAAAGTCAACTAAAATGCCGGGAACAATGGGCTAGTAACCCCTTTTCCTGTAAAGATTACTAAAAAGAATAAGAACAAGAAAATTGTCAAAGTGGGAAGTCTGAATGTGCGTGGATGTTGTGCAAATGATAAGAAAGAGATGATTGTGGATGTTATGAATGAGAAGAAGCTGGATGTCCTGGCTTTAAGTGAAACAAAGCTGAAGGGGGTGGGAGAGTTTCAATGGAGAGGAATAAATGGGATTAGGTCAGGGGTTTCAAATAGAGTTAGAGCTAAAGAAGGAGTAGCAATAATGTTGAAGGATAAACTATGGCAGGAAAAGAGGGACTACAAATGCATAAATTCAAGGATTATGTGGAGTAAAATAAAGATTGGATGTGAAAAGTGGGTTATAGTAAGCGTGTATGCACCTAGAGAAGAGAGAAGTGTAGAGGAGAGAGAGAGATTCTGGGAAATGTTGAGTGAATGCGTGGGGAGTTTTGAATCAAGTGTGAGAGTAATGGTGGTTGGGGATTTCAATGCTAAAGTGGGTAAAAATGTTATGGTGGGAGTAGTAGGTAAATTTGGGGTGCCAGGGGTAAATGTAAATGGGGAGCCTTTAATTGAGCTATGTGTAGAAAGAAATTTGATAATAAGTAATACATATTTTATGAAAAAGAGGATAAATAAATATACAAGGTATGATGTAGCACGTAATGAAAGTAGTTTGTTAGATTATGTATTGGTGGATAAAAGGTTGATGGGTAGACTCCAGGATGTACATGTTTATAGAGGGGCAACTGATATATCAGATCATTATTTAGTTGTAGCTACAGTTAGAGTAAGAGGTAGATGGGAAAAGAGGAAGGTGGCAACAACAAGTAAGAGGGAGGTGAAAGTGTATAAACTAAGGGAGGAGGAAGTTCGGGTGAGATATAAGCGACTATTGGCAGAAAGGTGGGCTAGTGCAAAGATGAGTAGTGGGGGGGGGGGGGTTGAAGAGGGTTGGAATAGTTTTGAAAATGCAGTATTAGAATGTGGGGCAGAAGTTTGTGGTTATAGGAGGGTGGGGGCAGGAGGAAAGAGGAGTGATTGGTGGAATGATGAAGTAAAGGGTGTGATAAAAGAGAAAAAGGTAGCTTACGAGAGGTTTTTACAAAGCAGAAGTGTTATAAGAAGAGCAGAGTATATGGAGAGTAAAAGAAAGGTGAAGAGAGTGGTGAGAGAGTGCAAAAGGAGAGCAGATGAAAGAGTGGGAGAGGCACTGTCAAGAAATTTTAATGAAAATAAGAAAAAATTTTGGAGTGAGTTAAACAAGTTAAGAAAGCCTAGGGAAAGTATGGATTTGTCCGTTAAAAACAGAGTAGGGGAGTTAGTAGATTGGGAGAGGGAGGTATTAGGTAGATGGCGAGAATATTTTGAGGAACTTTTAAATGTTGAGGAAGAAAGGGAGGCGGTAATTTCATGCACTGGCCAGGGAGGTATACCATCTTTTAGGAGTGAAGAAGAGCAGAATGTAAGTGTGGTGGAGGTACGTGAGGCATTACGTAGAATGAAAGGGGGTAAAGCAGCTGGAACTGATGGGATCATGACAGAAATGTTAAAAGCAGGGGGGGATATAGTATTGGAGTGGTTGGTACTTTTGTTTAATAAATGTATGAAAGAGGGGAAGGTACCTAGGGATTGGCGGAGAGCATGTATAGTCCCTTTATATAAAGGGAAAGGGGACAAAAGAGATTGTAAAAATTATAGAGGAATAAGTTTACTGAGTATACCAGGAAAAGTATACGGTAGAGTTATAATTGAAAGAATTAGAGGTAAGACAGAATGTAGAATTGCGGATGAGCAAGGAGGCTTCAGAGTGGGTAGGGGATGTGTAGATCAAGTGTTTACATTGAAGCATATATGTGAACAGTATTTAGATAAAGGTAGGGAAGTTTTTATTGCATTTATGGATTTAGAAAAGCCATATGATAGAGCGGATAGAGGAGCAATGTGGCAGATGTTGCAAGTTTATGGAATAGGTGGTAAGTTACTAAATGCTGTAAAGAGCTTTTATGAGGATAGTGAGGCTCAGGTTAGGGTGTGTAGAAGAGAGGGAGAATACTTCCCGGTAAAAGTAGGTCTTAGACAGGGATGTGTAATGTCACCATGGTTGTTTAATATATTTATAGATGGGGTTGTAAAAGAAGTAAATGCTAGGGTGTTCGGAAGAGGGGTGGGATTAAATTATGGGGAATCAAATTCAAAATGGGAATTGACACAGTTACTTTTTGCTGATGATACTGTGCTTATGGGAGATTCTAACGAAAAATTGCAAAGGTTAGTGGATGAGTTTGAGAATGTGTGTAAAGGTAGAAAGTTGAAAGTGAACATAGAAAAGAGTAAGGTGATGAGGGTATCAAATGGTTTAGATAAAGAAAAATTGGATATCAAATTGGGGAGGAGGAGTATGGAAGAAGTGAATGTTTTCAGATACTTGGGAGTTGACGTGTCGGCGGATGGATTTATGAAGGATGAGGTTAATCATAGAATTGATGAGGGAAAAAAGGTGAGTGGTGCGTTGAGGTATATGTGGAGTCAAAAAACGTTATCTATGGAGGCAAAGAAGGGAATGTATGAAAGTATAGTAGTACCAACACTCTTATATGGATGTGAAGCTTGGGTGGTAAATGCAGCAGCGAGGAGACGGTTGGAGGCAGTGGAGATGTCCTGTCTAAGGGCAATTTTTTTATTATCACACCGGCCGATTCCCACCAAGGCAGGGTGGCCCGAAAAAGAAAAACTTTCACCATCATTCACTCCATCACTGTCTTGCCAGAAGGGTGCTTTACACTACAGTTTTTAAACTGCAACATTAACACCCCTCCTTCAGAGTGCAGGCACTGTACTTCCCATCTCCAGGACTCAAGTCCGGCCTGCCGGTTTCCCTGAATCCCTTCATAAATGTTACTTTGCTCACACTCCAACAGCACGTCAAGTATTAAAAACCATTTGTCTCCATTCACTCCTATCAAACACGCTCACGCATGCCTGCTGGAAGTCCAAGCCCCTCGCACACAAAACCTCCTTTACCCCCTCCCTCCAACCCTTCCTAGGCCGACCCCTACCCCGCCTTCCTTCCACTACAGACTGATACACTCTTGAAGTCATTCTGTTTCGCTCCATTCTCTCTACATGTCCGAACCACCTCAACAACCCTTCCTCAGCCCTCTGGACAACAGTTTTGGTAATCCCGCACCTCCTCCTAACTTCCAAACTACGAATTCTCTGCATTATATTCACACCACACATTGCCCTCAGACATGACATCTCCACTGCCTCCAGCCTTCTCCTCGCTGCAACATTCATCACCCACGCTTCACACCCATATAAGAGCGTTGGTAAAACTATACTCTCATACATTCCCCTCTTTGCCTCCAAGGACAAAGTTCTTTGTCTCCACAGACTCCTAAGTGCACCACTCACTCTTTTTCCCTCATCAATTCTATGATTCACCTCATCTTTCATAGACCCATCTGCTGACACGTCCACTCCCAAATATCTGAATACGTTCACCTCCTCCATACTCTCTCCCTCCAATCTGATATTCAATCTTTCATCACCTAATCTTTTTGTTATCCTCATAACCTTACTCTTTCCTGTATTCACCTTTAATTTTCTTCTTTTGCACACCCTACCAAATTCATCCACCAATCTCTGCAACTTCTCTTCAGAATCTCCCAAGAGCACAGTGTCATCAGCAAAGAGCAGCTGTGACAACTCCCACTTTGTGTGTGATTCTTTATCTTTTAACTCCACGCCTCTTGCCAAGACCCTCGCATTTACTTCTCTTACAACCCCATCTATAAATATATTAAACAACCACGGTGACATCACACATCCTTGTCTAAGGCCTACTTTTACTGGGAAAAAATTTCCCTCTTTCCTACATACTCTAACTTGAGCCTCACTATCCTCGTAAAAACTCTTCACTGCTTTCAGTAACCTACCTCCTACACCATACACTTGCAACATCTGCCACATTGCCCCCCTATCCACCCTGTCATACGCCTTTTCCAAATCCATAAATGCCACAAAGACCTCTTTAGCCTTATCTAAATACTGTTCACTTATATGTTTCACTGTAAACACCTGGTCCACACACCCCCTACCTTTCCTAAAGCCTCCTTGTTCATCTGCTATCCTATTCTCCGTCTTACTCTTAATTCTTTCAATTATAACTCTACCATACACTTTACCAGGTACACTCAACAGACTTATCCCCCTATAATTTTTGCACTCTCTTTTATCCCCTTTGCCTTTATACAAAGGAACTATGCATGCTCTCTGCCAATCCCTAGGTACCTTACCTTCTTCCATACATTTATTAAATAATTGCACCAACCACTCCAAAACTATATCCCCACCTGCTTTTAACATTTCTATCTTTATCCCATCAATCCCGGCTGCCTTACCCCCTTTCATTTTACCTACTGCCTCACGAACTTCCCCCACACTCACAACTGGCTCTTCCTCACTCCTACAAGATGTTATTCCTCCTTGCCCTATACACGAAATCACAGCTTCCCTATCTTCATCAACATTTAACAATTCCTCAAAATATTCCTTCCATCTTCCCAATACCTCTAACTCTCCATTTAATAACTCTCCTCTCCTATTTTTAACTGACAAATCCATTTGTTCTCTAGGCTTTCTTAACTTGTTAATCTCACTCCAAAACTTTTTCTTATTTTCAACAAAATTTGTTGATAACATCTCACCCACTCTCTCATTTGCTCTCTTTTTACATTGCTTCACCACTCTCTTAACTTCTCTCTTTTTCTCCATATACTCTTCCCTCCTTGCATCACTTCTACTTTGTAAAAACTTCTCATATGCTAACTTTTTCTCCCTTACTACTCTCTTTACATCATCATTCCACCAATCGCTCCTCTTCCCTCCTGCACCCACTTTCCTGTAACCACAAACTTCTGCTGAACACTCTAACACTACATTTTTAAACCTACCCCATACCTCTTCGACCCCATTGCCTATGCTCTCATTAGCCCATCTATCCTCCAATAGCTGTTTATATCTTACCCTAACTGCCTCCTCTTTTAGTTTATAAACCTTCACCTCTCTCTTCCCTGATGCTTCTATTCTCCTTGTATCCCATCTACCTTTTACTCTCAGTGTAGCTACAACTAGAAAGTGATCTGATATATCTGTGGCCCCTCTATAAACATGTACATCCTGAAGTCTACTCAACAGTCTTTTATCTACCAATACATAATCCAACAAACTACTGTCATTTCGCCCTACATCATATCGTGTATACTTATTTATCCTCTTTTTCTTAAAATATGTATTACCTATAACTAAACCCCTTTCTATACAAAGTTCAATCAAAGGGCTCCCATTATCATTTACACCTGGCACCCCAAACTTACCTACCACACCCTCTCTAAAAGTTTCTCCTACTTTAGCATTCAAGTCCCCTACCACAATTACTCTCTCACTTGGTTCAAAGGCTCCTATACATTCACTTAACATCTCCCAAAATCTCTCTCTCTCCTCTGCATTCCTCTCTTCTCCAGGTGCATACACGCTTATTATGACCCACTTCTCGCATCCAACCTTTACTTTAATCCACATAATTCTTGAATCTACACATTCATATTCTCTTTTCTCCTTCCATAACTGATCATTTAACATTACTGCTACCCCTTCCTTTGCTCTAACTCTCTCAGATACTCCAGATTTAATCCCATTTATTTCCCCCCACTGAAACTCTCCTACCCCCTTCAGCTTTGTTTCGCTTAGGGCCAGGACATCCAACTTCTTTTCATTCATAACATCAGCAATCATCTGTTTCTTGTCATCCGCACTACATCCACGCACATTTAAGCAACCCAGTTTTATAAAGTTTTTCTTCTTCTCTTTTTTAGTAATTGTATACAGGAGAAGGGGTTACTAGCCCATTGCTCCCGGCATTTTAGTCGCCTCATACGACACGCATGGCTTACGGAGGAAAGATTCTTTTCCACTTCCCCATGGACAATAGAAGAAATAAAAAAGAACAAGAGCTATTTAGAAAAAGGAGAAAAACCTAGATGTATGTATATATATATATGCATGTGCGTGTCTGTGAAGTGTGACCAAAGTGTAAGTAGGAGTAGCAAGATATCCCTGTTATCTTAGCGTGTTTATGAGACAGAAAAAGAAACCAGCAATCCTACCATCATGCAAAACAGTTACAGGTTTTTGTTTCACAGTCATCTGGCAGGACGGTAGTACTTCCCTGGGTGGTTGCTGTCTACCAACCTACTACCATTGCCTAAGGGCAATGTGTGGTGTAAATATTATGCAGAAAATTCGGAGTGTGGAAATTAGGAGAAGGTGTGGAGTTAATAAAAGCATTAGTCAGAGGGCAGAAGAGGGGTTGTTGAGGTGGTTTGGTCATTTAGAGAGAATGGATCAAAGTAGAATGACATGGAAAGCATATAAATCTATAGGGGAAGGAAAGAGGGGTAGGGGTCGTCCTCGAAAGGGTTGGAAAGAGGGGGTAAAGGAGGTTTTGTGGGAGAGGGGCTTGGACTTCCAGCAAGCGTGCATGAGCGTGTTAGATAGGAGTGAATGGAGACGAATGATACTTCGGACCTGACGATCTGTTGGAGTGTGAGCAGGGTAATATTTAGTGAAGGGATTCAGGGAAACCGGTTATTTTCTTATAGTCGGACTTGAGTCCTGGAAATGGGAAGTACAATGCCTGCACTTTAAAAGAGGGGTTTGGGATATTGGCAGTTTGGAGGGATATGTTGTGTATCTTTATACGTATATGCTTCTAAACTGTTGTATTCTGAGCACCTCTGCAAAAGCAGTGATAATGTGTGAGTGTGGTGAAAGTGTTGAATGATGATGAAAGTATTTTCTTTTTGGGATTTTCTTTCTTTTTTGGGTCACCCTGCCTCGGTGGGAGACGACCGACTTGTTGAAAAAAAAAAAAAAAAAAATATATATATATATATATATATATATATATATATATATATATATATATATATATATATATATATATATATATATATATATATATATATATATATATATATATATATATATATATATATATATATGTCGTGCCGAATAGGCAGAACTTGCTATCTTGGTTTAAATAGCAACGTTCATCTTGCCATATAGGACAAGTGAAAATTTGTGTATGCAATAATTTCGCCCAAATCATTCTGAACCTAACGAAAAAAATATATTTCACTGTGTTTGTTTAGTATTAAATTATTGTAAACAAATCTAAAATATATTTTGTTGGGTTAGGCTAAAATAAATTGTTTTTGTTATAATAAGGTTAGGTAAGTTTTCTAAGTTCCTTTTGGTGCAAAATTATAAATTTTTACATCAACATTAATGAAAAAATATATCTTTCAACGTATAAGAGAAAATTTTAGAAAGGACTTAATTTTAAATGAGTTCTTGCTAATTGACCAGTTTTACATATTCGGCACGACACACACACACACACACACACACACACACATAT
>NC_091316.1:26802233-26954733 GCF_038502225.1 Cherax quadricarinatus
GGGCTGACTGTGGAACAAAGTACCGTATCTTCGATAGTATGCCTGCAGTCTTGGAAATTTTCTTAGAAATTTGTTGTATATGTGTATGAAATTTGAGTCTATTATCGGGGTGGATTCCTAAGAATTTTCCCTCTGTTAGCTTTGTGATAGGTGATCCGTTTATCGTTATGTTAAGAGGGACATCTGTAGCTCTGTTACCAAACTGAATGAAGTAGGTTTTGTCAATGTTTAGTGTAAGTTTGTTAGTCCTCATCCAGGTAGATATTTTCTGTAATTCGGCGTTTACAGTATTTGCTAGCGTGACTGGGCTCGGGTGAGAGAAGACGTATGTGGTGTCATCTGCAAAAAGTGTGGGTTTGAGTAATTGCGAAGCATTTGGTAGGTCATTTATGTATAGGAGAAAGAGAAGAGGGCCAAGGACACTTCCCTGTGGGACACCAACTGTAATTGGTTGTGCGGAAGAGCTTGCCCCATTTGCGTATACATATTGGCTTCTGTTGCTGAGGTAAGACTTGAGGTAGTTGAGGGAGTGCCCTCTAATACCATAGTGTGACAATTTTACGTGGAGCAAGTCATGGTCAACTGTATCAAAAGCTTTACGTAAGTCAATGAAGATCCCCAGTGGGACTTCTTTTTTCTCTATTGCAGTGTATATATGTTCTAGCATGTGTATAATAGCATCATTAGTATTTTTATTAGGCCTGAATCCAAATTGGCAGGGGTTGAGAATGTTATGGGAGATGAGGTAGGAGTGGATTCGTTTATGAATTAATTTTTCGAAGATTTTTGAGAGAGGGTGTAAATTCGATATTGGCCTATAGTTATTCAACTCTGTTTGGTCTCCTCCTTTATGGATCGGGGTGACCCTTGCTATTTTGAGAACTGTAGGGAAGGTGGAGGATTCAATGGATTTGTTAAAGAGTGTTGCAATGATTGGTGATAGTACTTGTGATGCTTTTTTGTATATAAAGGGTGGTAAGGTATTTAAATCTCCTGCCTTGTTTTTCAGTGCGTTGATAATAAGGGAGACTTCGTATGGGTTAGTCGGAGCTAGGAACAGTGTGTTCGGGTAGTTGCCAGTGAGGTAGTCATTTGGTGGGGTATCTGAGCTTGGGATATTATTGGCAAGGTTTTGACCTATAGTGGAGAAGAAATCATTGAGTCTGTTTGCTGTTTCTGTTGGTGGGAGTTGGGGTTCATCTGATTTTGCTAATTTTATTTCGCTATGTCGTGATATCTTTTTTGTTCCCAGAATTTCTGATAGGGTCTTCCAGGTCTTTTTTATATCACCTCGTAAGTTGGATAATCTGTTCTCATAATACAATTCTTTTGCCCTTCTTATCAGGCTGGTTAGGATTGACGAGTAACGTTTTGTTTGGTCTCTGGTTATGTGACCCATTCTGTACTGTTTTTCATATCGGTGTTTTGTATTTATGGATTTGAGAATGCTGGGTGTTAGCCAGGAACTGTTCAGTCTCTTAGCTGTCATCTGCTTAGTTTTTTTTAGGGCAGTGCTTGTTATAAAGGTATTGGGTCTTTTTTAGAAAATTATTAAAACATTCGTCAATATCTGTATAGATTTCTAGCTCAGTGTGCCAGTCAATGTTTGTTACTGCTTTTGTGAAGTTATTAATGGCTGCCTCATTATGAAGTCTGAAGGTGACTTTAGTAGTGTCTTGGGGTATTTTACCAAGAGTTGTTATGAGGAAAGTAGGGTAGTGGTCTGTGGTATTATCTGTAATTATGCCTGATTTTAAAGGGGATATGGTGTTGGTCCAGATGTGGTCAAGTAGGGAAACACTAGTCTCTGTAACTCTTGTAGGTTTTGTTACTGTTGGTAGCAACATGCAGTTACTCATTGTGTTTGTGAATTCAGTAACGTGTGGGTCCTGGTCTTGCAGGAGATTTATATTGAAGTCACCTGAGAGTAGTAAGTGATCTTTGTTCATGCGTGCATCAGTTATCATACTTCCTAGGTTTTGACTAAATTGGCTAATGTTTGATTGTGGAATTTTGTAGATGTTTATCACTGTGAGAGGTTTTTGTAGGTATTTGGATTTGAATTTAGCTATTATATATTCCCCATGTTCATCCCTTGTGCAAGTATTAGTGATACATTCTAGTTGGTCTGAGTAGTATATAGCTGTGCCACCCCCTTGTTGGTCTGGCCTACAGTTGTGTATGGCTGTGTAACCAGGAATGGCATAGACATCTGTAGTATCAGGCTTTAGCCAGGTTTCAGTTAGTGTAATAATGGACATATTGGCATGCAAGGAATTTAGTAATGCTAGGAGGTCATCATAATGCTTGCTTAAAGATCTGATATTGTTGTTGGCTCTGAGAAGTGCCTTTGATTGTTCTGCTGTGTAGTAATTACAGTAACTGTTTGAATCATTTAAGTCATTAAATAAGAGGTTGGTATCAGGATCAATGCTTGTAATCATAAGATTTGTAGTGAATCTATAGTTAGAATTAAGTAAAAAATAAAGTAAATATTCTAAAGCTAAAAAAAATAGCACCTGAATTATTTAACAAATGTAAAAAATAATGAGCTAAGGTAGTTTTTTAAAGCTAAAATAAAGGAGACAATATAAAAGGGACTAAAATAATTTGTGGTGAACAAATAAAGTGATGATCAAATAATGGAGCTTGGGAATATGATAGTAGGTAGTACTTTAAAGGTAATTCTTTAAAGTTAGAATTATAATATAAAATTATAATATAAAAGGGACTAATATAAGTTGTGGTGAACAATAAAGTGGTAATCAAATAAATGAGCTTTGGAGTATAATGGCAAAATAGTGAACTTATTAACTTTAGCACCTGAGAATAGCACCTTGATTAGTTTAACAATGGCGAATATATGATCTAAGGTAGTTATATAGAGCTAAAATAAAGGACAAAAAATATATAAGGGACTACAATTGAGTAATGGTAAACAAGTTAAATTGACAGATAGTCACTATGAAATAATATTGGTTTAGGAGTAAGATCTGATTTGTAATATTAAATAAGTTGAGCAGTTTATTGCACAATAAAAAGTAAAAAAAAAAAAAAAATGAGGTAGTTGGTACTAGCTAGCAAAAGATAGTATTGGTACTTGCAAAAAAGTAATTGGAATATACACTAATTGCACTAGTTACACTTCTATGTCCCTGGAACAACACAGACGATTTTCTGTTGGACAGCGGAGAAGCCATCCTCCAACATCCATTCTGGCAAGTTCACTAATGATTACATGTCGGATGGCTACATCAAAAGCGGATTTAAGGTCAAGGAAGGTAGTGTATGAGCTGTCAGTGTGCAGGGTGAAAAAGGTGGCTATGAAATGATGCACGCTCCTTCCATGCATGAAACCATGTAACCGGGGAGACAAAAATTGTTTGATTCTGTTCTTGAGACGATTAAGAATCATTCTCTCAAATGTTTTACACAAGCAGCTAGTAAGAGATATTGGGCGAAATGCATTTTGTTGATTGGGCTTAGGAATTTGAATGATGAGGCTGTTGTTCCAAGCTTGAGGGAACTCCCCAGTTACATAGCTCATGTTATATAATTCAAGTAATGGATTACCTGGTACTCGACACAGCAATCTGAGTATGTTGTAAGTAATACCATCCTCACCAGGCGATGTGGAGTTGCCCTTAGTTAGTGCTGCATCAAGTTCGTAATTAGTGAATGGAATGTTACAGTCATCTTCCTTGCTGAGCATAAAGCAAACAAGTCTCTCCCTTGCATCATATTTGTTATTTAATTTTTCCTGTGTGGTACTGGGCAGATTGTCATAGCTAGATGTAGCAGCCCAAGCACTGACTAACTCATTCGTCCTGTGTATGGGATGAGGGTGCGCGATCTGCCCAGTTCTGTTACCCTTAATTCTTACAATGGATTCACAATGGAAACAGCAAAATTGTGTACGTACAAAACAGAGTTGCTGAAATTTATCTTATGCAGAGAAGTATAATAGTTTGGGTCAGCATATGTTAACATTTAATCATATACCTGCTGAGGAGAATCCAGCTGATTTCTTGTCTTGAGGTTTATCTTATGCTAAATTTGTAAATTCTGTGTCATGGTTTAAAGGACCGAGCTGGTTGGTAAATAAAGCTAATTGGCCTGTACAAAAGGCGTATATTGCTCCTGTTGAAATTACTGTGACCACAGCTCCAATAGTTTGTCCTTCCTTACCCATTGATATAAATAGGTATTCTTCTTTACCCAAACTAATCAATGTAACTAAATTGGTGTTTTAATTTCTAAACTAGATGAATATTTCATATAAGTTTTCACATCCTCTTGAATATTGGATAAAGAGGGTACAGGAGGAAATCTATGGAAATGAGATTAAATTGATGATGGAAAGAAAAATTGTGAAAGGTTCTATAATAGAGAAATTGGGGCTGTATTTAGAGAACAATATAATTAGGTGCAGAGGTAGGTTACAAAATGCTGAATTAGGTGATTATGCTAAAACTGGGTGATTATGCCCAAAACTCATCATCTAACAAATTTGATTGTTCTAAATGACCATAAAAATGTAATGCATGGTGGGGTACAAGATACCTTAAATTGTATTAGGGAAACTTTCTGGATTCCACAAGGACGGCAAAGTGTAAAAAGGGTGATTAAATCTTGTGTAATATGTCGCCGTTTGGATACCAGATCCTATATGTACCCAGGTCCTCCACCATTGCCAAAGGAGCGTGTACAATTAGTGAAACCATTTGATGTAACAGGTGTAGACTATAGTGGTCCAATAATTTTAACAGGTACTTCAGATGGTGTTCCACTGAAATTGTATGTTTGTTTGTTCACCTGTACTGCTACTAGGGCAGTTCATTAAGAGGTGACACAGGACTTGTCTGCAGAACAGTTTATACAGCTGTTTTGAAAATTTGCAGCTAGGAGATCCTGTCCGAGATTGATGATTTCGGATAATGCTACAAATTTTGTAGCAGGTGCTCAACACTTGATAGAATTAAATAATAGTAACGATGTTCAATCTCTGTTAACCCAGCGAGGGTGTACCTGGAAATTTATTACTCCTAGAGCCCCTTGGCAGGGGAGGGGCTGTACGAAAGACTGATAGGCACAGTGATGAGGTGTCTCCGTAAAGTACTACACCAGAAGAGAATTAATTTGGAAGAATTCCATGCAGTGTTAGTGGAGGCGGAAAATCGTGTAAATAAGAGGCCTCTCTCGTACATGAGTGATACACCTGATGCAGATGTATTAACACCTTCTCACCTAATATGTGGAAGGAAATTGGAAGCTGCCCCTGTCTATAGAAATAATCCGGAAGAAAGTGATGAAGATTACAATGATGCGGCAGTGTTGTGTAATAAATTTAAAATGTTAAATAAAGTAATTGATCATTGGTCTAATGTGTGGCATAAGGAATATCTTCTTACACTACGTGAACACTTTTATGGTGCGACTGAGGCAGTAAATCGACAGACCATTCAACCAGGTGACATTGTGTTAATCGACACTGAACAACACTGAACATTGTGGCCTCTGGGCAAAGTATTGACATTGTACCCAGATGCACAAGGTGTTGTCAGGAATGTTAAAGTGTTGTGTCGTGGCCAGGAAAGTTTATGCACAATTAATAAATTCATTCCCTTGGAATTAGGTGCTCAATCAAATGTAAATGAAAATCTGTGAGAAAGTGACACGAGTGATATGGAAGATAACGCTGACCAAGTGATGCCAGAAGATGAAATCGTAGTAAGACCTACTAGGAGAACAGCCACTCAAGCCAGAACCGGCTGGAATCGTCTCCTAAAGGAAGGAGTAATTTGAATCGTTTAGCAATAAACTCCGGCCGGCTGCAGTGTGGAAAATACTGTATATATTTTCCGGAAATACGGTAATTTATAGGTAAATAGATGCCCTATATTGTATTTTTAAAAGAAGTATGTTATCAAAAATGGGAAAGCTGCGGCTGGGGAGGTCAGAGGCCATTTCGTTTGAATTTGGGTTAGAAACGTCGGTGTAATGGGAAGAGTTTTTCATGCTCTAAAGGTTAAAATTGGGCTGACACCTCTCAAATAGGAGACGAAATTGTTGGATGTGTATTCCTGCATAACTTGAGATATCAGGCGACTGGACAAGACAGCTCCAGGAACCTCAGATAAGTCTTATGTACTAACCTGGCCAGTGTTATTTTCATGTATAGACAGTGAGGTTTTCTGAGTATGATACACATTAATCTCCAGTCAAATTGGTGTGTGTTATGATTAAGATATATTCTCCTTCTGTTATATAAATGTGTATATATATAACTCTTTATTAATTTAATATACAGTCCACAAATTTATATATTTACCAGCATTCCTGGTGATGTATTTTTCATTTGTAATTAATAGGTCCAGAGCAACTTGTGGATATGACAGTGGTAGGTATCGAAAGGGGACATTTTTTGCGACCTAGATGTCCCAAATTTCTACATGTCTAACTGATAAATAATAATTATCTTTTCATTTACTGTTTTGTATGTAATGATACATTCAGCTAAATGCAATTTTCCATAACTTGTATCGAGAGATAAATGACGGAAGACCTTTTAACTTCTGTACATACAAAGTCTTAACAGCTATAGCAACATCACCATCACATAGAAGACGTATATAAACACAGAGATAACAAAACATTCACATAACTATTATACACAATTAGTCACAGCTGACCAGCCCGTTAGATTACCCACTGAATGCACACAAATTATCTCAAATCTCTTAACTCCAAGGCTTTATATTCAGACAGGAAGTCTTTCTCCCATCTCCCCTCATATACCAACCTATTTCGACACATTGTCCTATGAATCGTTCCCGCTAAAACCCGAATTCTACCATTACCTTCAATGTGCCTCATAGCCCATGACACATAAATATAATTGGCTACGACGTATGACACCGCACGTTGTACACACACGTCAACCCCACCTACATCAAAACTCAACGCTCGGAGTGCCAACAAACATCCCCCCCCCCCCACAATCGCAAAATCCTTCTGAACCACGCACGTACCATACCTAAAGCTTCAAAGAAATACGACATGAAAAGCAGATTCCTCCACCCCACATGCCGAACAACCCCGGTCCTCCTCCAAACGCCGATTATACAACACCACCCCGGACGGCAGGATTCCATGCAAAAATTTAAAAACCACTTCCCGTACTTGAGGAAGGAGACACAACTGTTGGACCCGCCTCCATGTATCACTCCACGCGTACTTGGGGTACATTCCTTCAACTCGCACCACAGCTCTCTCCATACCCGCCCTTTCCAAAGTACATAATTTAACACTCCGCACATCCCGCATGCACAATAACACGCGGAGCATCGTCTCGCACCTAATTAAATCCCTCCCTCCCCACCACCTGCGCAGGTCGCAATACATTTCAGTTAACCCACCATGCATCCCACCCATTCAGAGAAAATGACACTTCACGTAACATGCTATGTCACGAGCCCCTAGAGGAATGAGACCTAACCCTCCCTGATGCATTGGTGTCTCTACCACCGCTCTTGTGAGCCAATCGCACCCCGAGCCCCACAAAAATCTATAAACTCTATGCAAAAGACGTTTGACGTCCCCCTGCAACAGAGGATACAGCGCAGCAACATGCCATACTTTACTATAAAGCAGAACATTAATGACCACCGCCGTCTGGTGCAGGGTTAAATGTCGCGGCCATAGACTATTTAAACGCTGCAAAACACTATGAATTACATGCCCTCGTCTGATCAACCTCTCGCATATACTGAATACCACATATAGTGATACGATCAACCACCGTCTACATCTCTGTACCCACCCCTTCTCCCACCCACTCTCCAAACTCCATAATCTTCGATATTTCTCTATTAACACACATCACCGTAGCCTTACCAAATACATCAACAAGTCTCCCAACAAAACCCAATTGCTCTCTCGTACGTAATAGCACAGTAGTATCACCTACATAACCTACAAGGGCCGGTTGACCACTACTCAAACCCCATGACGAATCTATTCCTGCATACAAGCAAAAAGCATTTGAGACATGGGGCATCCCTGTCGAATGCCCCTGTTCAAGTGGACAAAGACACCTAACTTCCAATTAATTTGTACTTTAAAACCAGCACCATTGTACAAAGAACGGGCCCACATGATGACCTCATTTTCAAAACCCTGCCATCTCATGAACTTCCACATCACCTCCCTTTCCACACTATCAAAAACAGCTTGCCAGTCTAAAGCCAAAACACCACCCCCGCCCCTCGTTCCACATTCCTCGACAAACTCCTTGATATTCCCATGACCATCATACATCGACCTACCTGGCACGCCAAACTGACCCTTATGGATTACCTTATCAAACACTTTCTTAATCCTATTCTTTAAAATTTTTGCATATAATTTATAGTCACTACACATTAATGATATGGGTCGATAATCCTTAATCGCTACAGGTACATCACATTTTCTAACGAACACCAAAACCGCCGTACGCTGAGACAAACCTAACAACCCCCCCCCTCCTTCATCGCATTGAGTAAACGAACCATAAAAGTCTGTATTACCTCCCAGTGTTGGATATGAAATTCACACGGGATGCCGTCAATGCCTGGCACCTTACCCTTGCTCATTCCCTGCAACGCCTCCCACACCTACGCCTCAGTTATAGGCCTGCCCATGAGAAAGCGATCATGATCATTCAACTTGCATCGTACTCCCCACCGCAATTCTTGTATCGCATTCTCACTCACTTCTTTACTTTGCATTTGGAGCTTACACCATGTATCGACATAAAAACTTATTCCTTCAGTTGTTGTTAAGACCTGTCCCTCACTATACCCGTCAACTCCATCCTGCACCACTAAACTCACAATTTTAGTCGCCTTTCGCCTTTGTGCCTGACTATGTAAGACACAAGTAGACGGCTTATCACCCCACACAGCCTTCTCCACCCCACTCGAAATACATGCCCCATCAAAAACTTTAGTTTTTAGTACCTGGATTTGTTCCTTAAGATCGTCAATCTCGTCCACTGGATAAATTCCAGACGCCTCTCCCTGTGCATAACAATGCCATAAAGAACCCTCCAGGTACCTCATAAAACCATACCACAAGCGAGAGGCCTCCTTACCCTAATGCACATAAAAATATCCCATTGTCGCACTAAATCCCATCCTTCCCAGGAGTCTACTCTCATAGACGCCCATAAGTCCGTGAATGGTGTCCTATCATCTGCACTTTGTAGCAGTCGCGTATTTAACTTCCAATAACCCTTAAAACGGTTTGGGAGACTCCCCCCCCCCCAGTCAAGCTCCACGAGAACTCCGCGATGGTCGGAGACATAGACGTTTAACACACACACATTGATTACAACCACCCGCCGAGACACATACGCCCTATCTAAGCACGCCGCATAGCCCCTACGCACGAAAGTATGCTCAATCCCCAAGTCACGTCTTCCACTTACATCCACCAATCCCAGCCCAGACAACAAATCACCCAAAATAAGCGAACAAAAACCCGCCCCCCTCGGTTCAACATCTTTACAGTGCACCACACAGTTCCAGTCACCACTGAACACTGTAATATCTGGCAGGGACCTCAAATAGTACACTAGAACATCTCTAACAAAAGTATTTTTAATATTAACATCATGTTCGGCCGGCCAATATACTCCTACGAAACCAACCCTTCTATTACCCCAATCTCTCATGACTCCCACCACCCGACCCTCCCCCCCCTCCTCCCAATGTTTCATCAAAAATGGGCTGGTCGCTTTTATCAACACAGCCACTCCACCTTTCAGACGTCTCGAGTGAGTCATATTAACATCATAACCATCTATCTCAAACAAACTTCCTACTTTATGATTATGTTCTTGCAAAAAACACGCATCCACTGCAAAGCGATTCAACCACTCACGTACCTGCACATGCGTTCTGAGGATTTTCAAACCATTAACATTAATAGTTACACACCTAACTTTGCCAAAGGTGGCTTTCCTCTAGGGGCCACCACACCCTTTTTCTCTTTGCATCAGCAAGCACCTAAGGCACCGCCCATACCTTTGGCATTCTCCGTGATATTACCTGCTGTCCTGGACCCGCGCGATCCCCCACCCATGATTTCCAACCACGTTTTCTTCCCTGAACGTTGTTCAGGGGTCAAGACGTCGTCGGAGTCGGACGGGGTAGCCGCACGCTTCCTAGAAACAGCATCCTCAGCTATGTCAGTACCTGAGGTGTTCTCCTTGTGAATGTCTACCTCAACAATATGAACTCTCAGACCCTCCACATCTCAGACATTAACTAACTAATCAACATCATCCAAACGTCCTCTCTCCTCACCTGAACACTTCAACAAAGGCACACACGG
The DNA here is from genome assembly GCF_038502225.1 of Cherax quadricarinatus. Lineage (NCBI taxonomy): Eukaryota > Metazoa > Arthropoda > Malacostraca > Decapoda > Parastacidae > Cherax > Cherax quadricarinatus. The sequence goes on from NC_091316.1 coordinate 26,812,614, forward strand.
CACAGAATCATACTCATACGACGCTAAAAGGTCGCTCAATGTAGATACAATATTAGCCTCTATGTCATCCACCTCTCTTGCTAGAGGGATCTCACTTCTCACTTGTTCCACCTCATCATGGGAGACAGTCCCAGGTAGAGTCACACAAGATGACTCTACGAGCATGGCCCGATCAACCTCAGCACTCCATGATGTTAGTTAGTTTAATATGTTTATTATGCACCCCATACCCATCCAGTGGGCGGTAGTCAAAAGATTACAGAGGTACATAATGGGTCCAGGGACTGGGCCTCAAAGTTTTGATAGCTGAGCAAGTTACAGAGGTAATGAATTCACAATTTACAAAGGTAATGAACTCACAATTTACAAAGGTAATGAACTCCAGGTAGGTCTAGTCACAATCATGACAAGTTACAAAGGTATTTACAGATTACAGAGGTACACAATGGGTCCAGGGACCGGGCTCCAAAGTTTTGATGGCTGAACTAGGTACAAGGTAATGAACTCACAAGTTACAATGGTAATGATGTCAGGCGCGGCAAGTCCTCGACGACTTCGTCTTCCAGAGTCTGACGGGGAACCTCACCATCCGGACGATGGCCACGTCCCGAGGGCAGCTGGCACTGAACACATTGTGCCGCAATGTGATCCAAAGCGCCGCAGAGGCGGCAAGTTCGTTTCTGTCCAGGATACGTAACGTACACCTGGGAACGAAAATCCTCCAGGTGTACGTACGAAGGAATTGGCTGGTGTAGGGACATTTTCAAAGTGAAGGACCCCTCTTGATGACCAGCATAGAGGCCGTCAGACCACTGACCCATATTAACCTGGTGGATCTTCCCATAACGTTCAAAAGCGTCACGTATGTCGACTTCATTGGTCTCATAAGGCACGTTTCGCACATGTACCACGGAGATAAAACACCTCAATTACTGGGAGCGCTTGAGGTTCCTAAACCTGTATTCCCTGGAACACAGGCGGGAGAGATACATGATTATATACACCTGGAAAATCCTGGAGGGACTAGTACCGAACTTGCACAAGAAAATCACTCACTATGAAAGCAAAAGACTTGGCAGATGATGCAACATCCCCCCAATGAAAAGCAGGGGTGTCACTAGCACGTTAAGAGACCATACAATAAGTGTCAGGGGCCCGAGACTGTTCAACTGCCTCCCAGCATACATAAAGGGGATTACCAACAGACCTCTGGCAGTCTTCAAGCTGGCACTGGACAAGCACCTAAAGTCTGTTCCTGACCAACCAGGCTGTGGCTCGTACGTTGGTTTGCATGCAGCTAGCAGGCTCTGATCCACCAGGAGGCCTGGTCACAGACCGGGCCGCGGGGGAGTTGACCCCCGGAACTCTCTTCAGGTAAACTCCAGGTATAGTACCCTGAAACGTCGTGCAACTTAACAGTGACTGCTGGGGTGACTTGCTTGCTTACATCCTGGTACTGGTTGACAATCTGCTCACAGGTCTGGGTATCACAAAACTTGAAGAAAATCCGGGAAAGTCCATTCAAAGCAACGCCACACAGGGATTCACGATGGATGCCATATACATCACGAACTATCGCTGGCACTAACACATTAATCGATGCGCTGGTGATTGTGCCCTGTATTAATTAAATACGAACATGTCAGAGGATCTCACCTTCAAGGACCATAACATTGTATCAATCGCAGCTGCTAGAAAAATGACAGGATGGATAATGACAACCTTCAAAACTAGGGATGCCAAGCCCATGATGACACTCTTCAGGTCACTTGTTCTATCTAGGCTGGAATATTGCTGCACACTAACAGCACCTTTCAAGGCAGGTGAAATTGCTGACCTAGAAAATGTACAGAGAACCTTCATGGCGTGCATAATGAAGATAAGACACCTAAATTACTGGGAGCGCTTGAGGTTCCTGAACCTGTATTCCCTGGAATGCAGGTGGGAGAGATACATGATTATATACACCTGGAAAATCCTAGAGGGACTAGTACCGAAATCACTCACTACAAAAGCAAAAGACCTCCTGCGTTCCAGGGAATACAGGTTTAGGAACCTCAAGCGCTCCCAATAATTGAGGTGTTTTATCTCCATTATGCGTGCCGTGAAGGTTCTCTGTACATTTTCTAGGTCAGCAATTTCACCTGCCTTGAAAGGTGCTGTTAGTGTGCAGCAATATTCCAGCCTAGATAGAACAAGTTACCTGAAGAGTGTCATCATGGGCTTGGCCTCCCTAGTTTTGAAGGTTCTCATTATCCATCCTGTCATTTTTCTAGCAGATGCGATTGATACAATGTTATGGTCCGTGAAGATGAGATCCTCCGACATGATCACTCCCAGGTCTTTGACGTTGGTGTTTCGCTCTATTTTGTGGCCAGAATTTGCTTTGTACTCTGATGAAGATTTAATTTCCTAATGTTTACCATATCTGAGTAATTGAAATTTCTCATCGTTGAACTTCATATTGTTTTCTGCAGCCCACTGAAAGATTTGGTTGATGTCCGCCTGGAGCTTTGCAGTGTCTGCAATGGAAGACATTGTCATGCAGATTCGGGTGTCATCTGCAAAGGAAGACACGGTGCTGTGGCTGACAGCCTTGTCTATGTCGGATATGAGGATGAGGAACAAGATGGGAGCGAGTACTGTGCCTTGTGGAACAGAGCTTTTCACCGTAGCTGCCTCGGACTTTACTCTGTTGACGACTACTCTCTGTGTTCTGTTAGTGAGGAAATTATAGATCCATCGACCGACTTTTCCTGTTATTCCTTTAGCACGCATTTTGTGCGCTATTACGCCATGGTCACACTCGTCGAAGGCTTTTGCAAAGTCTGTATATATTACATCTGCATTCTTTTTGTCTTCTAGTGCATTTAGGACCTTGTCGTAGTGATCCAATAGTTGAGACAGACAGGAGCGACCTGTTCTAAACCCATGTTGCCCTGGGTTGTGTAACTGATGGGTTTCTAGATGGGTGGTGATCTTGTTTCTTAGGATCCTTTCAAAGATTTTTATGATATGGGATGTTAGTGCTATTGGTCTGTAGTTCTTTGCTGTTGCTTTACTGCCCCCTTTGTGGAGTGGGGCTATGTCTGTTGTTTTTAGTAACTGTGGGACGACCCCTGTGTCCATGCTCCCTCTCCATAGGATGGAAAAGGCTTGTGATAGGGGCTTCTTGCAGTTCTTGATGAACACAGAGTTCCATGAGTCTGGCCCTGGGGCAGAGTGCATGGGCATGTCATTTATCGCCTGTTCGAAGTCATTTGGCGTCAGGATAACATCGGATAGGCTTGTGTTAATCAAATTTTGTGGCTCTCTCATAAAAAATTCATTTTGATCTTCGACTCTCAGTCTGGTTAGCGGCTTGCTAAAAACTGAGTCATATTGGGACTTGAGTAGCTCACTCATTTCCTTGCTGTCATCTGTGTAGGACCCATCTTGTTTAAGTAGGGGCCCAATACTGGACGTTGTTCTCGATTTTGATTTGGCATAGGAGAAGAAATACTTTGGGTTTCTTTCGATTTCATTTATGGCTTTTAGTTCTTCCCACGATTCCTGACTCCTAAAGGATTCTTTTAGCTTAAGTTCGATGCTTGCTATTTCTCTGACCAGTGTCTCCCTACGCATTTCAGATATATTGACCTCTTTTAGCCGCTCTGTTATTCTTCTCCGTCGCCTGTAAAGGGAGCGCCTGTCTCTTTCTGTTTTACATCTACTCCTCCTTTTTCTTAGAGGAATAAGCCTTGTGCATACATCGAGTGCCACCGAGTTAATCTGTTCTAGGCATAAGTTGGGGTCTGTGTTGCTTAGTATATCTTCCCAGCTTATATCGGTTAGGACTTGGTTTACTTGGTCCCACTTTATGTTTTTGTTATTGAAGTTGAATTTGGTGAATGCTCCCTCGTGACTAATCTCATTATGTCGGTCTGGGGCTCCGCGCATACATGACTGAACCTCAATTATGTTGTGATCTGAGTATATTGTTTTTGATATGGTGACATTTCTTATCAGATCATCATTGTTAGTGAAGATGAGGTCTAGTGTATTCTCCAGTCTAGTAGGCTCTATTATTTGCTGGTTTAAATTGAATTTTGTGCAGAGATTTAAAAGCTCGCGTGAGTGTGAGTTTTCATCAGAGCTGCCTCCTGGTGTTATTACTGCAACAATATTATTTGCTATATTCCTCCATTTTAGGTGCCTTAAGTTGAAATCCCCCAGGAGCAAGATGTTGGGTGCAGGAGCTGGAAGGTTTTCCAGACAGTGGTCAATTTTTAACAGCTGTTCCTGGAATTGCTGGGATGTTGCATCCGGAGGCTTGTAGACTACCACAATGACTAGGTTTTGGTTCTCGACCTTTACTGCTAAAACTTCCACTACATCATTTGAGGCATTTAGCAGTTCTGTGCAAACAAGTGACTCTGCAATGTACAGGCCAACATCCCCCCCTTTTGCCTGTTCACTCTGTCACATCTGTATAGGTTGTAACCTGGGATCCATATTTCGTTGTCCAAGTGATCCTTTATGTGGGTCTCAGTGAAAGCCGCGAACATTGCCTTTGCCTCTGCAAGCAGTCCACGGATGAAAGGTATTTTGTTGTTTGTTGCTGGCTTTAGACCCTGTATATTTGCAAAGAAGAATGTTATCGGACTGGTGATATTGTTGGTACTGGGGGGGGATTTTTTTTCTGGCATTAGTATCTGTATCTGTTGGTTTGGAGTGGAGGCCATCGACTGTGGTTCCACTCCAGGAATGACTGGATTTGGTGTACGATTTCTGCCATTTCCTGCCAGTTTTTTTTCCTTCCTGGCACTAAAAAACCTCTCCCTCTTGAGTGGCTGTGGCTACCCAGGTTTTCCCATGGCCTGGATGTTTTGTATCTTTTTGTCCCCTTTAGATGGTATGCCTGGCAATTTAAGTTATAGCACAGTCTTTCCTGTACTGAAGAGGTACACAGTTCAGGGTGAAAAAGCTTACAGGAAGGGAGTTTGCATTTTCCTGTTGTCATGTGGGCATGGCATTTTCTAGGGTGGTCATAGTTGCACGTCCCATCTGTTTTTCCAGATTTCCCATGCCAGCAGATACCGAGTGCATAGTATGTGCACAGGCTTGGTTTCCGTTTGCCTTGGGTTTCTGTGACTATATTCCCTGTTGGTGCATGTTTCCCTGTCTTACTTCTATCCTCCCTAGCACCAACAATGGAGCTCCCACCAGTTGTTTTTGGTAATATATCCTCACTATTGCTATTGGAGTCCTCTGGTTTGCTATTTCCTGCGGTATTTCTAGTTTGCAATATTGGTTTTATCTTATCTTTGACTACACTTGTTTCCCTACTATGACTCCTGTCCCCTATGAGGTCATTTATATGTATTCCTTCCTGCGTATAATTCCCGACTACCTGGACAAAATCTCCAGCTTCACCATTACTGTCTCCCAGGACAGCATCTCCAGCTTCCCCATTACTGTCTCCCAGGACAGCATCTCCAGCTTCACCATTACTGTCTCCCAGGACAGCACTATTAGCCCCCCATTTACTGACTACCAGGACATCATCTCCAGCCTTACAGTTTCTGACTACATGGCCAGTATCAAGGGCAGTACCATTCAGCCCAGACTTTTTATGTTCCCATCTGTTGTAGAAAGCTTCCACGTTTTCTATGAAAGCAGCTTTGATGTTGACTTCTTTTAAGACCCTTGTGATTTTAGTCCACAGATTTATCTCATTTGGGCATACCCAAAAACACTTCCCTGTTTTAATTCTGCTTGTAGCTAGTTCTTGGATATCTGCACAAGGGGCGTGACACCAATTTCCACAAAAATGACAATTTATGCATGTGGAAGCCCGTTTGTTTGACTGACCACAGACTACACACAGCTTCATAATGATTTGAATGGTTGATTTACTGCAATTCTACTAGCAACCTCTTGAATATTCTATTAATAACCTGCTAGGTAGTGCACAACGAAACCGTTTGAAACTAGTCCAGGGTTCGGACCAGTCAAGGGTTCGGACCAGTCAAGGGTTCGGACCAGTCAAGGGTTCGGACCAGTCTATCTGATCTGATCAGTGGGTCACTTATTTAAACCATACTGGTCGGTGATTTGAGCTAACACATGAAGGATCTACTGGAAATTATCTACCCGAGTAATATGTGATTTGATTGATACAAAAGTATAACTTGCGTGTTGAAGAGCCGGTGACTGCTGGCACTCCTACAATGACGAACGGTCGACCTCCACCCTTGTTTATCAATCGCTGTATTTAGCTTTTCTATTTTTTTTTCCGTCTCCACCACAATAAATGCTATATTATCACTATAGTTGACTGGTGCAAATTTTGGAGGAAGGACGCTTTTTCTGTAGTAATAATTGCTTCTCGTTGTGTATATTGCGACCGCTGGTAACTACAGGTTATATGAAATTCACAGTATACGTCTGGTATTTCAAGAAAAAAGAAACTAATGAAAGTCACTCCACTCCACTAAGTACCATTATAATACTGGTTAGTTGCTACTACAACACTGTATTCTGCTATTCACTGGTATCACTAGATTATATGCGAGTACACTAGCAGGCCAGGAAGATTATTAAAAAACAGCTGACTTGTGGTAAGTTTCTGGCGACTTCTGGCACCGCCTCTATAGGCTTATCACTTCATTTACAAATTCACCTGTTTTCAAATGACACTTTAGCCTTTATCATCAATATACTAGGTGTGGAAAATTTTTAATTTTCCGAAACTATAGCGCCTAATAGGTGTTTAATGTGCCGATATGAGTCAAAAATGTATTTGACAACAGGGTAGAACCAAGAGTTCCCTTTGCGCATGCGCGGATGTGCGGGGGGAGAGGTGGACGCGGGCCATGGGGGAGGCGGGAGTGTTTTGAATGTGGTGAGGAGGCTGGGAAAGCATGGAACCACGAAATTGGCATTCACGGCGGCCTAAGGATTAATATAGGCCTCATTTCATAATAGGAAGTGTCGTAACTGTTCCTGGTGGAGAGTGAGGGAACGTGATTTACGGGACCACCGTAATAAAGTGGAAAAATGAGTGAATAAGGGTAGGACCGGGTGACTGGTGCGTCACTATGGACTGTGTCCTGGGGAAAATTACCCTTGGTTTAATCATCACTCATCGGTCTCAGATCTTAATGGAGTGATCTCTAATGCATATAATAATTATGAGAGGTTAAATCGTCTTGTGAATGGCAATGTAATCAGTGATAATAACATTGAGTTAAGAGAATGCGGGATGTGAAATAGATCGCCCTGCTCCAAGTGAATGTGTGATTCGTACCGGGGATAATGAAGTTTTATGGAATCACGACTTCTAAACCGGGACAAACCGACGGATACCTCGTCCTGCTGGAATGAGAACCGTGTCGGTGTAGCAGGACATCGAAATGAGATGGTGAATGGAGGAAATAAGGAGTATCAATCACCCACAGTTAAGTAACCCTTCTAGCTATAACAGACTGATGCTGGCCAGTTAGGTTATGTTGTAATTGGATAGGTTATGAGTGATCCAGCTACATCAAGTGACCACCAGAGAACATCTGGTAAGTGGTGGGATTATGTACAAATGTTTTTCCTTGATGGATGTATCCAGGTGTATCCTACCCCCCCTTCATTCAGCTAAACTAATATAATCTATAGTCCACAATTAATTAGTAGCACCGTACTTGTGGGTGCTATCCAATCCATACTGGTCTCGGATAGATATGGATAAGATTGTGAGGTCGAAGGAACCACTTGCCGCGACCAGGGGTGGTTAAGTTTTCTCACATGTCTACACGGGGTGACTACGGTAAACAATATGGTTGTCTCCCAATGAGATTACTGGTATGTATATAATGTTGAGGTACATACAGGTAAGCACCCTAGAAAATTTTCCATATCTGTCCGTTGGTCCTTCCTGAACCGGATGCAGTGAAAAAATTAATTGAATTAATTACTTAATAATTAAGTGACTGATTGAAGGAAGTGGATGTAGGGTGCACATGTTTAATCGATCGTGTGATGGATGATAATTAGCCCAATTAATTGCTAGCACATGTGTGGCTAGGATTTATACAAGAGTAAAGTGCAAGAATTACTCTTATAAGGCGCCTACTTAAGTTGTATAATCAGTGATTAATAATTCTCTAACCATGACTGGATCTAATGGAGTTAATGTGGCTGACAAGTCCGTGAATTTTAGAGTAATGAAAGCATCATTACAGGCTATTAAAAGCCATGTGACGAAGGCATTTGATTTAGTGAATCAAAGAACCGTGAACCTTAATGAATTAAAGTTATATTTAGATGTTTTAGAGAGTAGATTTGATTGGTACAAATTGTGGTTTAAAGACTGTGAAAGAGATCTGCTGGAGAATTGTGCAGATGGAATGGAAATGAATGTTTTAATTAATCAACATTACGAATTGGAAGAAAAACTGCCTTGTAAAAGTAAGGCTTTAAATAAATTAAAGGGTGTAAGCCAGGCAGTTGGTCAACCTATTAATGCAAAGGGTGGGTTTGCCAAAACCTCCAGAGTACGGTCTGGAGGAAATCAGACTAGGTCGGCAGGAATTAATTGTTCAATTGCAGACCAGTCAGCCAAACAGTTCTAAGGATATAACACATAATGACTCTGAAGTATCTGTCAAGTCACAAAAGGGAAAAATAATCCCAGTGGTAATAATCATAGTTAAGAGTTAAATAGGCACATATCAAGTCAGGAATCAGTAATAGTGGTTCCTCACATCAAGGTAAGATAAGATAAGATAAGATAAGATAAGATTTCGTTCGGATTTTTAACCCCGGAGGGTTAGTCACCCAGGATAACCCAAGAAAGTCAGTGCGTCATCGAGGACTGTCTAACTTATTTCCATTGGGGTCCTCAATCTTGTCCCCCAGGATGCGACCCACACCAGTCGACTAACACCCAGGTACCTATTCGCTGCTAGGTGAACAGGACAATAGTGTAAGGAAACGTATCGAAATGTTTCCACCCGCCGGGAATCGAACCCGGGCCCTCCGTGTGTGAAGCGGGAGCTTTAGCCACCAGGCCACCGGGCCAGAAGAGGAATAGTACCTCAGTAAGTGTAACCCAGTTAATAAGAGGTCAGGCAAGGAAAAGAGAGACTGCCTCTTCTGCCAGGGTACTCATTTCACTAAAAATTGTAATGCCTATAATTCATGGGATATTAAAGTGGAAAGAATGAAAGAACTTGACAGATTTATCAGATGTCTAGACAATCATAATGTAAAGGATTGTCATACCAAATTGAACAGTTGCTATCAATGCAACAAGGGAAGGCACCATACAGTTATGTGCAGGGTTGTATGTGATTCTTATAATAATGGTGACAATAATGATAATGTTAATAACCCTGACACTACAGTGACTGATGTAAAGGTTGCAGCTAATGGCAATAATGATGGCCTAGCTGAGGTAGCCTTGCCGGCGTTGGATGTAATAATTCAGGATAAAGGGCATAAATCCAAAAGCATGCGGCGTCACTCTCCTCAACACTGGTACGGGCCATGTAATATATGGCAGACTACCGCCTAGTAATAATGACTAGAAGTAGTGAATACAGTCATGGTATCTTGCTCATAAAAGGTCAACCCAGTACAAGTATTCTTCTGATGTTGAACCAGTCTAATTTGTGGGAGCTGGACAGCATAGGGATTAATATAAATGAAGAAAGTCCAAATGATTCCTTTACTCAGGAACAATACCTGAAAGATGTTAAATGTGAATCTGGACATTACTGGGTGCGACTTCCGTGGAAGCTCGACCGTCCAGAAATACCTACTAATTATAGGATGGCGTATGGACAGTTAAAGGGCCCAGCTCTGTGAACTGAGCAAGACACCAAAATTGTTGACTGCTTATAATGATATAATTAATAAACAGTTAAATAATAAATTGTTCTTACTTCAGGCGACGATAAATGCACACCTTAAGTGCACAGGTGGTCCACTGAGCGAAGTAATTGGGTAAATAATCTTATGTGGACAATTTCCGGGTGTGATGTCAACTGAAGAGGAACTAATGAGGATATGTGAAGGGGTTAATGAAATAATGCAGTAAGGTGCTGGGGCTGACTTGGGATACTGAGAGAGACTTGTTATTGTTAAAGTCTCATAATTCCAGTATGCCCAATAAATTAATCCAGGGAGCATAGGCTTATGCCCCTGAGAGAATGGAACACTAATTAGTCCATTTTGAGGGTTCAATCAATATGGATGGCCATGGAGTTGGTGCCTATATGCAGTAATGTGCTGGGGCTGACTTGGGATACTGAGAGAGACTTGTTATTGTAAAGTCTCATAATTCCAGTATGCCCAACAAATTAGCCCCGAGAGCATAGACTTAGTGTCATACCTTACAATAAGAGGGAAATTGTTAATACCAGAAGCATGGAGGCTTGAGTGTGCTTTGGGTGGAGCCCTACATGAGGAGTTAACAGGTGGAAGGAATTAATGGGTGATTATGTAAATACCAATGTTGGAGTTCCCAAGCCAGGTGGCCAGTGAAGATGGGAAAATTGTACTCCACATTATGTAAGTCGTCTAGCAACGACCTCCGCCCGGCCGCAGTGTGGAAAATTTTTAATTTTCCGAAACTATAGCGCCTAATAGGTGTTTAATGTGCCGATATGAGTCAAAAATGTATTTGACAACAGGGTAGAACCAAGAGTTCCCTTTGCGCATGCGCGGATGTGCGGGGGGAGAGGTGGACGCGGGCCATGGGGGAGGTGGGAGTGTTTTGAATGTGGTGAGGAGGCTGGGAAAGCATGGAACCACGAAATTGGCATTCACGGCGGCCTAAGGATTAATATAGGCCTCATTTCATAATAGGAAGTGTCGTAACTGTTCCTGGTGGAGAGTGAGGGAACGTGATTTACGGGACCACCGTAATAAAGTGGAAAAATGAGTGAATAAGGGTAGGACCGGGTGACTGGTGCATCACTATGGACTGTGTCCTGGGGAAAATTACCCTTGGTTTAATCATCACTCATCGGTCTCAGATCTTAATGGAGTGATCTCTAATGCATATAATAATTATGAGAGGTTAAATCGTCTTGTGAATGGCAATGTAATCAGTGATAATAACATTGAGTTAAGAGAATGCGGAATGTGAAATAGATCGCCCTGCTCCGAGTGAATGTGTGATTCGTACCGAGGATAATGAAGTTTTATGGAATCACGACTTCTAAACCGGGACAAACCGACGGATACCTCATCCTGCTGGAATGAGAACCGTGTCGGTGTAGCAGGACATCGAAATGAGATGGTGAATGGAGGAAATAAGGAGTATCAATCACCCACAGTTAAGTAACCCTTCTAGCTATAACAGACTGATGCTGGCCAGTTAGGTTATGTTGTAATTGGATAGGTTATGAGTGATCCAGCTACATCAAGTGACCACCAGAGAACATCTGGTAAGTGGTGGGATTATGTACAAATGTTTTTCCTTGATGGATGTATCCAGGTGTATCCTACCCCCCCCTTCATTCAGCTAAACTAATATAATCTATACAGTCCACAATTAATTAGTAGCACCGTACTTGTGGGTGCTATCCAATCCATACTGGTCTCGGATAGATATGGATAAGATTGTGAGGTCGAAGGAACCACTTGCCGCGACCAGGGGTGGTTAAGTTTTCTCACATGTCTACACGGGGTGACTACGGTAAACAATATGGTTGTCTCCCAATGAGATTACTGGTATGTATATAATGTTGAGGTACATACAGGTAAGCACCCTAGAAAATTTTCCATACTAGGGAGCCACTGTAGTATACACTATACACTATGTATACTCAATGTTTTCAGGGAGACTTTCTTTCCTCTGACACAAAGTTCAATTATTATTATTTTTTTTTTCACACGGGACACAGGCCTATGATTCCCCTCTGGCAGTAAACTCTGCTAGGTAGTGCACACCAATTCTCCTTTTTTGACTCAGTATATAATGTTTTCCGCCCAAGATTGGTTCCAGGCGCTAGAGGGATGTATCGTATAGGATTGATGACACAAATTAAAGTTCTAGCACGTAAGAGCCACCGTGAAAACACCATTAGGATTGCAAACAATTCAGTTTGCAGTGTAGACGCCCAGTTGTTAATTCTTATGCCTAACTCAACAAATTTATTATCGTTCTTAACTAGGGAGGTGGCAACAAGAGCAGATGCAGCCCTGCCAGAAGACTCCTGTTTAGATCCATCAATGTATATAACTTGTGATAACTTATTACTACCGGCTAGGTGAGAAATTTCTTCTTGAGCAGTTGCTCTAACAAGAGATTTAAGGAAGGGATTACTAGCAATGAGCTTCTTGGGAGGGACTTGTAGGTATGTGATATTAAATGAACACATCTTCCATGGAGGGGTGAAATGCTCTTGTTGCCTACAGTGATACAGTTCATGTAGGTTATAAAACTTAATGCAATTGCACGTTTTCACAATCCATTTAGATCTGTGTGTATTTACCTCTAGACACTTGGTAAGATTCACTGTGACAGTGTCTGGTTCGTTTCTCAACATTCTAATACCGAGTACAGTGTTAATTTCAACAATCCTATCACTGATACTAGAAATACCAAGCTCCTTCCTCATGTTAAGAACTTTTGTAGATCTGGGACAGCCAAGAATAATCCTGAAAGCTTCATTTTGCATTAACTCCAAGGGTCGGAGAGAACTTTCTCTAGCTAATATCAACATGGGAGCAGCATAATCAATTAAGGACCTAACATAGGCTATGTACATCATTCTCACGATTCTCACATTAGCACCATAGTTGGGATTGTAGCCAGCAACAGCTTTGAGAGCATTTAGCCTAGCTTTGCATTTCTTGTTTAGTTGTGGTATAGTGGATTTGTTAAAGGGTACATCTACACCAAGATATCTGTAAGTTTTAACGTAGCTAATGATTTCACCCTGCAAATAGATGGGTGGGGGATGTCGTTTGCTTGTTAATATCTTAGTTTTAGAGGAAGATATTATGAGGCCTAGTCGATTACAAATTGCTTGAACTTCATTAAGAATGGTATTCATCTTCTTATGCCCTGTTGTATGGATCATGATATCATCAGCATAGCTTATAGCTATATGTTTAGGTGAGGCAGGTAGAGCATTTAGGAGAGCATTAATCAGAATATTAAATAGCATGGGACTAAGAACTCCTCCCTGCGGTGTACCTAAAGACATTTCTTTAGAATCACTTCTGAGGCCTTGGTAAAGGACAGAGGATACTCTATTTGACAGGTATCCTATTATCCAGCAGAGTAAGCTACCACCAATATTCATTTTGGCTAGATCATGTAGTATAACGGTTCTGTTCGCAATATCAAATGCAGATTTTAGATCAAGAAAAGTGGTACAACTAGTAGAGGTGTGTGCAGTGAGAAAGGTGGAAATACAGTTCTGCACACTTTCACCTTTCATGAACCCATAGAGGTAGGGGGAAAGTTGGTGTCTGATTCTGTAGTACAGTCTGTTAAGCATCATTCTTTCAAAATTTTTATAAAGATAACTAGTTAAGGAGATCGGCCTAAATGTATCAGGCTGTTGGGGCTTAGGGATAGGCACAATGAGACTATTGGTCCAGGAAGTAGGAAGAACGCCCTCAATGTAACTGAGATTATACAGTGCCAACAAAGGGTTATCAGGCACGTGCCTTAGAGTTCTGAGAATATCATAGGTTATACCATCCTCTCCAGGAGCAGTTGATCGACCTTTGGTTAATGCATTATCTAATTCATACTCGGTAAAGAGGCAATCACTCTCATCAATATTTTGGCTCATAAAATTAATCAGTTTCAACATTTCTTAAGAAGTACTCTCTAAATTTTTTCTAATATGAGATGGAAGGCTTTCATGCCTGGATGTTTTGGACCAGTCATTTATGAGGTCATTTGCTTTTTCAAGAGGAAAGGGATGAGCAACATTGTCAGTCTTTTTCCTGGTTATTTTATTTATACCTTTCCAAGCCAAACTCAAAGGGGTGGACCTATTTAATCCACTAACAAACTGTTCCCATTCCTGTTGCCTAAGTTCTTCCTTTCTATTCCTTGCATTTGTTAGTGCAGCTTGTAACGTTCTGAGCAGGTCTGGGGTTCTACATTCACGGTATGCTTTACAAATCCTCCTAGCTGCATGTGTTAGATTGCATAGCTGTGGATCATTATAGTATTTACATTGGTTTTTATTGTTATTTATAGTGGAGGGTCTTTGTTTCCTATTCCTGCCCACTTGATCTGTGAGAACACTCTCAATAGTGGTAATTAAATCATCATTAAATTTTTGTGTGCCAATGGGCTCGTAATTCTTATACCATTGATCCAAGTGGTTAATAAAGTTGTCTCTGTGTTCTGGTTTGAGAATAAGTTTCCTCCTTATGTATTTAGCTCCTTGATTGCTGGAGATGTGATCAAGATTGACAGTTGTTAGTCTTGGGAAGTGATCAGATAGAAGATCATCAACTATGACAGAGTCATGCATCGTATATGATGTATTAAATCCAAGACATAGATCTAGTATGCCACCATATATGTGAGTAGGCTCAGTAGTGCCCACAATTCGAACATTATCATGCTCATTTAGCAATCTCACTAGTTTAGTTCCATTGGTGTTTGTTATAGACCCACCAATATTCTTATGTCTGGCATTAAAATCTCCAAGAATAATGGTAGGTTCACTATTGATGCGATCTGGTAAAGCATCAGGTCGAATCTGGTTTGCTGGGGCATAGAGATTAAAAATGTTTATGGAAAAATCGCCTGCATGTTCTTTGACACCATGATACTGCATGTTAACTCGACTCTGCAAGGAAAGGAGTGAATGTGGCAAGTTCTTTCTGATATACATCACACAACAGTTGGTTGACCTCAGGTTATAAGCTGCATATCCAGGCAAGTTTGGTGGAGGTGCTCCATCTTTCAATCTACATTCCTGCAAACAGATGACATCAATATTCTTGGTTGCACTAATATGATGTAAGTCAGGCAACCGCTTCCTGATGGAAGCAATGTTCCATGAAAAGATTTGTAATGTATCCATTGTAGTGAGTTATTACAATCTCTTGCTCATAAGATGGTAAAACTATTATGCTTTGGCTACAGTGTGCAGACACTTAAGAGCAAATAGCATAGTTTTTACGTCTTTATCTTCAGGACCTTTATTTTTAAGCATTTTTCGGCATCTTGGCAGCCAGTTAAAAGGCAAGTCTTGAAGGCAAGAGTCATGGGCTTCTTTCTCACAAATTGCTGGAAGCTGAACGGAGATTGTTGCACTTTTGACATCATCACCATGCTCAAGAGCATCATCCTGATTACACATATTTATTAAACTTGTCAGGATCTGTTCAAGATGCTCAATTTTTTTCTGGAAATTTGTTATAATATGAGGAAGGTCAGGCGAATCCAATGCCTCTCCGGAGGATGGCACTTCTGGGTTAGTGCTTTCTTTAACACCTATCACCTTAACAGGTACCATGGTTACATTAGTGTTCTCTGTTTCATCATTCATTGCAGGTAGGTCCTGTGCATCTGACTCATCTCCAATTTCCAGGGGGGTTACCTGTGTGGTGTCCGTCTGACTGTTGTAGTTGTGTGTATTGGGAGAAGTGACAAACTCATCCCCATATTCAGGTGTAGCCATAGGTATCTGTAGTGGCAGACCAGTAGTTCCATATGTGCTAGCAGGGATGGCTAGCTCCTCCACAGCTGGTGTGTGTGATGGCATTCTGGTATCACCAGAATCATTTGCAGTGAGGTGGGGTTCTTGCACACTTTGCAGAGGTTCAGTCTCAGATCTGGCTGTGGTAGACTGGATGGCCTCATCCTCAGTTACCATTAAAGGGTTGTTATCAGGTTTACATCGAAGGTTGTTTGGGTTCTGACTGCAGGCCTTGTGGGAAACTGTAACCCCAACTTCTTTACAGTTAATACACTTAAATTTTTGGCTGTCAGGGCCTACTGTGCATTCTCTAGTGGAATGTTTCCCAGCACACTTACCACACCAAGAATGTAGTATTCCACAGTCTACTGCAACATGGCCATAGTGCTGGCATTTGTAACACCTACGTTTAGGGGGTAGGTACACCTCGATGTTTAGGAAACGTAAACCATGCACCCAGATATTCCGGGGGAGGGGCACAGGACCTACCCAACTGGCAATAATTTGGGATTTTCCTTTAAGTCTTTTAGGCTTGATGATATGCTCACTGAGAGTCAAATGGGATGGGTCCATGCAGTGAGGGTATCCAAAGATTATGATACTGACACATTTTTTAAAGTGGTGAGTGTCTGATGGAGGTCGGAGCAGCTTAATATCCCCATAAGGTGTACTAAGTAGATCATTCATCAGTTCTGCATTCTGTTCCACAAACACAAAGTTGTGTGTGTTTTTCCTAAATTGGATCCTTGAGTTAGGATGCTTGTTTACAGCTTCCATTAGCCATGCACACTTAGCAGGCAGCGGGGTGTTGTCAGGGAAGTTCAGCTTAACACATTCTTCCTTTGAAGAAAGACTTCTTGCAGCCTCTGTGCACCAAGGACGTTTAGTGTCACATTGTGTACGAGTCAAGTGAGTCTGACTACGTCGACGCTCTAGCCCTTTCTCACTTTTTCTCTTTTGTTTACTTTTAAAGGTCTGGAAGCTATCATCATTTCCATCATCTGCAGAAATAGGTTCCTCTATAACAGTTGCCATGTTTGCCAGTGATGATATCTGGTGTAAGACTCACAACACAAGAATTCCTCGCTTATCTTTCCCTTATAGCTTATGCAAGAGCAAATATTCACTACAAAGTCTGAAGTCCAAAATAGATCACAAGACACAAGTGCTCAAGTTCAATGAACACCTCCAACCATACTCAACCCAGACCACCACCACTCAATACGACACACACCCCACCAAAAACACACTCAGAGACCTCTTGTATGTGTGTTAATAATATGGTACATATAATGATATAATGGATGGTACAGGCGAGGTCTTGCACCTTATCACAAATTACAAAGATGAAAAGAGAGAGAGAGAGAGACAAAGTAGGTAATATTGAGCATAAAATTAGAATTCTGACATACATCACATTAAACAAGAGGTTCAAATTCAATGATAACTTCCACTTGAGTTAGTTCAGGCTACTGCCACCTAATGTACCTCACTGAAATAATAATATAGCAGACATCACAATGAACGCTGAAGACAACCTCTTACCCCAACCATAGATTGTAAACAGTATTACTAAAAAAAGACAAAAAAAAAAAAAAAAAAAAAAAAAAAAAAAAAAAAAAAAAAAAAAAAAAAAACTAAGTAATGTTACAATGACAATGAGATAAATCACTCTGGGTCGACTTCCTTGGTCCATCCTGGGTAACTTATACATTACTATGTTATACATGTATGCAAGCATAAGTGTGCAGCTGTAGATAGATGAACCAGTACCTAAACAATCTCACTTACACACGCGTTACTATGTATGACAAGTGTTACCAAGTACACCAAGTGTACACTTTATCACTTAGAATACACTTGTGTTGATGTAAATATAGGTGAGAGTGGTACACCACTGGCCGTAATAAACACATTCAATTCTCAAGGTCACACACTAGGCCCAGCTTCTGGAGAGGTACCAGCGTTTTAATGTGTTTATTATGTGTCAGTGGGTGTCTGCAGTCATTAAATTGGTGTATCAGAAGTTAAACACTACAATCCAGTTGATCAAATAGTCTAAAACAATTTACACAATGTATAACTAGAAGTATAATGATTGCAAATTGTTACTATTACAATTTTAACTAGGCGCTAAACCAACTAGATGAGATGGCAAGGAACATAGATGTTAACAGGCTGACTCTTGCTTAACACAGTTGAAAGGTAACCGAATTACTCAAGAGAGAAAGTATTCATGAAACTGAACATTATGCAGCAGTAAGCTTGTTCACAGTAAAAATACAAAGCATAAGTTACACACTCACACCACAGATGAACACTGCAATTTGAAATATTACTGGGAATTTAGCAGTAAAGTTTCAGTCTGAACGAGAAAATGTATTAGAAAACACAGCAATGACACTAGGACAAGCAATTTAATTATGTAACCGTATTTAATAGTTCAGTTACACTGAGCAGAGCATGTATTACACTGATTTATCAAATGTAAGGAGTGGCTACACTGAAGCACACTCTGAGCCTTTTAAAGTCTTAATACAGGCTTACAAATGACAATTAACTGTTGGGGAAAGCAGCACTTAACACTTCTAGCACAAGTATGACAGATGAATGTTCACTGTGTACAAGCCAATCACCACAAACTTACTATGTTTATAAGTGAACCTCTGGCATGTCCCGCTCAAAAT
This sequence comes from Cherax quadricarinatus, assembly GCF_038502225.1. Classification (NCBI taxonomy): domain Eukaryota; kingdom Metazoa; phylum Arthropoda; class Malacostraca; order Decapoda; family Parastacidae; genus Cherax; species Cherax quadricarinatus. The sequence goes on from NC_091316.1 coordinate 26,830,966, forward strand.
GTCAGCACTGCAATGCTCGTCAAATTGTTTTCAAGCCACTACAGGAAACACTGGTATGCCAGCAGCACTGCAGAACGTATACACAGACATGCTGGGCCCTAGGACAGCTATAACTGCAGGCTGCCTTAGCTTGTTCTGGCTAGCTTTTAGTGCTGCCCTCAAGCTTCCTTGACTGTGCTCGCCAAGCCCGCGCCAACCACCCGGACACCTGCTTGCAGCAGGCAGGCAGGCACACAGGAGACACTCGCAAGATGAGCGGAGTGCGGCACTCAAGCACCCATGTGGTCTGGCAAAAAACCGCCTCTAGACCACAAGCAAATAGAGGCGAACGGCTGAGTTCCAAATCGAGGAAGGAGAAGGGACGAGGAAGGGATATTCACCTCGCTAGACACAGGCAATATGGGTGTAGTGGCCTGCAGGTCGCAGTGCAATTTTCAAGGTCATTCACTGGGCCCACAGTCGTCTCGAGAGTTACCAACCCTGTACTACTTGTTAATTACTCCAAACCTGCAGCACTTAACACATCTAGCACACGTGTCTTGGAATGACAGACAAATTTTCACTACATAAGAACTAGTTCTCACAACACTGAAGGTGCGGCCGGAACACTGTAGAACGTTCACAAAGGCATTCTGGGATTCAGAACAGATGTAGCCTTGGCCTTCACTGGCTGGCTTGGAGCGCTGTTTGGCCTGGATCAGCTAAACTCGCCCTTATCCCATATGTAGATAATGGCGACGAGTTAAGGGATACCGGTGAATAGGAAAGTCGAGGAAGGGACATTCACCTCACTAGACACACGCAGTATGGGTGTAAGTGGCATGCGGGTCTTATAGTGCCATTTTCAAGGTCACCCAGCAGGCCAGACATTCCTCACTCATTTCAAGCCTACGTAGGTACTGATGGTAGCACAATGTCCTAAGTCAGTGTAATCCACTCATGCAAATAGTTACAACAAATCTGCAGCACTTGCGGAACTCACATATTCGAGTACCAGCGGGGCAGCAAAATACACCTCTACACTGCACGTCGTTGATAGAGGCGAACAGCTGAGTTTAAAGGCGGAGAGTTGGGGATACAGGAGAACAGCAGGGGTAACTGAGCACGCACATTCGCCTTTCTTCACATAGTCAATATGGGCGAAAGTCTCAGGCAGGTGATGCAGTGCCTCGCTCAAGGTCACAGGCTGAGGCAGACTTCTCAAGAGTTACCAAACACTGCAATACTCGTACAGATTGTTACTCACTCCAAACTTGCAGAACTTCTAGCACACGTGTCTTGGAGTGAAAGACGAATTTTAAGTGTGTGGACACCTGGGTTACCAACTCACGTAGGACTGCACACTCGTCGTTATTCCTCAGGTTGGTAAAGCGATGAGTTGTGAGCATTTGAGAGGCACGAGTAGCAGTGGACTAGCAAAATTCGCCTCTACACTGTATGTTGATAGAGGCGAAAGACTGAGGTCAAATGAAAGGCAGAGGGGAAGCAGAGGCCTGTGAGGGCCTTTGCAAAAAGGAAAACTATTTCCAGTGTTTCACTAGGTATATCCTTAGTCACAGCTCGCACACAAGAGTTCTCACAACACTGAAGCTGTCTTCCAACACTAGGAGCTCCAATGATGACTCATCAGTTGGGAGAAATGGGTAGGCCTGCTAATTAGTAGGTCCAGATCCCCAGCACACGTCCACTCCCCTCAACCACTCAGCCGAGACTGTAGCACCAACAATGGAGCTCCCACCAGTTGTTTTTGGTAATATATCCTCACTATTGCTAGTGGAGTCCTCTTGTTTGCTATTTCCTGTAGTATTTCTAGTTTGCAATATTGGTTTTATCTTGTCTTTGACTACACTTGTTTCCCTACTACGGCTCCTGTCCCCTATGAGGTCATTTATATGTATTCCTTCCTGTGTATAATTCCCGACTACCTGGACAAAATCTCCAGCTTCACCATTACTGTCTCCCAGGACAGCACCTCCAGCTTCACCATTACTGTCTCCCAGGACAGCACCTCCAACTTCACCATTACTGTCTCACAGGACAGCACTATCAGCCCCACATTTATTGACTACCAGGACATCACCTCCAGCCTTACAGTTTCTGACTACATAGCCAGTATCAAGGGCAGTACCATTCAGCCCAGACTTTTTATGTTCCCATCTGTTGTAGAAAGCTTCCAGGTTTTCTATGAAAGCAGCTTTGATGTTATCCTCTTTTAATACCCTTGTGATTTTAGTCCACAGATTTATCTCATTTGGGCACACCCAAAAACACTTTCCTGTTTTAATACTGCTTGTAGATAGTTCTTGGATATCTGCAAAAGGGGCGTGACACCAATTTCCACAAAAATGACAATTTATCCATGTGGAAGCCCATTTGTTTGATTGACCGCAGACTACACAGAACTTCATAATGATTTGAGTGGTTGATTTACTGTAATTCTACTAGCAACCTCTTGAATATTCTATTAATAACCTCCTTAAATGAAGCTCTAGCTATTTGTATTTATATTTCTAACTGTACTTGTGTATTGGACAGCTTACCGTGTATGTTCCTGATTTATATTTATTGTTTGTGTTTGATAAGGGCGCCTATAACCTCATCCGTTTACAGTCTGCTTTATTGTCCAATGAATCCGTTTGAAACCAGTCAAGGGTTTGGACCAGTCAAAGTTCGGACCAGTCAAGGGTTCTTACCAGTCGATCTGATCTGCTCAGTGGGCCACATATTTAAAACATACTGGTCGGTGATTTGGGCTAACACATGAAGGATCTAATGGTAATTATCTACCCGAGTAATATGTGATTTGATTGATACAAAAGTATAACTTGCGTGTTGAAGAACCGGTGATTTCTGGCAGCTCCTACAATGACGAACGGTCGAGCCTCAACCCTTGTTTATCAATCGCTGTATCTAGCTTTTCTAGTTTTTTTTCGTCTCCAACACAATAAATACCATATTATCACTATAGCTGACTGGTGGAAATTTTGGAGGAAGGACGCTTTTTCTGTAGTAATAATTGCTTCTCGTTGTGTATATTGCGACCGCTGGTAACAACAGGTTATATGAAATTCATGGTATACGTCTGGTATTTCAAGAAAAAAGAAACTAATGAAAGTCACTCTACTCCACTAAGTACCATTATAATACTGGTTAGTTGCTACTACAGCACTGTATTCTGCTATTCACTGGTATCACTAGATTATATGCGAGTACACTAGCAGGCCAGGAAGATTATTAAAACAGCTGACCACTGTAGTAAGATTCTGGCGACTTCTGGCACCTCCCTCGATAGGCTTATCACTTATTTACAAATTCACCTGTTTTCAAATGACACTTTAGCTTTTATCATCTATATACTAGGGAGCCACTGTAGTATACACTATACACTATGTATACACAATGTTATCAGGGAGACTTTCTTTCCTCTGACAAAGAAAAGTTCTATTATTATTATTTTGCACACGGAACATAGGAATATGATTCCTCTCTGGCAGTAAACTCTGCTAGGTAGTGCACACTAATTCTCCTTTTTTGACTCATTATATAAAGTTTTCCGCCCAAGATTGGTCCCAGGCGCTAGAGGGATGTATCGTATAGGATTGATGGCACAAATTGAAGTTCTAGCACGTAAGAGCGACCGTGAAAACACGAGAAAACCCGGAGCGCAACGCGGCACGCTGACACGCTGACCTATCTTTGGGTTGTACTCTATACACTTTAATTGTAACTGATTCTCTGTCATCCATAAATGCTCTCAACTCATTAAGTATAAATTGTGGCATGCTTTTGTCAGAAGCCAGACATAGATATGGTAAGATTGTGGACAGTGGAGTCAGAGTGCACATGCTGTGGATTCCATCTCACATTGGTCTTCAGATGCATGATAGAACTGATAAATTGGCTAAGCTGTATGCTTTCAAAGAGGGGGTAGATTACAATCTTGGGTTGTCATTCAGCAGTTTGAGAACAATAATACGAAAAGAACTTCAAATGAACTTTATTGACTTAAGACTTAGGGAGATTGACACAAGTCAGTCCATCTATCATCATTCCATCATGCAGGAGGAGCCACATGTCTATGGTGCATCCAACAAGATAAGTAGACTCTTGGATGTCACTACTGCCCGGCTCCGGCTGGGTTACAAGTGTCTTTGGCAGGTTAAATCACCACCACCAGATGTAGACCAAACGAAATGTAAACTTTGCCAGATGGACTATTGTCACACATTGCGTCATTATGTACTGGAGTGTGATCAAATTAATGAATTTAGAAACAACTCACTCAGAAGTGTTCAAGAAATGGCTAAGTATTTTATCCACAGTGGTATATTGCAGACCATTCTGGAGAAATACCCTGACTTTGCTAGCTGTAAATAAAGCATTACCACATGTGTGCATGTGTGTGTGTGTGTGTGTGTGTGTGTGTGTGTGTGTGTGTGTGTGTGTGTGTGTGTGTGTGTGTGTGTGTGTGTGTGTGTGTGGGTGTGTGTGAGGGTGTACTCACCTATTTGTACTCACCTATTTGTGGTTGCAGGGATCGAGTCCTAGCTCCTGGCCCCGCCTCTTCACCGGTTGCTACTAGACCCTCTCTCTCCCCGCTCCATGAGCTTCTACGTCATTTTCTAGGCTATTCCACTGCCTTACAACTCTATGACTGAAGAAATACTTCCTACTATCTCTCTGACTCATTTGTGTCTTCAACTTCCAATTGTGGCCTCTTGTTTCTGTGTCCCCTCCCTGGAACATCCTGTCCTTGTCCACCTTGTCTATTCCACGCAGTATTTTATATGTCGTTATCATGTCTCCCCTGACCCTCCTGTCCTCCAGTGTCGTCAGGCCGATTTCCCTTAATCTTTCTTCATAGGACATTCCCCTTAGCTCTGGAACTAACCTTGTTGCAAACCTTTGTACTTTCTCTAGTTTCTTGATGTGCTTTATCAAGTGCGGGTTCCAAACAGGTGCTGCATACTCCAGTATGGGCCTGACATACACGGTGTACAGTGTCTTGAATGATTCCTTACTAAGGTGTCGGAATGCTGTTCTCAGGTTTGCCAGGCGCCCATATGCTGCAGCAGTTATCTGATTGATGTGTGCTTCCGGAGACATGCTCGGTGTTATACTCACCCCAAGATCTTTCTCCTTGAGTGAGGTTTGCAGTCTTTGGCCACCTAGCCTATACTCTGTCTGTGGTCTTCTGTGCCCTTCCCCTATCTTCATGACTTTGCATTTGGCAGGATTAAATTCGAGAAGCCATTTGCTGGACCAGGTGTCCAGTCTGTCCAGGTCTCTTTGAAGTCCTGCCTGGTCCTCATCAGATTTAATTCTCCTCATTAACTTCACATCGTCTGCAAACAGGGACACTTCTGAGTCTAACCCTTCCGTCATGTCGTTCACATATACCAAAAATAGCACTGGTCCTAGGACCGACCCCTGTGGGACCCCGCTCGTCACAGGTGCCCACTGTGATACATCATTACGTACCATGACTCGTTGTTGCCTCCCTGTCAGGTATTCTCTGATCCATTGCAGTGCCCTTCCTGTTATATGCGCCTGATGCTCTAGCTTCTGCACTAATCTCTTGTGAGGAACTGTGTCAAAGGCCTTCTTGCAGTCCAAGAAGATGCAATCAACCCACCCCTCTCTCTCTTGTCTTACTTCTGTTATTTTATCATAAAACTCCAGAAGGTTTGTGACACAGGATTTGCCTTCCGTGAATCCGTGCTGGTTGGCATTTATACTCCTGTTCCGTTCCAGGTGCTCCACCACTCTCCTCCTGATAATCTTCTCCATAATTTTGCATACTATACACGTCAATGACACAGGTCTATAGTTTAGTGCCTCTTTTCTGTCTCCTTTTTTAAAAATGGGAACTACATTTGCCGTCTTCCATACCTCAGGTAGTTGCCCAGTTTCCAGGGATGTGTTGAAGATTGTGGTAAGTGGTACGCACAACATATCTGCTCCCTCTCTAAGGACCCATGGAGAGATGTTGTCCGGTCCCATTGCCTTTGAGGTATCGATGTCCCTTAGCAGTTTCTTCACCTCCTCCTCATCTGTATGTATGTCGTCCAACACTTGTTGGTGTATTCCTTGTTGGTGTCCCCATCTGGTCTGTCCCCCCAGAGTCCTTCCTGTCTCTACTGTAAATACTTCCTTAAATCTCGTGTTGAGCTCCTCACATACCTCTTGATCGTTTCTTGTGAGTTCTCCACCTTCTTTCCTCAGCCTTATCACCTGGTCCTTGACTGTTGTCTTCCTCCTAATGTGGCTATACAGCAGTTTCGGGTCAGATTTGACTTTCGATGCTATGTCGTTTTCATACTGTCGCTGGGCCTCCCTCCTTATCTGTGCATACTCGTTTCTGGCTCTTCTACTAATCTCCTTGTTTTCCTGGGTCCTATGCCTCCTGTACCTTTTCCATTCTCTGTTGCACTTAGTTTTTGCCTCCCTACACCTTCGGGTAAACCAAGGACTCGTTTTGGTCTTCCTATTATTTCTGTTTCCCTTGGGAACAAAACTTTCCTCTGCCTCCTTGCACTTTGTTGCCACGTATTCCATCATCTCGTTTACTGATTTTCCTACCATTTCTCTGTCCCACTGAACCTCCTGCAGGAAGTTTCTCATACCTGTGTAGTCCCCCCTTTTATAGTTTGGCCTGTCCCCTTCAGTTCCTGTTACCTTCTCCACTTGTAACTCTACTATATAGTCAAAACTCAGAACCACATGATCGCTAGCTCCAAGGGGCCTCTCGTAAGTGATGTCCTCGATGTCTGAACTGCTCAGGGTGAACACAAGATCCAGTCTTGCTGGCTCATCCTCCCCTCTCTCTCTGGTTGTGTCCCTGACATGTTGATGCATGAGGTTTTCAAGTACCACATCCATCATCTTGGCTCTCCATGTTTCGGGACCCCCATGTGGCTCCAGGTTTTCCCAGTCGATCTCCCTGTGGTTGAAATCGCCCATTACCAGTAACTTTGCTCTGCTCGAGTGAGCTCTTCTTGCCACCTCAGCCAGTGTGTCCACCATCACCCTGTTGTTTTCTTCGTACTCCTCTCTTGGCCTCCTGCAGTTCTGTGGTGGGTTATACATCACTCCAATGACTACTTTATGTTCTCCGGACTGAATTGTACCTACAATGTAGTCTCTTTCTCCAATCATGTCCATGCCTTCCATTTCCTCAAATCCCCATTGGTGTTTTATGAGCAGTGCAACCCCTCCTCCCCCTCTACTCCTTCTATCTTTCCTCAGGATCTGATATCCTGTTGGGAAGATTGTGTCTGTTATTGTCTCAGCGAGTTTTGTTTCTGTGACTGCTATGATGTCTGGGGATTTTTCACTGATTCTTTCATTCCACTCCTCATGTTTATTCGTTATTCCATCCGCGTTTGTGTACCAAACCTTTAGTTTCTTTTCTATCATTGTGGTCATGCAAGTATATTGGGGTTGGGGGAGCGAGAGCCTTGGTGGGGGCCTATATGGGGCTGTGGTGTAGGTGGGGTATGTGTTGATGGGGGTGGGGTCAGAATGCCCATAAGGGACAGCTGTTGGGGTGAGGTTTGTGATATGGGGGTTGGTGGCAGAGGGAACAGTGAGTGGGTTGTAGTATAGGTTGCTCAGTTGCGTTGGGAATGTTGCGGGTGGGGTCTTTTGGTGGGAGATTCTGTGGGGTGTGTTTGCCCTTCCTCCTGTGTCTGGGTCCTGCTCATTTTCATTGCTTCTCGTTCCTCCTTGCGTCTCTGTACCCTCTCTTTCAGTGTAGTCCTTTCTTCTTGTGTTCTGTCGCGGTCGAGGTATACTCTCTGGTACCCCTCTTTGTCCCTCAGTCTTGCTTTCTCTTGCAGAATCCTGATTCGAACTGATTCTTCCTTGAAAGTTACTCTGACAGGCCGTATCCTTCCACTCGCAAACCACCCAATTCTCTGAAAATTTGTCACCTGGGTCATATTGCCCTCCCCTATTGTTTTCATGATGCCTTCAATCATTTTTTTCTCCTCCTGTTTTATTTCCTCAAAGTTGGCCCCCTTGGCTTCTTGGAGCCCGTACACAAAAACTGACCTCGCCCTTTCCTCCTCCCACTGAGTCTCCATCTGCTTCCTCTGAGGCATTTTATTTCCTTCCATTGACATGTTCTTGCCTTCAGTCCCTGTCATATCTGAAACTTCTATTCTCAGTGAACTGTCTTTCCTGGCCAGTTGTCCCTTGCTACTGCAGTTGGCTGTTAGAATCTCTGCATATAACAAACCTTCATTGTCTTCGGACCTGTCGCTTGATCTTAGTGTGCTCATCGTCTTTTCCCTGGCCCCACGTGGGTCTGATAGGGCCTTCGTGTACGGCATGTCTCCGTTGTTGCTTACCATCCCCTTGTCTGCGCCTGACTTTGAATTTCCATCATTGTCTTCAGACCTGTCGTTTGATCTCAGTGTGCTCATCGTCTTTTCCCTGGCCCCACGTGGGTCTGATAGGGCCTTCGTGTACTGCATGTCTCCGTTGTTGCTTACCATCCCCTTGTCTGCGCCTGACTTTGAATTTCCTGATGTCACATCTGAATTGTCATTTGTCTCTCTAAACTGTTTCAGGCTTTGCAGTTTCTCTTCTAAGCACTGTATCCTAGCTTCTGCTGCTAAGACCTGTACTTCCAACTTCCTGCACTCTTCAGCTATCCGCTCCTCCATTTTCTTACCAAGCTCTATCTTCCTTCCCCAATCTTCCTCCCTTTTTTGGAGCTCTAACTCCCAGTCTTTCCTCCCTGGTTCGTCTGCCAGATCTCTGGTTTTCCGTCCTCTAAGGCCACCCATATTTTTGTGTGTGTGTGTGTGTGTGTGTGTGTGTGTGTGTGTGTGTGTGTGTGTGTGTGTGTGTGTGTGTGTGTGTGTGTGTGTGTGTGTGTGTGTGTGCGTGCGTGTGTGTGGGTGTGTGTGAGGGTGTGTGTGCGGGTGTGTGTGAGGGTGTGTGTGTGTGTGTGTGCACGTGTGCATGGGTGTGTGTGTGCGTGTGTGGGTGTGTGTGTGCGTGTGTGGGTGTGTGTGTGTGTGTGTGGGTGTGTGTGTGTGGGTGTGTGTGAGGGTGTGTGTGTGGGTGTGTGTGAGGGTGTGTGTGTGTGGGTGTTGGTGTGTGTGTGTGTGGGTGTGTGTGTGTGGGTGTGCGTCCTTGTGTGTATGCATATATTTGTACGCTCGTGTGCACATGTCCGTGCGTGCCCCTCGTGTGTGTATGTGCGCGCGCGCACTAGTGTGGGTGTATGATCCACTTAATATTTGTATTTATAACTCATTACAATTGTGACCAGGTGTGGACGTATCAGTGGTTCATTACTTTGTAATTTGTTCATGACTGTAACCATGTATAGGAGTGAAGCTGATTCATTACCTCTGTAAATTGCCATGATTAGTGACCAGATCTACCTGGAGTTCATTACCTTTGTAACTAGTTCAGCTATCATAACTTTGGGGTCCAGTCACTGGACCCATTATGTACCTTTGTAATCTTTTGACTACCGCCCACAGGATGGGTATGGGGTGCATAAAGATATTAAACTAAAGTGTGTGTGTGTGTGTGTGTGTGTGTGTGTGTGTGTGTGTGTGTGTGTGTGTGTGTGTGTGTGTGTGTGTGTGTGTGTGTGTGGTGTGTGACTCAACAATCAATATTTGCACCAATAACTCATTACAGTTGTGACCGGGTGTGGAAGTGTGAATTGCTCATTACTCTATAATTTGTTCATGATTGTAGCCAAAGTATAAACGTAAGTAACCATTCTACAGAATTCATTACCTTTGTAACTTGTGAGCTCATTACCTTTGTACCTAGTTCAGCTATCAAAACTTTGGGGGCCCAGTCCCTGGACCCATTACGTACCTCTGTAATCTGTAAATACCTTTGTAACTTGTCATGATTGTGACCAGACTTACCTGGAGTTCATTACCTTTGTAAATTGTGAGTTCATTACCTTTGTAAATTGTGAGTTCATTACCTTTGTAAATTGTGAGTTCATTACCTTTGTAAATTGTGAGTTCATTACCTTTGTAAATTGTGAGTTCATTACCTCTGTAACTTGCTCAGCTATCAAAACTTTGGAGTCCAGTCCCTGGACCAATTATGTACCTCTGTAATCTTTTGACTACCGCCCACAGGATGGGTATGGGGTGCATAATAAACATATTAAACTAACTAACTCTAGACCAAAGATTGTGTGTGTTTTATATAATATTAAAGAGTAATTGATTTTAATGTTGTATTATGTATCCCGAACTCTTTATTACAAAATGAGTAAAACTACCATCTTTAAAAATAACTTTTTTTGTAATAGGTGACTACCACCCACAATATGGGTATGACGTGACTACCGCCGCAGGACGGGTATGAGGTGACTACCGCCGCAGGACGGGTATGAGGTGACTACCGCCGCAGGACGGGTATGAGGTGACTACCACCCACAGGACGGGTATGAGGTGACTACCGCCCACAGGACGGGTATGAGGTGACTACCGCCACAGGACGGGTATGAGGTGGCTACCACCCACAGGACGAGTATGAGGTGACTACCGCCACAGGACGGGTATGAGGTGACTACCACCCACAGGATGAGTATGAGGTGACTACCGCCGCAGGAAGGGTATGAGGCGACTACCGCCACAGGACGGGTATGAGGTGACTACCGCCGCAGGACGGGTATGAGGTGACTGCCGCCACAGGACGCGTTTGAGGTGACTACCACCCACAGGACGGGTATGAGGTGACTACCACCCACAGGACGGGTATGAGGTGACTACCACCCACAGGACGGGTATGAGGTGACTACCACCAATAGCATGGGTATGAGGTGACTACCGCCCACAGGACGGGTATGAGGTGACTACCGCCCACAGGACGGGTATGAGGTGACTACCACCCACAGGACGGGTATGAGGTGACTACCGCCACAGGACGGGTATGAGGTGACTACCGCCACAGGACGGGTATGAGGTGACTACCGCCGCAGGACGGGTATGAGGTGACTACCGCCACAGGACGGGTATGAGGTGACTACCGCCACAGGACGGGTATGAGGTGACTACCACCCACAGGACGGGTATGAGGTGACTACCACCCACAGGACGCGTATGAGGTGACTACCGCCGCAGGACGGGTATGAGGTGACTACCACCCACAGGACGGGTATGAGGTGACTACCACCCACAGGACGGGTATGAGGTGACTACCACCACAGGACGGGTGTGAGGTGACTACCGCCACAGGACGGGTATGAGGTGACTACCGCCGCAGGACGGGTATGAGGTGACTACCACCCACAGGACGGGTATGAGGTGACTACCACCCACAGGACGGGTATGAGGTGACTACCACCAATAGCATGGGTATGAGGTGACTACCGCCCACAGGACGGGTATGAGGTGACTACCGCCCACAGGACGGGTATGAGGTGACTACCACCCACAGGACGGGTATGAGGTGACTACCGCCACAGGACGGGTATGAGGTGACTACCGCCACAGGACGGGTATGAGGTGACTACCGCCGCAGGACGGGTATGAGGTGACTACCGCCACAGGACGGGTATGAGGTGACTACCGCCACAGGACGGGTATGAGGTGACTACCACCCACAGGACGGGTATGAGGTGACTACCACCCACAGGACGCGTATGAGGTGACTACCGCCGCAGGACGGGTATGAGGTGACTACCACCCACAGGACGGGTATGAGGTGACTACCACCCACAGGACGGGTATGAGGTGACTACCACCACAGGACGGGTGTGAGGTGACTACCGCCACAGGACGGGTATGAGGTGACTACCGCCGCAGGACGGGTATGAGGTGACTACTGCCACAGGACGGGTATGAGGTGACTACCACCCACAGGACGGGTATGAGGTGACTACCACCCACAGGACGCATATGAGGTGACTACCGCCGCAGGACGGGTATGAGGTGACTACCGCCGCAGGACGGGTATGAGGTGACTACCGCCGCAGGACGGGTATGAGGTGACTACCGCCGCAGGACGGGTATGAGGTGACTACCACCCACAGGACGCGTATGAGGTGACTACCACCCACAGGACGGGTATGAGGTGACTACCGCCGCAGGACGGGTATGAGGTGACTACCACCCACAGGACGGGTATGAGGTGACTACCACCCACAGGACGGGTATGAGGTGACTACCGCCGCAGGACGGGTATGAGGTGACTACCGCCGCAGGACGGGTATGAGGTGACTACCGCCGCAGGACGCGTATGAGGTGACTACCTCCGCAGGACGGGTATGAGGTGACTACCGCCGCAGGACGGGTATGAGGTGACTACCGCCGCAGGACGGGTATGAGGTGACTACCGCCGCAGGACGGGTATGAGGTGACTACCGCCACAGGACGGGTATGAGGTGACTACCGCCGCAGGACGGGTATGAGGTGACTACCGCCGCAGGACGGGTATGAGGTGACTACCGCCGCAGGACGCGTATGAGGTGACTACCTCCGCAGGACGGGTATGAGGTGACTACCGCCGCAGGACGGGTATGAGGTGACTACCGCCGCAGGACGGGTATGAGGTGACTACCGCCGCAGGACGGGTATGAGGTGACTACCGCCGCAGGACGCGTATGAGGTGACTACCTCCGCAGGACGGGTATGAGGTGACTACCGCCGCAGGACGGGTATGAGGTGACTACCGCCGCAGGACGGGTATGAGGTGACTACCGCCGCAGGACGGGTATGAGGTGACTACTGCCGCAGGACGGGTATGAGGTGACTACCGCCACAGGACGGGTATGAGGTGACTACCGCCACAGGACGGGTATGAGGTGACTACCGCCACAGGACGGGTATGAGGTGACTACCACTCACAGGACGGGTATGAGGTGACTACCGCCACAGGACGGGTATGAGGTGACTACCGCCACAGGACGGGTATGAGGTGACTACCGCCACAGGACGGGTATGAGGTGACTACCGCCACAGGACGGGTATGAGGTGACTACCGCCACAGGATGGGTATGAGGTGACTACCACTCACAGGACGGGTATGAGGTGACTACCGCCGCAGGACGGGTATGAGGTGACTACCGCCGCAGGACGGGTATGAGGTGACTACCGCCGCAGGACGGGTATGAGGTGACTACCGCCGCAGGACGCGTATGAGGTGACTACCTCCGCAGGACGGGTATGAGGTGACTACCGCCGCAGGACGGGTATGAGGTGACTACCGCCGCAGGACGGGTATGAGGTGACTACCGCCGCAGGACGGGTATGAGGTGACTACCGCCACAGGACGGGTATGAGGTGACTACCGCCACAGGACGGGTATGAGGTGACTACCACTCACAGGACGGGTATGAGGTGACTACAGCCACAGGACGGGTATGAGGTGACTACCGCCACAGGACGGGTATGAGGTGACTACCGCCACAGGACGGGTATGAGGTGACTACCGCCACAGGACGGGTATGAGGTGACTACCGCCACAGGACGGGTATGAGGTGACTACCACTCACAGGACGGGTATGAGGTGACTACAGCCACAGGACGGGTATGAGGTGACTACCGCCACAGGACGGGTATGAGGTGACTACCGCCACAGGACGGGTATGAGGTGACTACCGCCACAGGACGGGTATGAGGTGACTACCGCCACAGGATGGGTATGAGGTGACTACCGCCACAGGATGGGTATGAGGTGACACCACTCACAGGACGGGTATGAGTGTAGCTGCATATCTACCAATTTTGCGTGTAAAATAGTGTGAAAGTTTGATTCCTGTTTAATCACCATAAATGTATATTAATCTGCCTCTTCTGACCGGCTTCAGTATTTAATGGATAATACGTCATTACCTGGAGTTTACCTGGAGAGAGTTTCGGGGGTCAACGCCCCCGCGGCCTGGTCTGTGACCAGGCCTCCTGGTGGATCAGCGCCTGATCAACCAGGCTGTTGCTGCTGGCTGCACGCAAACCAACGTACGAGCCACAGCCCGGCTGATCAGGAACTGACTTTAGGTGCTTGTCCAGTGCCAGCTTGAAGACTGCCAGGGGTCTGTTGGTAATCCCCCTTATGTGTGCTGGGAGGCAGTTGAACAGTCTCGGGCCCCTGACACTTATTGTATGGTCTCTTAACGTGCTAGTGACACCCCTGCTTTTCATTGGGGGGATGATGCATCGTCTGCCAAATCTTTTGCTTTCGTAGTGAGTGATTTTCGTGTGCAAGTTCGGTACTAGTCCCTCTAGGATTTTCCAGGTGTATATAATCATGTATCTCTCCCTCCTGCATTCCAGGGAATACAGGTTTAGAAACCTCAAGCGCTCCCAGTAATTGAGGTGTTTTATCTCCGTTATGCGCGCCGTGAAAGTTCTCTGTACATTTTCTAGGTCGGCAATTTCACCTGCCTTGAAAGGTGCTGTTAGAGTGCAGCAATATTCCAGCCTAGATAGAACAAGTGACCTGAAGAGTGTCATCATGGGCTTGGCCTCCCTAGTTTTGAAGGTTCTCATTATCCATCCTGTCATTTTTCTAGCAGATGCGATTGATACAATGTTATGGTCCTTGAAGGTGAGATCCTCCGACATAATCACTCCCAGGTCTTTGACGTTGGTGTTTCGCTCTATTTTGTGGCCAGAATTTGTTTTGTACTCTGATGAAGATTTAATTTCCTCATGTTTACCATATCTGAGTAATTGAAATTTCTCATCGTTGAACTTCATATTGTTTTCTGCAGCCCACTGAAAGATTTGGTTGATGTCCGCCTGGAGCCTTGCAGTGTCTGCAATGGAAGACACTGTCATGCAGATTCGGGTGTCATCTGCAAAGGAAGACACGGTGCTGTGGCTGACATCCTTGTCTATGTCGGATATGAGGATGAGGAACAAGATGGGAGCTAGTACTGTGCCTTGTGGAACAGAGCTTTTCACCGTAGCTGCCTCGGACTTTACTCTGTTGACGACTACTCTCTGTGTTCTGTTAGTGAGGAAATTATAGATCCATCGACCGACTTTTCCTGTTATTCCTTTAGCGCGCATTTTGTGCGCTATTACGCCATGGTCACACTTGTCGAAGGCTTTTGCAAAGTCTGTATATATTGCATCTGCATTCTTTTTGTCTTCTAGTGCATTTAGGACCTTGTCGTAGTGATCCAGTAGTTGAGACAGACAGGAGCGACCTGTTCTAAACCCATGTTGCCCTGGGTTGTGTAACTGATGGGTTTCTAGATGGGTGGTGATCTTGCTTCTTAGGACCCTTTCAAAGATTTTTATGATATGGGATGTTAGTGCTATTGGTCTGTAGTTCTTTGCTGTTGCTTTACTGCCCCCTTTGTGGAGTGGGGCTATGTCTGTTGTTTTTAGTAACTGAGGGACGACCCCCGTGTCTATGCTCCCTCTCCATAGGATGGAAAAGGCTCGTGATAGGGGCTTCTTGCAGTTCTTGATGAACACAGAGTTCCATGAGTCTGGCCCTGGGGCAGAGTGCATGGGCATGTCATTTATCGCCTGTTCGAAGTCATTTGGCGTCAGGATAACATCGGATAGGCTTGTGTTAATCAAATTTTGTGGCTCTCTCATAAAAAAATCATTTTGATCTTCGACTCTCAGTCTGGTTAGCGGCTTGCTAAAAACTGAGTCATATTGGGACTTGAGTAGCTCACTCATTTCCTTGCTGTCATCTGTGTAGGACCCATCTTGTTTAAGTAGGGGCCCAATACTGGACGTTGTTCTCGATTTTGATTTGGCATAGGAGAAGAAATACTTTGGGTTTTTTCGATTTCATTTATGGCTTTTAGTTCTTCCCGCGATTCCTGACTCCTAAAGGATTCTTTTAGCTTAAGTTCGATGCTTGCTATTTCTCTGACCAGTGTCTCCCTGCGCATTTCAGATATATTGACCTCTTTTAGCCGCTCTGTTATTCTTTTCCGTCGCCTGTAAAGGGAGCGCCTGTCTCTTTCTATTTTACATCTACTCCTCCTTTTTCTTAGAGGAATAAGCCTTGTGCATACATCGAGTGCCACCGAGTTAATCTGTTCTAGGCATAAGTTTGGGTCTGTGTTGCTTAGTATATCTTCCCAGCTTATATCGGTTAGGACTTGGTTTACTTGGTCCCACTTTATGTTTTTGTTATTGAAGTTGAATTTGGTGAATGCTCCCTCGTGACTAGTCTCATTTTGTCGGTCTGGGGCTCCACGCATACATGTCTGAACCTCAATTATGTTGTGATCTGAGTATATTGTTTTTGATATGGTGACATTTCTTATCAGATCATCATTGTTAGTGAAGATGAGGTCTAGTGTATTCTCCAGTCTAGTAGGCTCTATTATTTGCTGGTTTAAATTGAATTTTGTGCAGAGATTTAAAAGCTCGTGTGAGTGTGAGTTTTCATCAGAGCTGCCTCCTGGTGTTATTACTGCAACAATATTATTTGCTATATTCCTCCATTTTAGGTGCCTTAAGTTGAAATCCCCCAGGAGCAAGATGTTGGGTGCAGGAGCTGGAAGATTTTCCAGACAGTGGTCAATTTTTAACAGCTGTTCCTGGAATTGCTGGGATGTTGCATCCGGAGGCTTGTAGACTACCACAATGACTAGGTTTTGGTTCTCGACCTTTACTGCTAAAACTTCCACTACGTCATTTGAGGCATTAAGCAGTTCTGTGCAAACAAGTGACTCTGCAATGTACAGGCCAACCCCCCCCTTTTGCCTGTTCACTCTGTCACATCTGTATAGGTTGTAACCTGGGATCCATATTTCGTTGTCCAAGTGATCCTTTATGTGGGTCTCAGTGAAAGCCGCGAACATTGCCTTTGCCTCTGCAAGCAGTCCACGGATGAAAGGTATTTTGTTGTTTGTTGCTGGCTTTAGACCCTGTATATTTGCAAAGAAGAATGTTATCGGACTGGTGGTATTGTTGGTACTGGGGGGGGATTTTTTTTCCGGCATTAGTATCTGTATCTGTTGGTTTGGAGTGGAGGCCATCGACTGTGGTTCCACTCCAGGAATGACTGGATTTGGTGTACGATTTCTGCCATTTCCTGCCAGTTTTTTTTTCCTTCCTGGCACTAAAAAACCTCTCCCTCTTGAGTGGCTGTGGCTACCCAGGTTTTCCCATGGCCTGGATGTTTTGTATCTTTTTGTCCCCTTTAGATGGTATGCCTGGCAATTTAAGTTATAGCACAGTCTTTCCTGTACTGAAGAGGTACACATTTCAGGGTGAAAAAGCTTACAGGAAGGGAGTTTGCATTTTCCTGTTGTCATATGGGCATGGCATTTTCTAGGGTGGTCATAGTTGCATGTCCCATCTGTTTTTCCAGATTTCCCATGCCAGCAGATACCAAGTGCATAGTATGTGCACAGGCTTGGTTTCCGCTTGCCTTGGGTTTCTGTGACTGTATTCCCTGTTGGTGCATGTTTCCCTGTCTTACTTCTATCCTCCCTAGCACCAACAATGGAGCTCCCACCAGTTGTTTTTGGTAATTTATCCTCACTATTGCTATTGGAGTCCTCTTGTTTGCTATTTCCTGCGGTATTTCTAGTTTGCAATATTGGTTTTATCTTATCTTTGACTACACTTGTTTCCCTACTATGGCTCCTGTCCCCTATGAGGTCATTTATATGTATTCCTTCCTGCGTATAATTCCCGACTACCTGGACAAAATCTCCAGCTTCACCATTACTGTCTCCCAGGACAGTATCTCCAGCTTCACCATTTCTGTCTCCCAGGACAGCACCTCCAGCTTCACCATTACTGTCTCCCAGGACAGCACTATCAGCCCCACATTTACTGACTACCAGGACATCACCTCCAGCCTTACAGTTTGTGACTACATGGCCAGTATCAAGGGCAGTACCATTCAGCCCAGACTTTTTATGTTCCCATCTGTTGTAGAAAGCTTCCAGGTTTTCTATGAAAGCAGCTTTGATGTTGTCCTCTTTTAATACCCTTGTGATTTTAGTCCACAGATTTTCCTCATTTGGGCATACCCAAAAACACTTCTCTGTTTTAATACTGCTTGTAGCTAGTTCTGGGATATCTGCACAAGGGGCGTGACACCAATTTCCACAAAAATGACAATTTATCCATGTGGAAGCCCGTTTGTTTGACTGACCACAGACTACACACAGCTTCATAATGATTTGAATGGTTGATTTACTGCAATTCTACTAGCAACCTCTTGAATATTATATTAATAACCTTAAATGAAGCTCTAGCTATTTGTATTTCTGTTTCTAACTCTTTTTGTATATTGGACAGCTTACCGTCACGTTCCTGATTTTTAATGTTTGTGTTTATAAGGGCGCCTACAACCCCATCCGTTTACAGTCTGCTTTATTGTCCAACGAAACTGTTTGAAACCAGTCCCGGGTTCGGACCAGTCAAGGGTTCGGACCAGTCAAGGGTTCGGACCAGTCGATCTGCTCTGATCAGTGGGTCACTTATTTAAAACATACTGGTCGGTGATTTGAGCTAATACATGAAGGATCTACTGGAAATTATCTACCCGAGTAATATGTGATTTGACTGATACAAAAGTATAACTTGCGTGTTGAAGAGCCGGTGATATCTGGCAGCTCCTACAATGACGAACGGTCGACCTCCTTGTTTATCAATCGCTGTATCTGGCTTTTCTATTTTTTTTTTTTTCCGTCTCCACCACAATAAATGCTATATTATCACTATAGTTGACTGGTGCAAATTTTGGAGGAAGGACGCTTTTTCTGTAGTAATAATTGCTTCTCGTTGTGTATATTGCGACCGCTGGTAACTACAGGTTATATGAAATTCACAGTAACGTCTCGTATTTCAAGAAAAAGAAACTAATGAAAGTCACTCCACTCCACTAAGTACCATTATAATACTGGTTAGTTGCTACTACAACACTGTATTCTGCTATTCACTGGTATCACTAGATTATATGCGAGTACACTAGCAAGCCAGGAAGATTATTAAAAACAGCTGACCTGTGGTAAGTTTCTGGCGACTTCTGGCACCTGCCTCTATAGGCTTATCACTTCATTTACAAATTCACCTGTTTTCAAATGACACTTTAGCCTTTATCATCAATATACTAGGGAGCCACTGTAGTATACACTATACACTATGTATACTCAATGTTATCAGGGAGACTTTCTTTCCTCTGACACGAAAAGTTCAATTATTATTATTTTTTTTTTTTCCACACGGGACACAGGCCTATGATTCCCCTCTGGCAGTAAACTCTGCTAGGTAGTGCACACTAATTCTCCTTTTTTGACTCATTATATAAAGTTTTCCGCCCAAGATTGGTCCCAGGCGCTAGAGGGATGTATCGTATAGGATTGATGACACAAATTAAAGTTCTAGCACGTAAGAGCGACCGTGAAAACACGAGATAACCCAGAGCACAACGAGGCACGCTGACACGCTGACACACGATCAATGTGGCCAGGATAGTAACCGCCACTGAATTTCTTGACACATTAAAAAAAAAATAAAACTTGGAAATTTTAGTATCAATGAAAATTGGAAAACGCCTTTTCAGATCTGTTTAAAAATTTCTGTCCTGATGTGTTTTTTTTTTTTCAGAAAATAAAATTCTCATTATTGGGCTCTAATTTGACAAGTTTTTAAGATGAATAGTGATACTGATTTTTCTTCATTGAAAATATTAATGCTGATGCATTTCAAAAGGGGTAGTTAGTGTCCAGTAGTATGCCAGCCTAGAGAGAACAACCAGTTTGAAGAGAATCATCATGGGCTTGGCGTCCCTAGTTTTATTGGTTCTTATTATCCATCCTGTCATTTTCCTAGCAGATGTGATAGATACATTGTTGTGATCTTTGAAAGTGAGATTCCATGACATTATCACTCCCAGGTCCTTCGCATTAGTTTTTCGCTTTATTGTTTGGTTGGAATTTGTTTTATACTCCCGATACAGTTTTTATTTTCTCGAGTTTTCCAAAGCGGAGTATTTGAAATTTGTCTTCATTAACTTCATATTATTTTCTGAGGAAAATTTAAAGACTTGGTGAATATCCACTTGGAGAGTTGCAGTGTCCTCGGTGGAGGACACTCATGCAAATTCTGGTATCTCTGTCTATGTCAGTTATAAGGATGAGGAACAGGATGGGAGCAAGTACTGTACCTTGTGGAAGAGAGATTTTCACTATAGTCGCCTCTGACTTTACTCTGTTTACTATTACTCTTTGTGTTTAGTACTGAAAAAAAAATCTAAATTCTCTACGAATTGTTCTGGAAACATATTAACAGGCTTCTTCAGTAGAAATGCAGAGCTGGTTAAGTACTGTAAACAAGAAATAGAAGAGAGGACGATGTGACGTAATCAGTCCCTCATCCTTGAAGAAGAGGTAGGTTTGAGATGGTCAGTTCCTCAGCTTTAGTAAGCGTTTAGCTTCACAGCTTTGATCAGTGTGAAGCTGATGCTTGTTATTTTATTCGTCAGGTAACAAGACAAGCGCCTCTTGACACGGGTCTTAATTATTTAGATGACCCATTAGCAATAATGTGAAGCTGAGGCATGAGAATACAGCCTTTTATACAGGAGCCAGAATAAGTAAGTAAGTAAGTAAGTAAGTAAGTAAGTAAGTAAGTAAGTAAGTTCATTCAGGTATAAACAAATACAGTTACATAGAATTATCATACATAGCAGAATATGTGTAGAGAACCTTGGATAACCCAAAAAAGTCAGAGTGAGGTGAAGTGTGGAAGTTGAAAGTTGTGCTACAGGAGAAGGGGCCCACTGGGGAGTACTGCAGCAAGCCTACTGGCCCATGATAGGAAAGGTTGGAAATCCAGATCTTCTCAGTGGCTGAACTGCTCTCAGTACCATGTACTGTGATACCATCATCAGTACCATGTTCTGTGACACCATCCTCAGTACCATGTTCTCTGACACCATCCTCAGTACCATGTTCTGTGACACCATCCTCAGTACCATGTTCTGTGACACCATCCTCAGTACCATGTTCTGTGACACCATCCTCAGTACCATGTTCTGCGACACCATCCTCAGTACCATATTCTGTGACACCATCCTCGCTGTCATGTATTGTGACACCATCCTCACTGTCATGTATTGTGACACCATCCTCACTGTCATGTATTGTGACACCATCCTCACTGTCATGTATTGTGACACCATCCTCACTGTCATGTATTGACACCATTCTCACTGCCATCTATTGTGACACCATCCTCACTGCCATGTATTGTGACACCATCCTCACTGCCATGTATTGTGACACCATCCTCACTGTCATGTATTGTGACACCATCCTCACTGTCATGTATTGTGACACCATCCTCACTGCCATCTATTGTGACACCATCCTCACTGCCATGTATTGTGACACCATCCTCACTGTCATGTATTGTGACACCATCCTCACTGCCATGTATTGTGACACCATCCTCACTGCCATGTATTGTGACACCATCCTCACTGCCATGTATTGTGACACCATCCTCACTGTCATGTATTGTGACACCATCCTCACTGCCATGTATTGTGACACCATCCTCACTGTCATGTATTGTGACACCATCCTCACTGCCATGTATTGTGACACCATCCTCACTGTCGCACCTCACTTCTGCCTTCACTATAAACCGTTACACTCTCTTGCCTCACCTTCACGTTAATTAATCGAATCTGTGATGATAAAATATCATGACTGAGGGACTGACCTTGTAATAATAATAATAATAATAATAATAATAATAATAATAATAATAATAATAATAATAATAATAATAATAATAATAATAATAATAATAATAATAATAATCTTTATTTCTACAAGTACATGTACAAGGTATACAGTCCTAGCTGACATTAATAACATACTGCTATAAAAAAAAAGCATTTCGGGCAAATTAGGTCAATTTTGCCCCCAGGATGCGACCCACACTAGTCGACTAACACCCAGGTACCCATTTTACTGATGAGTGAACAGGGACAACAGGTGTAAGGAAGTGCCCAATATTTCGACCCTTGCCGGGATTCGAACCACGGACCCTCAGCCTATGATACGGGAGCTTTGCCTACCAGGCCACAGGCCACCTTAAACTCATTTTTTCAAGGCTGAGTGACTGATCTTAAATTCACTTCTTTAAGACTCAGGGACTGATCACCTCATAATGTCTCACTACTACTGCTCGTCTCCAGTGTTTAAGTTACCTTTGTATTTCAACTGAAGAAACCTGGTCAGCAGGAGTCAGGTCTCAGCAGCAACATTACGAAGCTGTTACACATGTCATCTACCACCATATCTAACTCCAACCAAATTTTTTGTGCTGGATGGGAGGCTTTTTTTTGAGGGCGGGACATTGTGCAGTCCAGAAATTCGGAAGGAAAAGCGAGTCTATTGATAACCTTAAAAAATAAATAAAATGCTTTCAGATTAATTTATATATGTGTACATATTGATGATTTATATAATCTTAAAATTGTTTGTATATAACTTATTATAAAGGGATATAGATGTGATCATTTACAATAATTTAACTTAGGACAGGATAAATCAGAGATATTAAGGTTGTATATACCGAGATGTGTATATCTATGTGTACTTTAATAACTGTTTATGGGAATAAGTACATTGATGATGTACAGGTTACTAACAACATTAATGACCCTCATGTAATAGACGGGCTATTTAACTTAAGTGTAAGTTGTTATAAGAAAACTTTTTTTAATGCTTCCAGAAATGTTCAACATAACCAGGGGCTTCTATGAGGTATGTCAGTAGTGTCATGTAAACAATGTAGAAATCTGATCACTTGTCAGTTCAGCAGCCAGTTAAGCGGTGCTCCGCCCCGTACCCAGCAAGGGAGTGCAGGGCTCCCTGGCGGGGCTGAGGCAGTGGTCACAGTACCCAGGCATAGATTAATAAGAAGAAAAGGCTGGGATAGTAAGAGGGAGTGAATGAGAGGGTCGGCCAGAGTGGAGAGGGGAGGGAAGGGTAGGCCAGAGGGAGTGGAGGACAGGGTCGGCCAGAGTGGAGAGGGGAGGGAAGGGTAGGCCAGAGGGAGTGGAGGAGAGGGTCTGCCAGAGTGGACAGGGAACGGGAGGGTAGGCCAGAGGGAGTGGAGGAGAGGGTCTTCCAGAATGGAGAGGGGAGGGGAGGGTAGGCCAGAGGGAGTGGAGAAGGTCTGCCAGAGTGAAGAGGGGAGGAGAGGGTAGGCCAGAGAGAGTGAAGGAGAGGGTCTGCCAGAGGGAGTGAAGGAGAGGGTCTTCCAGAGAGAGTGGAGGAGAGGGTCGACCAGAGTGAGTGAAGGAGAGGGTCGACCAGAGTGAGTGGAGGAGAGTGTCGACCAGAGTGAGTAGAGGGGAAGGTCGGCCAGAGTCAGTGGAGGGGAGGGTCAACCAGAGTGAGGGAAGGAGAGGGTCTGCCAGAGTGAGTGAAGGAGAAGGTCGACCAGAGTGAAGGAGAGGGTCGACCAGAGTGAGTGGAGGGGAAGGTCGGCCAGAGTCAGTGGAGGGGAGGGTCGACCAGAGTGAGTGGAGGGGAGGATGGGCCAGAGTGAGTGGAGGGGAGGATGGGCCAGAGTGAGTGGAGGGGAGGATGGGCCAGAGTGAGTGGAGGGGAGGGTCGACCAGAGTGAGTGGAGGGGAGGGTGGGCCAGAGTTAGTGGAGGGGAGGGTGGGCCAGAGTGAGTGGAGGGAAGGGTGAGCCAAAGTGAGTGGAGGGAGGGGTGGACCAGAGTGGAGGGATGGGTGGGCCAGAATGAATGGAGGGGAGGGTGGACCAGAGTGAATGGAGGGAAGGGTAGGCCAGAGTGGAGTGAAGGGTGGACCAGTGTTAGTGGAGGGGAGGGTGGGCCAGAGTGAGTGGAGGGGAGGGTGGGCCAGAGTTATTGAAGGGAGGGTGGGCCAGAGTTAGTGGAGGGGAGGGTGGGCCTGAGTGAGTGGAAGGGAGGGTGGGCCAGAGTGGAGGGGAGGGTATACTACAGGTATACTCCAGGTATTCTCTAGGTATACTCCAGGTATACTCTAGGTATACTAAGGGTATTCTCGAGGTATACTTCAGGTATACTCCTGGTATACTCTCTGTATACTTCAGGTATATTCCAGGTTTACTCCAGATATACCCCATGTATACGCTAGGTATACTCCATGTATACTCCAGGTATACTCCAGGTACCACTGGTTGTCCTTGCTTTCAACACACGGGATACAAAGATCGTAAATAAATTTATAAGCTTTAAAATTACAAAATTACCAAAACATGGTAGAACACTAAGTCAACTTGCAACATGGTAGAACACTAAGTCAACTTGCAACATGGCAGAACACTAAGTCAACTTGCAACATGGCAGAACACTAAGTCAACTTGCAACATGGCAGAACACTAAGTCAACTTGCAACATGGCAGAACACTAAGTCAACTTGCAACATGATAGAACACTAAGTCAACTTGCAACATGGCAGAACACTAAGTCAACTTGCAACATGGCAGAACACTAAGTCAACTTGCAACATGGCAGAACACTAAGTCAACTTGCAACATGATAGAACACTAAGTCAACTTGCAACATGGCAGAACACTAAGTCAACTTGCAACATGGCAGAACACTAAGTCAACTTGCAACATGGCAGAACACTAAGTCAACTTGCAACATGGCAGAACACTAAGTCAACTTGCAACATGGCAGAACACTAAGTCAACTTGCAACATGATAGAACACTAAGTCAACTTGCAACATGGCAGAACATTAAGTCAACTTGCAACATGGCAGAACACTAAGTCAACTTGCAACATGGCAGAACACTAAGTCAACTTGCAACATGGCAGAACACTAAGTCAACTTGCAACATGATAGAACACTAAGTCAACTTGCAACATGGCAGAACACTAAGTCAACTTGCAACATGGCAGAACACTAAGTCAACTTGCAACATGGCAGAACACTAAGTCAACTTGCAACATGGCAGAACACTAAGTCAATTTGCAACATGATAGAACACTAAGTCAACTTGCAACATGATAGAACACTAAGTCAACTTGCAACATGGTAGAACATTAAGTCAACTTGCAAAATGATAGAACACTAAGTCACATGATTGTCAACATGATAGAACACTAAGTCAACTTGCAACATGGTAGAACGCTAAGTCAACTTGCAACATGGTAGAACACTAAGCCAACTTGCAACATGGTAGAACACTAAGTCAACTTGCAACATGGTAGAAAACTTAATCAACTTGCAACATGATAGAACACTAAGTCAACTTTCAACATGATAGAACACTAAGTCAACTTGCAATATGATAGAACACTCAGTCAACTTGCAACATTATAGAACATTCAGTCAACTTGCAACATGATAGAACACTAAGTTACTTTGTAACATGATAGAACACTAAGTCAACTTGCAACATGATAGAACACTAAGTCAACTTGCAACATGATAGAACACTAAGGCAACTTGCAACATGGTAGAACACAAAGTCAACTTGCAACATGATAGAACGCTATGTCAACTTGCAACATGATAGAACGTTAAGTCAACTTGTAACATGATAGAACACTGTCAACTTGCAACATGGTCGAACACTAAGTCAACTTGCAATATAATAGAACACTATGTCAATTTGCAACATGGCAGAACACTAAGTCAACTTGCAACATGGCAGAACACTAAGTCAACTTGCAACATGGCAGAACACTAAGTCAACTTGCAACATGGCAGAACACTAAGTCAATTTGCAACATGATAGAACACTAAGTCAACTTGCAACATGATAGAACACTAAGTCAACTTGCAACATGGTAGAACATTAAGTCAACTTGCAACATGGCAGAACACTAAGTCAACTTGCAACATGATAGAACACTAAGTCAACTTGCAACATGGCAGAACATTAAGTCAACTTGCAACATGGCAGAACACTAAGTCAACTTGCAACATGATAGAACACTAAGTCAACTTGCAACATGGCAGAACATTAAGTCAACTTGCAACATGGCAGAACACTAAGTCAACTTGCAACATGGCAGAACACTAAGTCAACTTGCAACATGGCAGAACACTAAGTCAACTTGCAACATGATAGAACACTAAGTCAACTTGCAACATGGCAGAACACTAAGTCAACTTGCAACATGGCAGAACACTAAGTCAACTTGAAACATGGCAGAACACTAAGTCAACTTGCAACATGGCAGAACACTAAGTCAATTTGCAACATGATAGAACACTAAGTCAACTTGCAACATGATAGAACACTAAGTCAACTTGCAACATGGTAGAACATTAAGTCAACTTGCAAAATGATAGAACACTAAGTCAACTTGCAACATGGTAGAACGCTAAGTCAACTTGCAACATGGTAGAACACTAAGCCAACTTGCAACATGGTAGAACACTAAGTCAACTTGCAACATGGCAGAACACTAAGTCAACTTGCAACATGATAGAACACTAAGTCAATTTGCAACATGATAGAACACTAAGTCAACTTGCAAAATGATAGAACACTAAGTCAACTTGCAACATGGTAGAACGCTAAGTCAACTTGCAACATGGTAGAACACTAAGCCAACTTGCAACATGGTAGAACACTAAGTCAACTTGCAACATGGTAGAAAACTTAATCAACTTGCAACATGATAGAACACTAAGTCAACTTTCAACATGATAGAACACTAAGTCAACTTGCAATATGATAGAACACTCAGTCAACTTGCAACATTATAGAACATTCAGTCAACTTGCAACATGATAGAACACTAAGTTACTTTGTAACATGATAGAACACTAAGTCAACTTACAACATGATAGAACACTAAGTCAACTTGCAACATGATAGAACACTAAGGCAACTTGCAACATGGTAGAACACAAAGTCAACTTGCAACATGATAGAACGCTATGTCAACTTGCAACATGATAGAACGTTAAGTCAACTTGTAACATGATAGAACACTGTCAACTTGCAACATGGCAGAACACTAAGTCAACTTGCAACATGGCAGAACACTAAGTCAACTTGCAACATGGCAGAACACTAAGTCAACTTGCAACATGGCAGAACACTAAGTCAACTTGCAACATGGCAGAACACTAAGTCAACTTTGCAACATAAGTCAACTTGCAACATGATAGAACACTAAGAACAACAAAATGATAGAACACTAAGTCAACTTGCAACATGGTAGAATGTCAACTTGCAACATGATAGAACGTTAAGTCAACTTGTAACATGATAGAACACTGTCAACTTGCAACATGGTCGAACACTAAGTCAACTTGCAATATAATAGAACACTATGTCAATTTGCAACATGATAGAACACAAAATCAACTTGCAACATGTCAGAACATTAAGTCAACTTGCAACATGATAGAACACTATGTCAACTTGCAACATGATAGAACGTTAAGTCAACTTGCAACATGATAGAACACTAAGTCAACTTGCAATATGATAGAACACTATGTCAACTTGCAACATGACAGAACACAAAATCAACTTGCAACATGTCAGAACTTTAAGTCAACTTGCAGCATGATAAAACACTAAGTAAAATTGCAACATGACAGAACACTAAGTCAATTTAAAACATGATAGAACACCAAGTCAACTTGTGACATTATAGAACACTAAGTCAACATGCAACATGATAGAACGCCAAGTCAACTTGTGACATTATAGAACACTAAGTCAACTTGCAACATGATGGAACACTAAGTCAACTTGCAACATGATAAAACACCAAGTCAACTTGCAACATGATAGAACACTAAGTCAACTTGCAGCATGATAGAACACTCAGTCAACTTGGAATGTGATAGAATGTTAAGTCAACTTGCAACATGATAGAACAGTAAGTCAACTTGCAACATAGTAGAACACTAAGTCAACTTGCAACATGATAGAACACTAAGTCAACTTGCAACATGATAGAACGTTAAGTCAACTTGCAACATGATAGAACACTAAGTCAACTTGCAACATGATAGAACACTAAGTCAACTTGCAACATGATAGAACATAACCAGTTTGTTTGGTGTTCTGGTAGCGGGGAGTAAATGATGTCTTCGGAGGCTTCTTACTTTATTGTTAAGTCGTGGTGGGTACACAGGCTTGTGTGTTGTGCCCATGGCCCAGGAGGGGCCATGCCCATGAGGGAGAGAGAAGTGGACACTTCTTGACTGAGTGAAGGGTGTCGCCAGAGTGAGGCAGAGGCAAGGGTTACCTGGAGGTTACCTGGAGGTTATTCCGGGGATCAACGCCCCCGCGGCCCGGTCCATGACCAGGCCTCCCGATGGATCAGGGCCTGATCAACTAGGCTGTTACTGCTGGCCGCACGCAGTCCGACGTACGAGCCACAGCCCGGCTGATCCGGCACTGACTTTAGGTATCTGTCCAGCTCTCTCTTGAAGGCAGCCAGGGGTTTATTGGCAATTCCCCTAATGCTTGATGGGAGGCTGTTGAACAGTTTTGGGCCCCGGACACTTATGGTGTTTTCTCTTAGTGTACCAATGGCGCCCCTACTTTTTATTGGCGGCATTTTGCATCGCCTGCCCAGTCTTTTACTTTCGTAGGGAGTGATTTCTGTGTGCAGATTTGGGACCATTCCTTCCAAGATTTTCCAAGTGTAGATTATGATATATCTCTCCCTCTTGCGTTCCAAAGAGTACAAGTCAAGTGCTTCCAAGCGTTCCCAGTAGTTAAGGTGCTTGACAGAACTTATACGTGCAGTAAAGGATCTCTGTACACTCTCTAGATCTGCGATTTCACCTGCTTTGTATGGAGATGTTAATGTACAGCAGTATTCCAGCCTAGAGAGAACAAGTGATTTGAAAAGGATCATCATGGGCTTGGCATCTCTCGTTTTGAAAGTTCTCATTATCCATCCTATCATTTTCTTTGCACGTGCGATCGTGGCACTGTTGTGATCCTTGAAAGTGAGATCCTCAGACATTACTACTCCCAGGATGGCGTGCCAACCGAGAGGCCTGGCTACAGAGGGCAGCATCTTAGTGCCGCGAAATATGAACTAAGCTGGCAGACAGTATGGGCTGTCTGTGCAGGCAGTACAGGTTGTCTACACATGCTCGGCCACCTACCTTACGTCGTCCCGACGCGACAATACTGGTGGTAAAAAAAACTCGGTCTCTCTCTCATAGGCACAGGGCACAGAACACAAAATAAAAAACATATATATACATATGGACATGAAAAAAAAAACTTCCTACAGGGAGGGAAGAAAAAAACATGTGGGGTGTGCTAAACATCATGGTCATAGGCAGTGAGCGTCGATGGGCATCACTGCACGCCTTCCTGCGTCTGGACAGATACTGCAACACAGGAGACATCGCTGCAGCTAAGCTGTGACGTAACAGGGTATGGTCTCCTCTGGAATGGTGAAGCAGTCATCGTAGGAGTCGCTGCAGGTTTCACTCAACCTGGGGCACGACGTGCTGGTGCCCTCGAGTGAGGTGTCGACAAAACTCAGCAGCTGGGCAGGACTTCTGGCAAGCAACTCAAGAGGACACTTCTCGACTGGTACTGTTGCAAGGCTGTCACTGCCGGCAAGCATGGAGCGAGTTGTGGCAGAGACGACTGGGCAAAACATCTGGGAGTTGTAACATCATACACCAGACTGCAGTGAGCGAGCTAGCAGTCAAAGTGACATCTTCTTTGTGCAGGAGCTCACTGAAGCTTGTGACATGAGGCTGACACAGCGCCTGCCGACAGGGCTAACTGCGGCTTGACGAGTGTCATTCTCTCGGCAGTTGGAGTTATAGCAGAGGTTAGTCTAAGCATCCCCAGACTTGTTTCTCTACATATAACTGCACTCTGAAGGTCTGGAGGTGAAGTGAAACAAATCTCGATGGGAATCATAGCAGGTACGATTCTGCAGAACATCTATGAGTGACGAGCATAAGAGCTTTCTGTACAAGAGGGGCTCGGGCTCAGAGCTGAGATAACAGCTGTCAAACACACTGGTCACATCGGGTGACTTAGCACAGTGGTGCTACTCAGGTGTGGCTCAGACCTCACTGGACACACGGAAACTACACACACCCCTGGAACATGCGGTACACTAACATGTGAGAACACTGACTGAGAGGAATTAATTAACACACGACATATATCTTCTCTCAATCTTCTCGACAATACTGAAATAATTACTAGAAACACTCGATGTGACATCATGTGATGTCGTGAGGTGACGTCAGCAGCACTGTGACGTCAGCAGACATCTCGAGGTGACGTCAGTCAGACATCGTGACGTCATGAAGTCGGGCAGCATCGTCGGTGACGTCAATGTGATGCGGGCAGCAGACCACAGCATGTGGCCTGGGGCATCTGGTAACTCACGTGGCTTGTAGATCCATGGGACATCGCCCACACCCAATGTGGCATCGGGATCCACGTGGCATCGTGATCTACGTGGCATACTGATCCACGTTGCTTTGAGTGGCCTTGGGCACTCGGATACACAGCTCTGGCAATGAATTCACACGGAAGACAGCAGAAAACACAGCAGAGGGAGTGGGCAGCGGTGAGTGGTGTATGGTAGGCTGGTGAGGTGTGAGCGTACAGCAGGGCGGGGCAAGGAACGGCCACTTCCTCCTCCTCCTCCTCCTCCCCCACCCACAAACACGTGGAGAAGCTCACACTGGATGCAGAAATCACCACCAAACTCACCTCTCGCTTGCTGAAACAGTTGTGCTGAGCTGAACAACAACAGCAACATACAAGTGACGCTGAACACGTGACTTGAGAAACAGCATGGGACGCTGTAGCGTGGGGTGACTGGGACGCCACTTACAATTCTCGAAGAAATTCTGCAAATTTCGGCTGAATCCTGCTTGTACCTGTGTCTGGATGCTCAAACGTGCAGACATGACATCAGGATAACACGTTGAGAGACAGATGCTTCTTGTATAGGGTGATAAAGTGAAGATGACTTCATCCCTTCCTTCCTCTCTCCTGGCAAATACAACTGCTGCGACCACTGCTTCCCCCCATTTATAACCAGTTTGTTTGGTGTTCTGGTAGCGGGGAGTAAATGATAAACGTCTTTGGAGGCTTTTTACTTTATTAAGTCGTGGTGGGTACACAGGCTTGTGTGTTGTGCCCATGGCCCGGGAGGGGCTATGCCCACAAGGGAGAGAGAAGTGGACACTTCTTGACTGAGTGAAGGGTGTCGCCAGAGTGAGCCAGAGGCAAGGGTAGGCAGGCTGGCATGCCCACTGAGAGGCCTGGATACAGAGGGCAGCATCCTAGTGCCATGAAATATGAACTAAGCTGGCAGACAGCATGGGCTGTCTGTGCAGACAGTAGAGGCTGTTTACAAGAACACTAAGTAAAATTGCAACATGATAGAACACTAAGTCAACTTGCAACATGATAAAACACTAACTCTTCTTGCAATATGGTAGAACACTCAGTCAACTTAAAACATGATAGAACACTAAGTCAACTTCCAACATGATAGAACACTAAGTCAACTTGTACAATGATAGAACACTAAATCAACTTGCAACATGATAGAACACTAACTCACTTTGCAATATGATAGAACACTAAGTCAACTTTCAACATAAAACACTAATTCAACTTGCAACATGGAAGAACACTAAGTCATCTTGCAATGTGATAGAACACTAAGTCAACCTGCAACATGATAAAACACTAAGCCAACTTGCAACGTGATAGAACACTAAGTCAACTTGCAGTATGATAGAACAGTAAGTCAACTTGCAACATAATAGAACGCTAAGTCAACTTGCAACTTGATAGAACGTTAAGTCAACTTGCAACATGATGGAACACTAATTCAACTTAAAACATGAGAGAACACCATGTTAACTTGCAACATGATACAACACTAAGTCAACTTGTAACATGATAGAACACTAAGTCAACTTGCAACATGATAGAACACTAAGTCAACTTGCAACACGATAGAACACTAAGTCAATTTGCACCATGATAGAACACTAAGCCAACTTGCAACTTAATAGAACACTAAGTCAACTTGCAACATGATAGAACACTAAGTCATCTTGCAACATGATAAAACACTAAATCAGGTTGCAACATGATTGAGCACCAAGTCAATTTGCAATATGAGAGAACACTCAGTCAACTTGCAACATGGTATAACATTAAGTCAACTTGCAACATGATAGAGCACTAAGTCAACTTGCAACATGATAGAACACTAAGTCAACTTGCAACATGATAGAACACTAAGTCAACTTGCAACATGATAGAACACTAAGTCAACTTGCGACATGAAAGAACACTAAGTCAACTTGCAATATGACAGAACACTAAGTCAACTTGCAACATGATAGAACACTAAGTCAACTTGAAGCATGATAGAACAGTAATTCAACTTGCAACATGATAGAACGCTAAGTCAACTTGCAACTTGATAGAACGTTAAGTCAACTTGAAACATGATAGAACACTAAGTCAACTTGCAACATGACAAAACACTAAGTCAACTTGCAACATTATAGAACACTAAGTCAACTTAAAACATGATAGAACACTAAGTTAGCTTGCAACATGATAGAACACCAAGTCAACTTTTAACATGATGGAACACAAAGTCAACATGCAACATGGTAGAACACTAACTTATCTTGCAACATGATAGAACACTAAGTCAACTTGCAACATGGTAGAACACTAAGTCAACTTGCAACATGATAGAACACTAAGTCAACTTGCAACATGATAGAACACTAACTCAACTTACAATGTGACAGAATACTCAGTTAACTTGCAACATTAAGACCATAAGAACATAAGAATGGAGGAACACTGCAGAAGGCCTACTGGCCCATGCGAGGCAGGTCCTTATCAAAACGACTACTACCTAAAGCTTCCCTGGAAATAACTCCCGTACCCAATGACACCAATCAAACCCAGCCCCTCCCACTCATATATTTGTCCAGTCTCTTCTTAAAGCTACTCAAGGTCCTAGCCTCTATCACCCCACTGGGAAGACTGTTCCACGCATCTACAACTCTGTTAGAAAGCCAGTACTTACCTATGTCCTTTCTAAATCTAAATTTATCCAACTTAAATCCATTATTCCTGGTTCTTACCTGGTTCGACACCCTCAGTACTTTATTAATATCTCCCTTGTTTATGCCCGTCATCCACTTATACACTTATACACCAATATGAAAAGCAATATAGACAAGGCTTAATACACAAAGATATTCTTAAACACTATTCATCAGCTCTCACCAAAGTAATAAAGAAAGCCAAACGACTATACTACTCCAGTAGATTCACAGACACTAGAGGAGATATAAGAAAGACCTGGAAAACACTCTCTCAGATTCTAGGGACCCACAAACTGAGAAAAACCAAGAATATTGTCCTAACTAAACCTAATGAAACACCACTACATCCCACTGACACAGCTAACAAGATAAACGACTTCTTCTCAACCATAGGATCTAATCTCGCCAGTAAAATCCCACATACCAATGCCCATGCCAGGGACTACCTAGATGGGAATTTCCCTAATTCCTTCTATCTTGCACCAACTGAGCCCACGGAAGTCACCGAGATTATAAAGTCACTTAAAAATAACTCGGGGAATCTGTCTCATGTCCCACCATTACTGTACAAGCGAGCGGCCACTTGATACTGGAGTTCCGCAGGGAAGTGTCCTTGGTCCCCTGCTCTTCCTCATATACATCAATGACCTTCCAAACATATCCCAACACCTGAAACCCATTCTCTTTGCTGACGACACGACTTATGTCATCTCTCACCCTAATCTTGCCACCCTCAACACCACTGTGAATGAGGAGCTGATCAAAATATCGACTTGGATGACAGCCATTAAACTTACGGTTAACACTGACAAAACCTACTATATTATGTTTGGTAGCAGAGCAGGAGATGCACAAATTAACATTAAGATTGACAACACTCTAATTACCAGAAATAATGGGGGCAAATTCCTAGGCTTATACCTTGACAACAACCTGAATTTCAGCACCCATATCCAGCATATAACCAAAAAAGTATCCAAAACGGTTGGGATCCTCTCCAAGATACGATACTATGTGCCGCAAAATGCCCTTCTCACACTATACCACTCACTTATTTATCCATACCTCACCTATGTTATTTGTGCTTGGGGATCAACTGCAGCAACACACCTAAAGCCAATAATAACCCAACAAAAAGCTGCAGTAAGAATAATCACTAAATCCCATCCCTGGCAACACACCCCCCCACTCTTCATAGACCTAAACTTACTCCCTGTTCAGTACATCCACACTTACTACTGTGCAATCTACATCTACAGGGCCTTAAACTCTAATATCAACCTTGGCCTAAAACGCTTTCTTGATAGTTGTGACAGAACCCACAGGCATAACACCAGACACAAACATCTCTACGACATTACCCGTGTCCGACTAAACCTTTACAAAAATTCAATGTATGTCAAAGGCCCTAAAATCTGGAATACCCTACCTGAGAACTCTAGAACTGCAGACACATTCATCACCTTCAAAACTACCATTAGAAAACATCTTATCTCCCTGATACACCCTGTCAACTAACTACACGAATACCACCTGGTGGTTCACACTTACACTCACTGACACATTTGACCATAAACAGAAATATTAATCTCAATCTTAAAATAATGAATCCTGTGATACTCCAATACTGAAACTATGTATTGTGCCAAAACAAAAGCATTTACATTGCTAAACTCACAAACTAGTATTTAGTCACTTAGCCATAATACCAACTTACCTCATAATTTGTAATATTTTACAATTAAGAATAAAACTAAGTCTGCCCGAAATGCCTAGCCATGCTAAGCGTTCTAGTGGTACACTCTGTAATCACTATTTTACTACATGTAAACCACACAATAACCAAATTTCTGTAAACTCAGCATTGTAATCCTTATAGAGAATAAACTTTGAATTTGAATTTGAATTTGAATTTGAATTTGAATGATATCTCCCCTCATTCTACGCCTCTAGAGAGAGTGGAGATTTAAGGCTTTGAGTCTATCTTCATACGGGAGATTCTTTACACAGTAAATCATTTTAGTCATTCTTCTCTGTATGTTCTCTAATGAGTCTATATCCATCCTGTAGTAAGGGGACCAAAACTGAGCAGCATAATCCAAATGAGGCCTCAAAATAGGCCACAAAATAGAGCGAAACACCAACGTCAAAGACCTGGGAGTGATCATGTCGGAGGATCTCACCTTCAAGGACCATAACATTGTATCGATCGCATCTGCTAGAAAAATGACAGGATGGATAATGAGAACCTTCAAAACATAAGAACATAAGAACATAAGAAAGGAGGAACACTGCAGCAGGCCTGTTGGCCCATACTAGGCAGGTCCTTTACAATTCATCCCACTAACAAACATTTGACCAACCCAATTTTCAATGCCACCCAAGAAACAAGCTCCAATGTGCAAGTCCCTCTCAAATCCAACCCCTCCCACTCATGTAATTATCCAACCTAAATTTGAAACTACCCAAAGTCCTAGCCTCAATAACCCAACTAGGTAGACTGTTCCACTCATCAACTACCTTATTTCCAAACCAATACTTTCCTATGTCCTTTCTAAATCTAAACTTATCTAATTTAAATCCATTACTGCGGGTTCTCTCATGGAGAGATATCCTCAAGACCTTGTTAATATCCCCCTTATTAATACCTATCTTCCACTTATACACTTCGATCAGGTCTCCCCTCATTCTTCGTCTAACAAGTGAATGTAACTTAAGAGTCTTCAATCTTTCTTCATAAGGAAGATTTTTAATGCTATGTATTAATTTAGTCATCCTACGCTGAATGTTTTCTAACGAATTTATGTCCATTCTGTAGTATGGAGACCAGAATTGAGCTGCATAATCTAGGTGAGGCCTTACTAATGATGTATAAAGCTGCAGTATGACCTCTGGACTTCTGTTGCTTACACTTCTTGATATAAATCCCAGTAATCTATTTGCCTTATTACGTATGCTTAGGCATTGCTGTCTTGGTTTAAGGTTGCTGCTTACCATAACCCCAAGTCCTTTTCGCAATCTGTATGGCTAAGTTCTACATTATTTAACTTATAAGTGCTAGGGTTATGGACACTCCCGAGCTTCAGAACCTTGCATTTATCTACATTGAACTGCATCTGCCACTTTTCTGACCAAGAGTAGAGTTCGTCTAAATCCTCCTGAAGTTCCCTAACATCTAAGTTTGAATCAATTATCCTACCTATCTTCGTGTCATCGGCGAATTTGCTCATATCACTAGCAATTCCTTCATCAAGATCATTGATATATATTATAAACAACAACGGGCCCAAGACTGATCCCTGTGGAACGCCACTTGTTACTGATCCCCACTCGGATTTAACCCCATTTATGGACACTCTCTGCTTCCTGTCTGTGAGCCATGACCCGATCCACGAGAGCACCCTTCCCCCAATGCCATGAGCTGCTACTTTCTTCAACAGTCTTTGGTTTACCTGGAGTTTACCTGGAGAGAGTTTCGGGGGTCAACGCCCCCGCGGCCCGGTCTGTGACCAGGCCTCCTGGTGGATCAGCGCCTGATCAACCAGGCTGTTGCTGCTGGCTGCACGCAAACCAACGTACGAGCCACAGCCCGGCTGATCAGGAACTGACTTTAGGTGCTTGTCCAGTGCCAGCTTGAAGACTGCCAGGGGTCTGTTGGTAATCCCCCTTATGTGTGCTGGGAGGCAGTTGAACAGTCTCGGGCCCCTGACACTTATTGTATGGTCTCTTAACGTGCTAGTGACACCCCTGCTTTTCATTGGGGGGATGGTGCATCGTCTGCCAAGTCTTTTGCTTTCGTAGTGAGTGATTTTCGTGTGCAAGTTCGGTACTAGTCCCTCTAGGATTTTCCAGGTGTATATAATCATGTACCTCTCCCTCCTGCGTTCCAGGGAATACAGGTTTAGAAACCTCAAGCGCTCCCAGTAATTGAGGTGTTTTATCTCCGTTATGCGCGCCGTGAAAGTTCTCTGTACATTTTCTAGGTCGGCAATTTCACCTGCCTTGAAAGGTGCTGTTAGAGTGCAGCAATATTCCAGCCTAGATAGAACAAGTGACCTGAAGAGTGTCATCATGGGCTTGGCCTCCCTAGTTTTGAAGGTTCTCATTATCCATCCTGTCATTTTTCTAGCAGATGCGATTGATACAATGTTATGGTCCTTGAAGGTGAGATCCTCCGACATAATCACTCCCAGGTCTTTGACGTTGGTGTTTCGCTCTATTTTGTGGCCAGAATTTGTTTTGTACTCTGATGAAGATTTAATTTCCTCATGTTTACCATATCTGAGTAATTGAAATTTCTCATCGTTGAACTTCATATTGTTTTCTGCAGCCCACTGAAAGATTTGGTTGATGTCCGCCTGGAGCCTTGCAGTGTCTGCAATGGAGGACACTGTCATGCAGATTCGGGTGTCATCTGCAAAGGAAGACACGGTGCTGTGGCTGACATCCTTGTCTATGTCGGATATGAGGATGAGGAACAAGATGGGAGCTAGTACTGTGCCTTGTGGAACAGAGCTTTTCACCGTAGCTGCCTCGGACTTTACTCTGTTGACGACTACTCTCTGTGTTCTGTTAGTGAGGAAATTATAGATCCATCGACCGACTTTTCCTGTTATTCCTTTAGCGCGCATTTTGTGCGCTATTACGCCATGGTCACACTTGTCGAAGGCTTTTGCAAAGTCTGTATATATTACATCTGCATTCTTTTTGTCTTCTAGTGCATTTAGGACCTTGTCGTAGTGATCCAGTAGTTGAGACAGACAGGAGCGACCTGTTCTAAACCCATGTTGCCCTGGGTTGTGTAACTGATGGGTTTCTAGATGGGTGGTGATCTTGCTTCTTAGGACCCTTTCAAAGATTTTTATGATATGGGATGTTAGTGCTATTGGTCTGTAGTTCTTTGCTGTTGCTTTACTGCCCCCTTTGTGGAGTGGGGCTATGTCTGTTGTTTTTAGTAACTGAGGGACGACCCCCGTGTCCATGCTCCCTCTCCATAGGATGGAAAAGGCTCGTGATAGGGGCTTCTTGCAGTTCTTGATGAACACAGAGTTCCATGAGTCTGGCCCTGGGGCAGAGTGCATGGGCATGTCATTTATCGCCTGTTCGAAGTCATTTGGCGTCAGGATAACATCGGATAGGCTTGTGTTAATCAAATTTTGTGGCTCTCTCATAAAAAATTCATTTTGATCTTCGACTCTCAGTCTGGTTAGCGGCTTGCTAAAAACTGAGTCATATTGGGACTTGAGTAGCTCACTCATTTCCTTGCTGTCATCTGTGTAGGACCCATCTTGTTTAAGTAGGGGCCCAATACTGGACGTTGTTCTCGATTTTGATTTGGCATAGGAGAAGAAATACTTTGGGTTTCTTTCGATTTCATTTATGGCTTTTAGTTCTTCCCGCGATTCCTGACTCCTAAAGGATTCTTTTAGCTTAAGTTCGATGCTTGCTATTTCTCTGACCAGTGTCTCCCTGCGCATTTCAGATATATTGACCTCTTTTAGCCGCTCTGTTATTCTTTTCCGTCGCCTGTAAAGGGAGCGCCTGTCTCTTTCTATTTTACATCTACTCCTCCTTTTTCTTAGAGGAATAAGCCTTGTGCATACATCGAGTGCCACCGAGTTAATCTGTTCTAGGCATAAGTTTGGGTCTGTGTTGCTTAGTATATCTTCCCAGCTTATATAGGTTAGGACTTGGTTTACTTGGTCCCACTTTATGTTTTTGTTATTGAAGTTGAATTTGGTGAATGCTCCCTCGTGACTAGTCTCATTTTGTCGGTCTGGGGCTCCACGCATACATGTCTGAACCTCAATTATGTTGTGATCTGAGTATATTGTTTTTGATATGGTGACATTTCTTATCAGATCATCATTGTTAGTGAAGATGAGGTCTAGTGTATTCTCCAGTCTAGTAGGCTCTATTATTTGCTGGTTTAAATTGAATTTTGTGCAGAGATTTAAAAGCTCGTGTGAGTGTGAGTTTTCATCAGAGCTGCCTCCTGGTGTTATTTCTGCAACAATATTATTTGCTATATTCCTCCATTTTAGGTGCCTTAAGTTGAAATCCCCCAGGAGCAAGATGTTGGGTGCAGGAGCTGGAAGATTTTCCAGACAGTGGTCAATTTTTAACAGCTGTTCCTGGAATTGCTGGGATGTTGCATCCGGAGGCTTGTAGACTACCACAATGACTAGGTTTTGGTTCTCGACCTTTACTGCTAAAACTTCCACTACGTCATTTGAGGCATTAAGCAGTTCTGTGCAAACAAGTGACTCTGCAATGTACAGGCCAACCCCCCCCTTTTGCCTGTTCACTCTGTCACATCTGTATAGGTTGTAACCTGGGATCCATATTTCGTTGTCCAAGTGATCCTTTATGTGGGTCTCAGTGAAAGCCGCGAACATTGCCTTTGCCTCTGCAAGCAGTCCACGGATGAAAGGTATTTTGTTGTTTGTTGCTGGCTTTAGACCCTGTATATTTGCAAAGAAGAATGTTATCGGACTGATGGTATTGTTGGTACTGGGGGGGGGAATTTTTTTTCTGGCATTAGTATCTGTATCTGTTGGTTTGGAGTGGAGGCCATCGACTGTGGTTCCACTCCAGGAATGACTGGATTTGGTGTACGATTTCTGCCATTTCCTGCCAGTTTTTTTTCCTTCCTGGCACTAAAAAACCTCTCCCTCTTGAGTGGCTGTGGCTACCCAGGTTTTCCCATGGCCTGGATGTTTTGTATCTTTTTGTCCCCTTTAGATGGTATGCCTGGCAATTTAAGTTATAGCACAGTCTTTCCTGTACTGAAGAGGTACACATTTCAGGGTGAAAAAGCTTACAGGAAGGGAGTTTGCATTTTCCTGTTGTCATATGGGCATGACATTTTCTAGGGTGGTCATAGTTGCATGTCCCATCTGTTTTTCCAGATTTCCCATGCCAGCAGATACCAAGTGCATAGTATGTGCACAGGCTTGGTTTCCGTTTGCCTTGGGTTTCTGTGACTGTATTCCCTGTTGGTGCATGTTTCCCTGTCTTATTCCTATCCTCCCTAGCACCAACAATGGAGCTCCCACCAGTTGTTTTTGGTAATTTATCCTCACTATTGCTATTGGAGTCCTCTTGTTTGCTATTTCCTGCGGTATTTCTAGTTTGCAATATTGGTTTTATCTTATCTTTGACTACACTTGTTTCCCTACTATGGCTCCTGTCCTCTATGAGGTCATTTATATGTATTCCTTCCTGCGTATAATTCCCGACTACCTGGACAAAATCTCCAGCTTCACCATTACTGTCTCCCAGGACAGTATCTCCAGCTTCACCATTTCTGTCTCCCAGGACAGCACCTCCAGCTTCACCATTACTGTCTCCCAGGACAGCACTATCAGCCCCACATTTACTGACTACCAGGACATCACCTCCAGCCTTACAGTTTGTGACTACATGGCCAGTATCAAGGGCAGTACCATTCAGCCCAGACTTTTTATGTTCCCATCTGTTGTAGAAAGCTTCCAGGTTTTCTATGAAAGCAGCTTTGATGTTGTCCTCTTTCAATACCCTTGTGATTTTAGTCCACAGATTTTCCTCATATGGGCATACCCAAAAACACTTCTCTGTTTTAATACTGCTTGTAGCTAGTTCTGGGATATCTGCACAAGGAGCGTGACACCAATTTCCACAAAAATGACAATTTATCCATGTGGAAGCCCGTTTGTTTGACTGACCACAGACTACACACAGCTTCATAATGATTTGAATGGTTGATTTACTGCAATTCTACTAGCAACCTCTTGAATATTATATTAATAACCTTAAATGAAGCTCTAGCTATTTGTATTTCTGTTTCTAACTCTTTTTGTATATTGGACAGCTTACCGTCACGTTCCTGATTTTTAATGTTTGTGTTTATAAGGGCGCCTACAAACCCATCCATTTACAGTCTGCTTTATTGTCCAACGAAACTGTTTGAAACCAGCCCGGGTTCGGACCAGTCAAGGGTTCGGACCAGTCAAGGGTTCGGACCAGTCAAGGGTTCGGACCAGTCGATCTGCTCTGATCAGTGGGTCACTTATTTAAAACATACTGGTCGGTGATTTGAGCTAACACATGAAGGATCTACTGGAAATTATCTACCCGAGTAATATGTGATTTGACTGATACAAAAGTATAACTTGCGTGTTGAAGAGCCGGTGATATCTGGCAGCTCCTACAATGACGTACAGTCGACCTCTTTGTTTATTAATCGCTGTATCTGGCTTTTCTATTTTTGTTTTTTCCGTCTCCACCACAATAAATGCTATATTATCACTATAGTTGACTGGTGCAAATTTTGGAGGAAGGACGCTTTTTCTGTAGTAATAATTGCTTCTCGTTGTGTATATTGCGACCGCTGGTAACTACAGGTTATATGAAATTCACAGTAACGTCTCGTATTTCAAGAAAAAGAAACTAATGAAAGTCACTCCACTCCACTAAGTACCATTATAATACTGGTTAGTTGCTACTACAACACTGTATTCTGCTATTCACTGGTATCACTAGATTATATGCGAGTACACTAGCAAGCCAGGAAGATTATTAAAAACAGCTGACCTGTGGTAAGTTTCTGGCGACTTCTGGCACCTGCCTCTATAGGCTTATCACTTCATTTACAAATCCACCTGTTTTCAAATGACACTTTAGCGGAACTCTATCAAATGCCTTACTAAAATCTAAGTAAATAATATCAAATTCTTTATCGTGGTCAACAGCCTCAAAAGCTTTACTGAAGAAAGTTAATAAATTAGTTATACAAGACTGGCCTCTTGTGAATCCATGCTGAGTATCATTAATCAAGCTATGCTTATCGAGATGGCTTCTTATAACCTCAGCTATAATTGACTCTAGCAACTTGCCTACAATTGAGGTCAGGCTTATTGGGCGGTAATTTGACGGTAACGACTTGTCCCCTGTTTTAAAAATAGGAATTACATTAGCCATCTTCCACATATCAGACACTGCACCTGTTTGAAGAGATAAATTAAAAATATTAGTTAATGGTTCACAGACTTCCATTTTGCATTCCTTAAGAACCCTTGAAAAAACCTCATCAGGACCCGGTGACTTATTTTGCTTCAGTCGGTCTATCTGCTTCACAACCATTTCACTAGTGACTGTGATGTTACATAATTTATCTTCTTCTGATCCACTATAAAAATTAATTACCGGAATATTATTAGTGTCTTCCTGCGTAAAAACCGAGAGAAAATAATTATTTAAAATCGAGCACATTTCATTCTCTTTGTCAGTAAGATGCCCATAGTTATTTTTAAGGGGACCTATCTTATCTCTGACTTTTGTTCTATATACCTGGAAAAAACTTTTTGGGTTAGTTTTAGAATCCCTAGCAACTTTAATTTCATAGTCCCTTTTAGCTTTTCTTATCCCCTTTTTAATGTCCCTCTTAATGTCAATATACTGATTCATAAGATGACCCTCGCCTCTTTTGATACGCCTATAAATTCCTTTCTTATGCCCTAGTAGATATTTCAGCCTATTATTCATCCATTTTGGGTCATTTCTATTTGATCTAATTTCCTTATAAGGGATAAACGTTCTTTGAGCAGTATGTATTGTGTTCAGAAAACTGTCATATTGATAGCTCTCTTCGTTACCCCAGTCAACAGATGATAAGTGTTCTCTAAGCCCATCGTAATCTGCTAAGCGAAAATCTGGGACTGTTACTGAGTTATCCCTACTATCATACTTCCATTCAATTCTAAATGTAATTGATTTGTGGTCGCTAGCACCCAGTTCCTCTGAAACTTCTAAATTATTAACAAGGGATTCATTGTTTGCCAGAACTAAGTCAAGCAGGTTATTTCCCCTTGTAGGTTCTGTCACAAACTGCTTCAAAAAACAATCTTGAACTACTTCTAAGAAATCGTATGATTCTAAATTCCCAGTCAAGAAATTCCAATCAATATGACTAAAGTTAAAGTCTCCTAGAATTACTACATTATCGTGCCTTGTGGCCCTAACAATTTCCTCCCATAGTAGTCTCCCTTGGTCCCTATCTAAATTTGGGGGACGGTATATCACACCTAAAATTAATTTTTCATGCCCCTCTGAAAATTCTATCCAAACAGACTCTGTATGTGTTACTTCAGACTTAATACCCGTTTTTATGCAACAGTTCAAGCGATCTCGGACATACAATGCCACCCCAACCCCCTTCCCGATACTTCTATCTACTTGGAACAATTTAAAACCCTGAATGTGACATTCTGCAGGCATGTCCCTACTTTTTGAATTAAACCACGTCTCAGTAATGGCAAATACATCTATGTTACCTGCACTAGCAACTAGTCTCAAC
Organism: Cherax quadricarinatus; assembly: GCF_038502225.1. Classification (NCBI taxonomy): domain Eukaryota; kingdom Metazoa; phylum Arthropoda; class Malacostraca; order Decapoda; family Parastacidae; genus Cherax; species Cherax quadricarinatus. The sequence goes on from NC_091316.1 coordinate 26,874,325, forward strand.
TCGTCCATCTTATTCCTAGCACTGCGACTATTTGTGTAATAAATTTTTAATGACCCTCCACTCTCTTTACCCTTCCTGCTCCTTTCTGTTATTCCACTAAACTTATTACTGTCCTTGTCAATTAGTGCCACTGGCTTTCCAATATCCACCTCATTTTGCCTATTACTAGTTCTCCTAGTACTCATGTTACTACCCTGCGACTTCACAGTTTTCCCGCCAAAACCCATACCACTAACTATTCCTAGTTTAAAGACCTAACAGCTCCCTCCACTGCGTTGGCCAGTGCTCCCACCCCACACCTAGATAAGTGAACCCCATCCCTGGCATACATGTCATTTCTGCCATAGAAGAGGTCCCAGTTGTCAATGAATGTTACCGCATTTTCCTTACAGTACTTGTCCAGCCAGCAATTGACACCAATTGCTCTGGACAACCATTCATTCCCAACTCCTCTCCTTGGCAAAATGCCACATATGACAGGTTTCCCACTCTTCCTCCTAATTATCTCTATTGCTGACCTATACCTGCTAATCAGGTCCTCACTCCTACGTCTGCCAACATCGTTGCCTCCAGCACTGAGACAGATAATAGGATTGCTCCCATTACCTCTCATGATGTCATCCAGACGGCTAACAATATCCTTCATCCCAGCCCCAGGAAAACACACTCTCTGCCTCCTACTCCTATCCTTCAAGCAGAATGCCCTATCCATGTACCTAATCTGGCTATCCCCAACAACAACAATGCTTTTACCTTCCTTGGCTTCGTCCATCGTGATGCTCCGAGTAGTCGACTCACATTCGCCAGGTAGCATTACACCATTTGTAGAATTCGTCAAGACGTTCTCGATGGTCTTCGTTGGGGTTTCTAGGGATGTCTTACTCACGTCTGCCAATGCTTCTTTGGTGCTCGTTGTGGCATTCCCAGCAGAAAACTCACATTCGTCAGGTAGCACCGAGAATGAGTTGGAAGTTTCCACGGTAGTCTTCTGGTTTCTCGTTGTTTCCGCCTCTCCAACCGTTTTCTTGATCTTCAGCTTGGTTCCATGTTGCCCGGCCACTGACCAAGCACCCCTCTTAACCTGGGGACTCACAACAGAAGGATTACTACGAATCCTCTTGTTCTCCTCCGTTAATCGCCGTATCTCCATCTTAGCAACTCTGAGCTCCTCTCTCAGCTGCTGGTAAAGATGCTCAAGAGAGGGCATCCTGGTACAGATTCACAGAGAGCACACAAACAGGTCTTCACAGAGCTAAGTACACGTCACCACTGACTAAGTACACGTCACCACTGCTAAGTACACGTCACCACTGACGAGGGATGCCAAGCCCATGATGGCACTCTTTAGGTCACTTGTTCTATCTAGGGTGGAATATTGCTGCACACTAACAGCACCTTTCAAGGCAGGTGAAATTACTGACCTAGAAAATGTACAGAGAACCTTCACGGCGCGCATAACGGAGATAAAACACCTCAATTACTGGGAGCGCTTGAGGTTCCTGAACCTGTATTCCCTGGAACGCAGGCGGGAGAGATACATGATTATATACACCTGGAAAATCCTAGAGGGACTAGTATCGAACTTGCACACGAAAATCACTCACTACGAAAGCAAAAGACTTGGCAGACGATGCAACATCTCCTCAATGAAAAGCAGGGGTGTCACTAGCACGTTAAGAGACCATACAATAAGTGTCAGGGGTCCGAGACTGTTCAACTGCCTCCCAGCATACATAAGGGGGATTACCAACAGACCCCTTGCAGTCTTCAAGCTGGCACTGGACAAGCACCTAAAGTCGCTTCCTGATCAGCCGGGCTGTGACTCTTACGTTGGTTTGCGTGCAGCCAGCAGTAACAGCCTGGTTGATCAGGCTCTGATCCACCAGGAGGCCTGGTCACAGACCGGGCCGCGGGGGCGTTGACCCCCGGAACTCTCTCCAGGTAAACTCCAGGTAAACTAGTGATGTATAGAGCTGTAAAATAACTTTTGGACTTCTGTTACTTATACTTCTTGAGATAAATCCAAGTAATCTGTTGGCCTTGTTGCGCACACTAAGGCACTGCTGTCTTGGCTTTAGATTTCTGCTTACCATGACTCCCAAGTCTTTTTCACATTCTGTATGATCAAGCTCTACTTCACCTAGATTATAGCTTCGAGGGTTATTTTCATTACCAAGGGCAAGTACCTTACACTTATCCACATTGAACTTCATCTGCCATTTTTCAGACCAAGACATTAATTTGTCCAAATCGTCCTGGAGTTTATTGATATCCTCCTCAGAGTGAATTATACGGCCTATCTTTATATCATCAGCAAATGTACTCATGTCACTCGTAATCCCTTCATCAAGGTCATTAATGTAAATTATGAACAAGAGAGGGCCTAAAACTGATCCTTGTGGAACGCCACTAGTGACTAATCCCCATTCAGATTTCACTCCATTAATGGTAACTCTCTGCTTTCTATTGGTAAGCCATGCCTCAATCCATGCTAGAGCTTTACCTCCTATACCATGAGCTGCCACTTTTCTTAAGAGTCTCTTGTGAGGTACTCTATCGAAGGCTTTACTAAAATCCAAATAAACAATATCATATTCCTTATCTCTGTCAACTGCCTCAAATGTTCTATTGAAGAACGTCAGTAAGTTTGTCAGGCAGGAACGACCTCTCGTGAATCCATGCTGAGATTCATTTATCAAGTTATGCTCTTCAAGGTGACTTCTGATAATGTCAGCTATAATTGATTCTAATAACTTGCCCACTATAGATGTCAGGCTTATTGGACGGTAATTTGAAGGAGTGGACTTATCGCCTGATTTGAATATAGGAACCACATTAGCCATCTTCCACAACTCTGGCACAACACCGGTAAGGATGGACGCATTGAATACACTCGTTAATGGCTGACTAAGCTCCATCTTGCATTCCTTAAGTACCCTGGAAAACAACTCATCGGGTCCCGGGAACTTATTTTGTTTCAGTTTGTCTATCTGTTTAATAACCATGTCCCTCGTGACAGTAATATTAGTTAACTTAAACTCATCAGGAACTAAATAATTGTTAATTACTGGAATCTCATTTACATCTTCCTGTGTAAAAACTGACAAAAATATAGTCATTAAATAAGGAACACATTTCCAGTTCATTATCCGTCAGCTGTCCATTCCCAGTTTTCAGGGGTCCTACTTTTTCCTTCACCTTCGTCCTATACACTTGAAAGAACCCCTTTGGATTAGTCTTTGATTCATCAGCAACTCTAATTTCATAGTCACGTTTAGCCTTTCTAATCGCCTTTTTTACTTCTCTTTTAAGCTGAACATATTGGTCAGTAAGGTTAACCTCTCCTCTCCTGATGCCCCTATAAATTCCCCTTTTCTCCCCTAATAGATGCTTTAGCCTCCTGTTAACCCATTTGGGATCGTTATTATTAGACCTAATTTCTCTCTTGGGAATGTATATACTCTGGGCACTGTGTACATTATTAAGAAAACAATCATAAAAGCAGATCCCTTCATATTCATAAGTATGATTATCGTCAATAAAATCATTAGCTAGATAACCCCAATCAAGATTAGACAGATGTTCCCTAAGTCCATTATAATCGGCAGAACGAAAATCAGGGATTTTTACTGTATTATCATTATTCTTGCATTCCCAATTAATGCTAAAAGTGATGGATTTGTGATCACTTGCGCCAAGCTCTTCAGTGATCTCCAGATTATTCACGAGTGTTTCCTTATTTGACAAGACTAGGTCTAGCAAATTATTACCCCTGGTAGGCTCAGTTACATTCTGTTTCAGAAAACAATCCTGAACTGTTTCCATAAAGTCACTGGACTCTAGATTACCTGTCAAAGAATTCAAGTCAATTTGACTAAAGTTAAAGTCCCCTACTATGCCTATGTTACTGTGTCCAGAAGCCCTAACAATTTCGTCCCAAAGAAGTCTCCCTCTATCGTGATCCAAGCCTGGAGGTCGGTATATTACACCTAGAATTAGTTTTTCTTGACCCTCTACGAACTCTACCCAAACAGACTCTGTTACTGCTCCATCTATTTTTATACCTGTTTTTATGCAACAATTAATATTTTCTCGAACATACAATGCAACTCCTCCCCCCTTCCCATTAGATCTATCCACATTGAACAACTTAAATCCCTGAATATTACACTCAGCAGTCATATCCCGATTCTTTAAATCATACCACGTTTCAGTTAATGCAACGATATCAAAGTTCCCATCACATGCTACCAAACGTTGTTCATTAATTTTATTTCTTGCACTTCGACTGTTAGCACAAAATACCATCATATGTTTTTTCTTCTGCACATTTTTCCTATTCATCTTTGTTTTTACACAATTTCTGAAATTATCATTACCCAGAGTTACTCCATGATAGTTACTATTAAGATTCTTAATATCAGAGCATAAGTCAATATATCCATACTCATTATTCATTTCTAAACCCATACCTCTAACTAATCCTAGTTTAAAGTCCTAACAACCCCCTCAACTGAGTTAGCAAGAAAACCCACACCTGTCCTGGATAAGTGAACCCCATCCCTGGCATACATGTCATTTCGGCCATAGAAGTTGTCCCAGTTGTCAATGAATGGTACTGCATTATCCTTACAGTGTTTATCCAGCCAACAATTAATACCAATTGCTCTGGACAACCATTCATTACCAACACCTCTTCTTGGCAAAATGCCACACATAACAGTGCGCCCCCCTTCTTCCTAATTATGTCTATAGCTGTCCTGAACTTTCTAACTAAATCCTCACTTCTACGCTTGCCTACATCATTGCCTCCAGCACTGAGGCAAATAATAGGATTGATCCCATTACCGTTCATGATGTTGTCAAGCCGGCTAACAATGTCCTCCATGCCAGCCCCAGGAAAGCATACCCTCTGTCTCCTACTCCTGTCCTTCAAGCAGAATGCCCTATCCATGTATCTAACCTGGCTATCCCCAACAACAACAATATTCTTACCTTCCTTGTTGTCGTTCGTCGTGACGATCCCAGTAGTCGACTCACATTCGTCGGGTAGCACCGAGAATGCGTTGGAGGTTTCCACAGGAGTTTCCACAGCAGTCTCTTTCTTCTTCATCGTTTCTGGCTTTCCATTCGTCTTCTTGATCGTCAACTTCGTCGTCCCCTGCTGTCCAGCCACTGACCACGATCCCTTCTTGACCTGAGGACTCGAAACAGGAGGACTACTACGAATCCTCTTGTTTTTCTCGGTCAATCGCTGTATCTCTATCTTCGCTACCCTCAATTCTTCCTTAAGTTGCTGGTAAAGTTGCTCGATGGAGGGCATCTTGGATCAGTCCACAGGAGCACACAAGACACTTCTTCACAGAGTTAAGTACAGGTCACCACTGAGTTAATTACAGGTCACCACTGAGTTAAGTACAGGTCACCACTGAGTTAAGTACAGGTCACCACTGAGTTAAGTACACTTGAATAGAATGAGTTAAGTACACTTGAATAGAAACTTGAATAGAACACTAAATCAACTACCAACATGATAGAACACTAAGGCAACTTGCAACATGACAGAACGTTAAGTCAACTTGCAACATAATAGAACACTAATATAAATGGGGTTGTTTGGTAGCTGTAGAGCGGGTAGTTAAATGATATACGTCTTCGGAGGCTTCTTACTTTATTGTTAAGTAGTGGTGGGTTACACAGGCTTGTGTGTTTGTGCCCATGGCCCGGGCAGGGCCATGCCCACGAGAGAGAGCTGGGAGTACTTGTGTCTTGATGCCAGGCCGCTGTGTGAGTGAGAGCGAGGCAAGTCTGGGCATACTGAAGTGGCAAGGCCTATAGATGGCAGCACCTGAGTGGCGCGAAATATGAACTAAGCTGGCAGACAGCATGGGCTGTCTGTGCAGACAGTACAGGCTGTCTACATACGCTCGGCCACCTATCGCGCGTCGTCCCGACGCGACAATACTGGTAGTAAAAGAAACTCGGTCTCTCTCTCGTAGGAACAGGGCACAGAACACAAAATAAAAACATATATATACATATGGACATGGAAAAAAAAACTTCCTACAGGGAGGGAAGAAAAAACATGTGGGGTGTGCTAAACATCGTGGTCAAAGACAATGAGCGTCGAAGGGCATCACTGCACGCCTTCCTGCGTCTGGACAGATACTGCAACACGGGAGACATCGCTGCGGCTGAGCTGTGACGTAACAGGGTACGGTCTCTGGAACGGTGAAGCAGTCATCGTAGGAGTCGCTGCAGGTTTTCACTCAACCTGGGGCACGACATGCTGGTGCCCTCGAGTGAGGCGTCGACAAAACTCGGCAACTGGGCAGGACTTCTGGCAAGCGACTCAGGAGGACACTTCTCGACTGGTACTGTCGCTGGGCTATCACTGCCGGCGAGCGTGGAGCGAGTTGTGGAGCGAGTCGTGGCAGAGACGACTGGGCGAAACATCTGGGAGTCGTAACATCATACACCAGACTGCAGTGAGAGAGCTAGCAGTCAAAGTGACATCTTCTTTGTGCAGGCTGCTCACTGAAGCTTGTGACACGAGGCTGACACAGCGCCTGCCGACAGGCCTGGCTGCGGCTTGACGAGTATCATCTCTCGACAGTTGGAGTTATAGCAGAGGTTAGTCTAAGCGTCCCCAGACTTGTTTCTCTACATATAACTGCACTCTGAAGGTCTGGAGGTGAAGTGAAACAAATCTCGATGGGAATCGTAGCAGGTACGATTCTGCAGAACAACACGAGCGACGAGCATAAAAGCTTTCTGTACAAGGGGGCTCATACGCTCAGGGCTGAGAAATCAGCTGTCAAACACACTGGTCACGGGTGACTTAGTGGTACAACTCAAGGGTCTGACCACAGACCTCACTGGACACACGGAACTTTAAAAACACACCGCTGTACATACGGTACAACATGGCTTAACTAGCAAATGATGCTTTTCTGCGCATAAAACTGACTAAGACATACTAAAATGTGAGAACACTGACTGAGAGGAATTAATTAACACACGACATATATTTTCTCTCAATCTTCTCGACAATACTGAAATAATTACTAGAACACTCGATGTGACATCATGTGATGTCAGGCGTGATGTCGCAAGGTGACGTCAGCAGCACTGTGACGTCAGCAGACAACGTGAGGTGACGTCAGGCAGACATCGAGAGGTGACGTCAGCAGACATCGTGAGGTGACGTCAGCAGACATCTCGAGGTGACGTCAGGCAGACATCGTGACGTCATGAAGTCGGGCAGCATCGTGGGTGGCGTCGATGTGATGCGGGCAGCAGACCACAGCATGAGGCCTGGGACATCTGGTAACTCACGTGGCTTTGTAGGTCTACATGACATCGGCCACACCCAACGTGGTGTCGATCCACGTGGTGTCGTGATCTACGTGGGATGCTGATCCACGCAGCTTCGAGTGGCCTCGGGCACTCGGATACACAGCACTGGCAAAGAATTCACACGAAAAACAGCAGAAAACACAGCAGAGGGAGAGATGGCGTGGTGGTGTATGGTAGTGTGGTGGCGAGGAGCGTGGGTGAGTGTACGGCGAGGGAGGATCTGGCAACTTCCTCCTCTCAAACCCAAAACACGGCGAAACGCACACTGGACGCAGAAATCACCACAAAACTCACCTCTGGCTCGCTGAAACAGCTGTGCTGAGCTGAACAACAACAGCAACATACAAGTGACGCTGAACACGTGACTTGAGAAACAGCGTGGGGTCACTGGGACGCCACTTACAATTCTCGTAGAATTTCGATAAATTTCGGCTGGATCCTGCTTGTACCTGTGTCTGGATGCTCAAACGTGCAGACACGACATCAGGATAACTCGTTGAGAGACGGATGCTTCTTATGTAGGGTGATGAAGTGAAGGTGACTTCATACCTCTCCTTCCTCTCTCCAGGGTAAACACAACGCTGCGACCACCGCTGGTACCAATATAAATGGGGTTGTTTGGTAGCTGTAGAGCGGGTAGTTAAATGATATACGTCTTCGGAGGCTTCTTACTTTATTGTTAAGTAGTGGTGGGTTACACAGGCTTGTGTGTTTGTGCCCATGGCCCGGGCAGGGCCATGCCCACGAGAGAGAGCTGGGAGTACTTGTGTCTTGATGCCAGGCCGCTGTGTGAGTGAGAGCGAGGCAAGTCTGGGCATACTGAAGTGGCAAGGCCTATAGATGGCAGCACCTGAGTGGCGCGAAATATGAACTAAGCTGGCAGACAGCATGGGCTGTCTGTGCAGACAGTACAGGCTGTCTACACTAAGTCAACTTGCAACATGGTAGAACACTAAGTCAACTTGCAACATGATAGAACACGATGTCAATTTGCAACATGATAGAACATTAAGTCAACTTGCAGCATGATAGAACAGAAAGTCAACTTGCAACATGATAGAACACTAAATCACTTTGCAACATGATTTAACACTAAGTCAACTTTCAACATAATAGAACACTACTTCAACTTGCAACATGGTAGAACACTAAGTCAACTTGGAACATGATAGAACGTTAAGTCAACTTGCAGCATGATAGAACACAAAGTCAACTTGCAACATGATAGAACACTAAGGCAAATTGCAACATTGTCGAACACTATGTCAACTTGCAACGTGATAGAACACTATGTCAACTTGCAACTTGATAGAACGTTAAGTTAACTTGCGACATGACAGAACACTAAGTCAACTTGCAACATGACAAAACACAAAATTAACTTGCAACATGACAGAACATTAAGTCAACTTGCAACATTATAAAACACTAAGTAAAATTGCAACATGATAGAACACTAAGTCAATTTAAAACATGATAGAACACCAAGTCAACTTGCAACATTATAGAACACTAAGTCAGCTTGCAACATGATAAAACACTAAGTCAACTTGTAACATGATAGAACACTAAATCAACTTGCAACTTGATAGAACACTAACTCACTTTGCAACATGATAGAACACTAAGTCAACTTTCAAAATAATAGAGCACTCATTCAACTTTCAACATGATAGAACACCAAGTCAACTTGCAACATTATAGAACACTAAGTCAGCTTGCAACATGATAAAACACTAAGTCAACTTGTAACATGATAGAACACTAAGTCAACTTGTAACATGAGAGAATATTAAGTCAACTTGCAACATGATAAAACACTAATTCAACTTGCAAAATGATAGAACAGTAAGTCAACTTGCAGCATGATAGAACACTAAGTCAACTTGCAACATGATAGAACACTAAGGGAACTTGCAACATCATAGAACGTAAAGTCGACTTGCAACATGATAGAACACTAAGTCAACTACCAACATGATAGAACACTAAGGCAACTTGCAACATGATAGAACGTAAAGTCGACTTGCAACATGATACAACACTAAGTCAACTACCAACATGATAAAACACTAAGGCAACTTGCAACATGATAGAACGTAAAGTCGACTTCCAACATGATAGAACACTAAGTCAACTTGCAACATGATAGAACACTAAGGCAACTTGCAACATGGTAGAACACTAAGTCAACATGCAACATGGTCGAACACAAAATCAACTTGCAACATGACAGAATATTAACTCAACTGGCAACATTATCAAAGACTAAGTAAAATTGCAACATGATAGAACACTCAGTGAATTTAAAACATGATAGAACACCAAGTCAACTTGCAACGTGATAGAACAAAAAGTCAACATCCAACATGATAGAATACTAAGTCAAGTTGCAACATGATGGAACACTAAGTCAACTTCCGACAGGATAAAACACCAAGTCAACTTGCAGCATGATAGAACACCCAGTCAACTAGCAACGTGATAGAACGTTAAGTCAACTTGCAACATGATAGACACTAAGTCTACTTGCAACATGGTAGAACACTAAGTCAACTTGCAACATGATAGAACACTAAGTCAAGTTTCAACATGATAAAACGTTAAGTCAACTTGCAACATAATAGAACACTAAGTCAACGTGCAACATGTTAGAACACTAAGTCAACTTGCAACATGATAGAGCACTAAGTCAACTTTCAACATGATACAACGCTAGGTCAACTTGCAACTTGATAGAACGTTAAGTCATCTTGCAACATGATAGAACACTAAGTCAACTACCAATATGATAAAACAGTAAGTCAACTTGCAACCATGATAGACACTAAGTCAACTTTCAACATGATAGAACGCTTGGTCAACTTGCAACTTGATAGAACGTTAAGTCATATTGCAACATGATAGAACACTAAGTCAACTACCAACATGATAGAACACTAAGGCAACTTGCAACATGATAGAACGTTAAGTCAAATTGCAACATGATAGAACACTAAGTCAACTACCAACATGATAGAACACTAAGGCAACTTGCAACATGATAGAACGTTAAGTCGACTTGCAACATGATAGAACACTAAGTCAACTTTCAACATGATAGAACACTAAGGCAACTTGCAACATGGTAGAACACTAAGTCAACATGCAACATGGACGAACACAAAACCAACTTGCAACATGACAGAACATTAAGTCAACTTGCAACATTATAAAACACTAAGTAAAATTGCAACAAGATAGAACACTAAGTCAATTTAAAACATGATAGAACACCAAGTCAACTTGCAACATTATAGAACACTATGCCAACTTGCAACATGATAGAACACAAAGTCAACATGCAACATGATAGAATACTAAGTCAAGTTGCAACATGATAGAACACTAAGTCAACTTGCAGCAAGATAGAACAGTCAACTAGCAACGTGATAGAACGTTAAGTCAACTTGCAACATGATAGACACTAAGTCAAATTGCAACATAGTAGAACACTAAGTCAACTTGAAGCATGATAGAACACTAAGTCAACTTGCAACATGATAGAACACTAAGTCAACTGGCAGCATGATAGAACACTAAGTCAACTTGCAACATGATAGAACACTAAGTAAAATTGCAATATGATAGAACGTTAAGTCAACTTGCAACTTGATAGAACACTAAGTCAAATTGCAACATGATAAAACACTAAGTCATCGTGCAATATGGTAGAACACTCAGCCAACTTAAAACCTAATAGAACACTAAGTCAACTTCCAACATGATAGAACACTAAGTCAACTTGTAACATAATAGAACACTAAATCAACTTGCAACAAGATAGAACACTAACTCTCTTTGCAACATGATAGAACGCTAATTCAACTTGCAACATTATAGAACACTAAGGCAACTTAAAACATGATAGAACAGTAAGTTAGCTTGCAACATGATAGAACACCAAGTCAACTTTTAACATGATAGAACACTAAGTCATCTTGCAACATGATAGAACACAAAGACCACTTGCAACATGATAGAACACAAAGTCAACTTGCAACATTGTAGAACACTAAGTCAACTCGCAACATGATGGAACACTAAGTCAACTTTGAACATAATAAAACACTAATTCAACTTGCAACATTATAGAACACTAAGGCAACTTAAAACATGATAGAACAGTAAGTTAGCTTGCAACACGATAGAACACCAAGTCAACTTTTAACATGATAGAACACTAAGTCAACTTTTAACACGATAGAACATTAAATCAACTTGCAACCTGATAGAACACTAACTCTCTTTGCAACATGATAGAACGCTAAGTCAACTTTCAACATAATAGAACACTAATTCAACTTGCAACATTGAAGAACACTAACTCAACTCGCAACTTGATGGAACACTAAGTTAACTTAGAACATAATAAAACACTAAGTCTACTTCCAACATGATAGAACACTAAGTCAACTTGCAGCATGATAGAACACTAAGTCAACTTGCAACATGATAGAACATTAAGTAAAATTGCAATATGATAGAACGTTAAGTCAACTTGCAACTTGATAGAACACTAAGTCAAATTGCAACATGATAAAACACTAAGTCATCTTGCAATATGGTAGAACACTCAGCCAACTTAAAACCTAATAGAACACTAAGTCAACTTCCAACATGATAGAACACTAAGTCAACTTGTAACATAATAGAACACTAAATTATCTTGCAACAAGATAGAACACTAACTCTCTTTGCAACATGATAGAACGCTAAGTCAACTTTGAACATAATAGAACGCTAATTCAACTTGCAACATTATAGAACACTAAGGCAACTTAAAACATGATAGAACAGTAAGTTAGCTTGCAACATGATAGAACACCAAGTCAACTTTTAACATGATAGAACACTAAGTCAACTTGCAACATGATAGAACACTAAGTCCACTTGCAACATGATAGAACACAAAGTCAACTTGCAACATTGTAAAACACTAAGTCAACTCGCAACATGATGGAACACTAAGTCAACTTAGAACATAATAAAACACTAATTCAACTTGCAACATTATAGAACACTAAGGCAACTTAAAACATGATAGAACAGTAAGTTAGCTTGCAACACGATAGAACACCAAGTCAACTTTTAACATGATAGAACACTAAGTCAACTTTTAACACGATAGAACATTAAATCAACTTGCAACCTGATAGAACACTAACTCTCTTTGCAACATGATAGAACGCTAAGTCAACTTTCAACATAATAGAACACTAATTCAACTTGCAGCATTGAAGAACACTAACTCAACTCGCAACTTGATGGAACACTAAGTTAACTTAGAACATAATAAAACACTAAGTCTACTTCCAACATGATAGAACACTAAGTCAACTTGCAGCATGATAGAACAGTAATTCAACTTGCAACAAGATAGAACGATAAGTCACCTTGCAACTTGATAGAACGTTAAGTCAACTTGCAACATGATAGAACACTAAGTCAACTTGCAACATGACAAAACACTAAGTCAACTTGTAACATTATAGAACACTAAGTCAACTTGAAACATGATAGAACACTAAGGTAGCTTGCAACATGATAGAACACCAAGTCAACTTTTAACATGATAGAACACTAAGTCAACTTCCAACATGATAGAACACTAAGTCAACTTGTAACATGATAGAACACTAAATGAACTTGCAACATGATAGAACACTAAATCACTTTGCAACATGATTTAACACTAAGTCAACTTTCAACATAATAGAACACTAATTCAACTTGTAACATGATAGAACACTAAGTCAACTTGCATCATGATAGAACACTAAGTCAACTTGCAACATGATAGAACACTAACTCAACTTACAATATGACAGAACACTCAGTTAACTTGCAACATTATAGAACACTAAGTCAACTTGCAACATTATAGAACACTCAGTCAACTTGCAACATGATAGAACACTAAGTCAACTTGGAACATGAGAGAACACTAAGTCAACTAGCAACATGATAGAACACTAAGTCAACTTGCAGCATAATGGAACAGTAAGTCAACTTGCAACATAATAGAACGCTATGTGAACTTGAAACTTGATAGAACGTTAAGTCAACTTGCAACATGATAGAACACTAAGCCAACTTGCAGCATGATAGAATACGTCCACTTAAAACATGATAGAACACTAAGTTAGCTTGCAGCATGATAGAACACCAAGTCAACTTCTAACATTATAGAACACTAAGTCAACTTGTAACATGATAGAACACTAAGTCAACTTGCAACATGATAGAACACTAAGTCAACTTGCAACGTGGTAGAACACTAAGTCAACTTGCAGCATGATATAACACTAAGTCAACTTGCAACATGATAGAACACTAAATCAACTTGCAACATGATAGAACACAAACTCAACTTGCAATATGACAAAACACTCAGTCAACTTGCAACATGATAGAACACTAAGTCATCTTGCAAAATGATAGAACACTCAGTCAACTTGCAACATTATAGAACACTCAGTCAACTTGTAACATGATAGAACACTAAGTCAACTTGCAACATGATAAAACACTAAATCAATTAGCAACATGATAGAACACAAAGTCAACTTGCAACATGATAGAACACTAAGGCAACTTGCAACATGGTAGAACACTAAGTCAACTTGCAACATGATATAACACTATGTCAACTTGCAACATTATAGAACACTCAGTCAACTTGTAACATGATAGAACACTAAGTCAACTTGCAACATGATAGAGCACTAAATCAACTAGCAACATGATAGAACACAAAGTCAACTTGCAACATGGTAGAACACTAAGTCAACTTGCAACATGATACAACACTATATCAACTTGCAACATAATAGAACGTTAAGTCAACTTGCAACAAGACAGAACACTAAGTGAACTTGCAACATGATAGAGCACTAAGACAACTTGCAACATAATAGAACACTAAGTCAACTTGCAACATGATATAACACTATATCAACTTGCAACATAATAGAACGTTAAGTCAACTTGCAACAAGACAGAACACTAACTGAACTTGCAACATGATAGAGCACTAAGACAACTTGCAACATAATAGAACACTAAGTCAACTTGCAACATGATAGAACACTATATCAACTTGCAACATGATAGAACGCTAAGTCAACTTGCAACATGATAGAAAACTAAGTCAACTTGCAACATAGTCGAACACTAAATCAACTGGCAATATGATAGAACACTATGTCAACTTGCAGCAAGACAGAACACAAAATCAACTTGCAACATGACAGAACATTAACTCAACTTGCAACATGATAAAACACTAAGTAAAATTGCAACATGACGGAACACTAAATCAGTTTAAAAGATGGTAGAACACCAAGTCAACTTGCAACATTATAGAACACTAAGTCAACTTGCAACATGATAGAACACTAAGTCAACATGCAACATGATAGAACACTAAGTCAACATACAACATGATAGAACACTAAGTCAACATGCAACATGATAGAACACTAAGTGAACTTGCAATATGATAGAACACTAAGTCAATTTGCCACATGATAAAACACCAAGTCAACTTGCAGCATGATAGAACACTAAGTCAAGTTGCAGCATGACAGAACACTCAGTCAACTTGCAACGTGATAGAACGTTAAGTCAATTTGCAACATGATAGAACACTAAGTCAACTTGCAACATGGTTGAACACTAATTCAACTTGCAACATGATAAAACATCTAAGTTGACTTGCAACATGATAGAACGTTAAGTCAACTTGCACCATGATAGAACACTAAGTCAAATTGCAACATGATTGAACACTAAGTCAACTTGCAACCTGATAGAACACTAAGTAAAATTGCAACATGATAGAACGTTAAGCCAACTTGCAACTTGATAGAACGCTAAGTCAACTTGCAACATGACAAAATACTAAGTCGTCTTACAACATGGTAGAACACTCAGCCGACTTAAAACATGATAGAACACTAAGTCAACTTCCAACATGATAGAACACTAAGTCAACTTGTAACATGATAGAACACTAAATGAACTTGCAACATGATAGAACACTAAATCACTTTGCAACATGATTTAACACTAAGTCAACTTTCAACATAATAGAACACTAATTCAACTTGCAACATGATAGAACACTAAGTCAACTTCCAACATGATAAAACACTAAGTCAATTTGCAACATGATAGAACACTAAGTCAATTTGCAGCATGATAGAACAGTAAGTCAACTTGCAACATGATAGAATGCTAAGTCGACTTGCAACTTGATAGAACGTTAAGTCAACTTGCAACATGATAGAACACTAAATCAACTTAAAACATGATAGAACACTATGTTAACTTGCAACATGATAGAACACCAAGTCAAGTTGTAACATGATAGAACACTAAGTCAACTTAAAACATGACGGAACCGTAAGTTAACTTGCATCATGATAGAACACCAAGTCAACTTGCAACATGATAGAACACTAAGTCAACTTGCAACATGATAGAACACTAAGTCAACTTGAAACATGATAGAAGACTAAGTTAACTTGCAACATGATATAACACTAAGTCAACTTGCAACATGATAGAACACTAAGTCAACTTGCAACATGATAGAACGCTAAGTCAACTTGCAACTTGAGAGAACGTTAAGTCAACTTGCAACATGATAGAACACTAAGTTAACTTGCAACATGACAGAACACTATGTCAACTTGCAACATGATAGAACACTAAGTGAACTTAAAACATGATGGAATACTAAGTTAGCTTGCAACATGATAGAACACCAATTCAACTAGTAACATGATAGAACACTAAGTCAACTTGCAACATGATAGACCAGTAAGTCAACTTGAAACAGGATGGAATACTAAGTTAGCTTGCAACATGATAGAACACCAATTCAACTTGTAGCATGATAGAACACTAAGTCAACTTGAAACATGATAGAAGACTAAGTCAACTTGCAACATGATATAACACTAAGTCAACTTGCAACATGATAGAACACTAAGTCAACTTGCATCATGATAGAACACTAAGTCAACTTGCAACATGATGGGACATTATGTTAACATACAACATAATAGAACACCAAGTCGACATACAACATAATAGAACACTAAGTCTGCATGCAGCATAATATAACACTAAGTCAACATACAGCATAATAGAACATTAAGTCAACATACGGCATAATGGAACATTAAGTCAACATACAGCATAATAGAACATTAAGTCAACATACAGCATAATGGAACATTAAGTCAACATACAGCATAATGGAACATTAAGTCAACATACAGCATAATGGAACATTAAGTCAACATACAGCATAATAGAACATTAAGTCAACATACAGCATAATAGAACATTAAGTCAACATACAGCATAATAGAACATTAAGTCAACATACAGCATAATAGAACATTAAGTCAACATACAGCATAATGGAACATTAAGTCAACATACAGCATAATGGAACATTAAGTCAACATACAGCATAATAGAACATTAAGTCAACATACAGCATAATATAACACTAAGTCAACATACAGCATAATAGAACACTAAGTCACCTTGCAACATAATAGAGCACTAAGTCAACATACAGCGTAATAGAACATTACCTGGAGAGAGTTACCTGGAGAGAGTTCCGGGGGTCAACGCCCCCGCGGCCCGGTCTGAGACCAGGCCTCCTGGTGGATCAGAGCCTGATCAACCAGGCTGTTGCTGCTGGCTGCACGCAAACCAACATACGAGCCACAGCCCGGCTGATCCGGAACTGACTTTAGGTGCTTGTCCAGTGCCAGCTTGAAGACTGCCAGGGGTCTGTTGGTAATCCCCCTTATGTGTGCTGGGAGGCAGTTGAACAGTCTCGGGCCCCTGACACTTATTGTATGGTCTCTTAACGTACTAGTGACACCCCTGCTTTTCATTGGGGGGATGGTGCATCGTGTGCCAAGTCTTTTGCTTTCGTAGTGGGTGATTTTCGTGTGCAAGTTCGGTACTAGTCCCTCTAGGATTTTCCAGGTGTATATAATCATGTATCTCTCCCTCCTGCGTTCCAGGGAATACAGGTTTAGGAACCTCAAGCGCTCCCAATAATTGAGGTGTTTTATCTCCGTTATGCGCGCCGTGAAAGTTCTCTGTACATTTTCTACGTCGGCAATTTCACCTGCCTTGAAAGGTGCTGTTAGTGTGCAGCAATATTCCAGCCTAGATAGAACAAGTGACCTGAAGAGTGTCATCATGGGCTTGGCCTCCCTAGTTTTGAAGGTTCTCATTATCCATCCTGTCATTTTTCTAGCAGATGCGATTGATACAATGTTATGGTCCTTGAAGGTGAGATCCTCCGACATGATCACTCCCAGGTCTTTGACGTTGGTGTTTCGCTCTATTTTGTGGCCAGAATTTGTTTTGTACTCTGATGAAGATTTAATTTCCTCATGTTTACCATATCTGAGTAATTGAAATTTCTCATCGTTGAACTTCATATTGTTTTCTGCAGCCCACTGAAAGATTTGGTTGATGTCTGCCTGGAGCTTTGCAGTGTCTGCAATGGAAGACACTGTCATGCAGATTCGGGTGTCATCTGCAAAGGAAGACACGGTGCTGTGGCTGACATCCTTGTCTATGTCGGATATAAGGATGAGGAACAAGATGGGAGCGAGTACTGTGCCTTGTGGAACAGAGCTTTTCACCGTAGCTGCCTCGGACTTTACTCTGTTGACGACTACTCTCTGTGTTCTGTTAGTGAGGAAATTATAGATCCATCGACCGACTTTTCCTGTTATTCCTTTAGCACGCATTTTGTGCGCTATTACGCCATGGTCACACTTGTCGAAGGCTTTTGCAAAGTCTGTATATATTACATCTGCATTCTTTTTGTCTTCTAGTGCATTTAGGACCTTGTCGTAGTGGTCCAATAGTTGAGACAGACAGGAGCGACCTGTTCTAAACCCATGTTGCCCTGGGTTGTGTAACTGATGGGTTTCTAGATGCGTGGTGATCTTGCTTCTTAGGACCCTTTCAAAGATTTTTATGATATGGGATGTTAGTGCTATTGGTCTGTAGTTCTTTGCTGTTGCTTTACTGCCCCCTTTGTGGAGTGGGGCTATGTCTGTTGTTTTTAGTAACTGTGGGACGACCCCCGTGTCCATGCTCCCTCTCCATAGGATGGAAAAGGCTCGTGATAGGGGCTTCTTGCAGTTCTTGATGAACACAGAGTTCCATGAGTCTGGCCCTGGGGCAGAGTGCATGGGCATGTCATTTATCGCCTGTTCGAAGTCATTTGGCGTCAGGATAACATCGGATAGGCTTGTGTTAATCAAATTTTGTGGCTCTCTCATAAAAAATTCATTTTGATCTTCGACTCTCAGTCTGGTTAGCGGCTTGCTAAAAACTGAGTCATATTGGGACTTGAGTAGCTCACTCATTTCCTTGTTGTCATCTGTGTAGGACCCATCTTGTTTAAGTAGGGGCCCAATACTGGACGTTGTTCTCGATTTTGATTTGGCATAGGAGAAGAAATACTTTGGGTTTCTTTCGATTTCATTTATGGCTTTTAGTTCTTCCCGCGATTCCTGACTCCTAAAGGATTCTTTTAGCTTAAGTTCGATGCTTGCTATTTCACTGACCAGTGTCTCCCTACGCATTTCAGATATATTGACCTCTTTTAGCCGCTCTGTTATTCTTTTCCGTCGCCTGTAAAGGGAGCGCCTGTCTCTTTCTGTTTTACATCTACTCCTCCTTTTTCTTAGAGGAATAAGCCTTGTGCATACATCGAGTGCTACCGAGTTAATCTGTTCTAGGCATAAGTTGGGGTCTGTGTTGCTTAGTATATCTTCCCAGCTTATATCGGTTAGGACTTGGTTTACTTGGTCCCACTTTATGTTTTTGTTATTGAAGTTGAATTTGGTGAATGCTCCCTCGTGACTAATCTCATTATGTCGGTCTGGGGCTCCGCGCATACATGACTGAACCTCAATTATGTTGTGATCTGAGTATATTGTTTTTGATATGGTGATATTTCTTATCAGATCATCATTGTTAGTGAAGATGAGGTCTAGTGTATTCTCCAGTCTAGTAGGCTCTATTATTTGCTGGTTTAAATTGAATTTTGTGCAGAGATTTAAAAGCTCGCGTGAGTGTGAGTTTTCATCAGCGCTGCCTCCTGGTGTTATTACTGCAACAATATTATTTGCTATATTCCTCCATTTTAGGTGCCTTAAGTTGAAATCCCCCAGGAGCAAGATGTTGGGTGCAGGAGCTGGAAGGTTTTCCAGACAGTGGTCAATTTTTAACAGCTGTTCCTGGAATTGCTGGGATGTTGCATCCGGAGGCTTGTAGACTATGGAACATTAAGTCAACATACAGCATAATGGAACATTAAGTCAACATACAACATAATAGAACATTAAGTCAACATACAGCGTAATAGAACATTAAGTCAACATACAACATAATAGAACATTAAGTCAACATACAGCATAATGGAACATTAAGTCAACATACAGCGTAATAGAACACTAAGTCAACATACAACATAATAGAACACTAAGTCAACATTTATGTTCTACAGAAGTGTTTTAACTTCAATTCATGTTTTACCAGAGCATGAGAGGTGGAAGTGACATGTATTATTCCATTCATCCCGTGTTATACATGTATTATTCCATTCATCCCGTGTTATACATGTATTATTCCATTCATCCCGTGTTATACATGTATTATTCCATTCATCCCGTGTTATACATGTATTATTCCATTCATCCCGTGTTATACATGTATTATTCCATTCATCCCGTGTTATACATGTATTATTCCATTCATCCCGTGTTATACATGTATTATTCCATACATCCTCTGTTATTCAAGTATTATTCCATACATCCTGTGTTATACAAGCATTATTATATACATCATGTGTTATACAAGTATTATTCCATACATCCTGTGTTACACAAGTTTTATTCCATATATCCTTTGTTATTCAAATATTATTCAATACATCCTGTGTTATACAAGAATTATTCCATACATCTCGTGTTATTCTAGTATTATTCCATACATCCTCTGTTATACAAGTATTATTCCATACATCTTGTGCTATACAATTATTATTTCATACATCTCGCGTTATACAAGTATTATTCCCTATATCCTGTGTTATACAAGAATTATTCCATATATCTCGTGTTATACAAGTATTATTCCATACATCTCGTGTTATACAAGTATTATTCCATACATCCTGTGTTATACAAATATTATTCCATACATCTCGTGTTATACTGAATTCACAAACACTATGGGTAACTGCATGTTGCTACCAACAGTAACAAAACCTACAAGAGTTACAGAGACTAATGTTTCCCTACTAAACCACATCTGGACCAACACCATATTCTCTTTAAAATCAGGCATAATCACAGATAATACCACAGATCACTACCCTACCTTCCGCATCACAAATCTTGGCAAAATACCCCGAGACACTACTGAAGTCACTTTTAGACTTCACAATGAGGCAGCCATTAATAACTTCACAACAGCAGTGACAAACATTGACTGGCACACTGAGCTAGAAATCTATACAGATATTGACGAATGTATTAATAATTTTCTAAAAAAGACCCAATACCTCTATAACAAGCACTGCCCCCCAAAAAACTAAACAGATGACAGCTAAGAGACTGAACAGTCCCTGGCTAACACCCAGCATCCTCAAATCCATTAATACAAAGCACCTATACGAAAAACAGTACAGAATGGGTCACATAACTAGAGACCAAACAAAACGTTACTCGTCAGTCCTAACCAGCCTGATAAGAAGGGCTAAAAAACTGTATTATGAGAACAGATTATCCAACTTACGAGGTGATATGAAAAAGACCTGGAAAACCCTATCAGAAATTCTAGGAACAAAAAAGATATCACGAAATAGCGAAATTGAATTAACAAAACCAGATGAACCCCAACTCCCACCAACTGAAACAGCAAACAGACTCAATAATTTCTTCTCCACTATAGGAAAAAACCTTGCCAATAAAATCCCAAGCTCAGATACCCCACCCAATGACAACCTCACTGGCAACTACCCGAACACACTGTTCCTAGCTCCGACTAACCCTACTGAAGTCTCCTTTATTATCAACACACTAAAAAACAAGAGAGGAGATTTAAATACCTTACCACCCTTTATATACAAAAAAGCGTCACAAGTACTATCACCAAACATTGCAACACTAACAAATCCACAGAATCCTCTACCTTCCCTACAGTTCTCGAAATAGCAAGGGTCACCCCGATCCATAAAGGAGGAGACCAAACAGACTTGAGTAACTATAAGCCAATATCCAACTTACACCCTCTCTCTAAAATCTTCGAAAAATTAATTCATAAGCGAATCTATTCCTACCTCATCTCCCACAACATACTCAACCCCTGTCAATTTGGGTTCAGGCCTAATAAAAATACTAATGATGTTATTATACACATGCTAGAACATATATACACTGCAATAGAGAAAAAAGAAGTCCCACTGGGGATCTTCATTGACTTACGTAAAGCTTTTGATACAGTTGACCATGACTTGCTCCACGTAAAATTGTCGCACTATAGTATAAGAGGGCACTCCCTCAACTACCTCAAGTCATACCTCAGCAACAGAAGCCAATATTGTACACAAATGGGGCAAACTCTTCCGCACAGCCAATTACAGTTGGTGTCCCACAGGGAAGTGTCCTAGGCCCTCTTTTCTTTCTCATATACATAAATGACCTACCAATGCATCGCAACTACTCAAACCCACACTGTTTGCAGATGACACTACATACGTCTTCTCTCACCCGAGCCCAGTCATGCTAGCCAATACTGTAAATACCGAATTACAGAAAATATCAACCTGGATGAGGACTAACAAACTTACTCTAAACATTGACAAAACCTACTTCATTCAGTTTGGTAACAGAGCTACAGACGTCCCTCTCAACATAATGATAAACGGATCACCTATCACAAAACTCACAGAGGGAAAATTCTTAGGAATCCACCTTGATAACAGACTCAAATTTCAAACACATATACAACAAATTTCCAAAAGAAATTCCAAGACCGTAGGCATACTATCGAAGATACGGTACTATGTTCCACAGTCAGCTTTCCTGGCCCTATATCACTCACTTATTTACCCCTATCTCACCTATGGAATTTGTGCATGGGGCTCAACAACAATAAACCATCTCAGACCATTAATTAACCAACAAAAGGCTGCAGTCAGAATGATAACAAATTCCCACTACAGGCAGCACACTCCACCAATATTCAAAACTCTAAACCTACTCACCATACAAAACATCCATACTTATTACTGCACCTACTACATTCATAGAACACTTACCTCTGATATTAACCCTCCCCTCAAACATCTCCTTGCCAACCTCAACAGAACACATGACCATAACACAAGGCACAGATCACACTTTGATGTTCCTCGTGTCCATCTCACGCTATGCAAAAACTCAATGCACATAAAAGGCCCTAAAATCTGGAATTCATTACCTGTGAATATAAAAGAAACACTGTCTGTTTATAAATTCAAGTCTCTTCGCATAAATCATTTACTCACCCACAACTAAATAAATACTGAATAATTGTATCTCATAAATTGTATCTCATAAATGTTTCTCATTATTTTATCTCATAAATGTCTAACCTGTAACCCAATCAAACTTTTTTTTTAAATACATTACCTAACAGAATACTCCATTCTAGTGATTACACAGCAACACAGTAAATGACCATATGACCTGTCTTTGTAATACTCATTTGTGCTAAATTGTTATCTGTTTACAATAATGTTTTTACCACAGATTATATCATTGCTTAGTTAATCTTAAGTTAATTTTAAGCCTGCCCATAATGCTCTGCATACAAGGGGCGTTGGCATGTTGCACAGTAATAACTGTATTCCTTTGTACTTCACTGTATCATGTTCAAATTAATAAATAAATAAATAAATAAAATATATTATTCCATACATCCTGTGTTATACAAGAATTATTCCATACATCTCGTGTTATACAAGTATTATACCATACATCTCGTGTTATACAAGTATTATACCATACATCTCGTGTTATACAAGTATTATACCATACATCTCGTGTTATGCAAGTATTATTCCATACATCTCGTGTTATACAAGTATTATACCATACATCTCGTGTTATGCAAGTATTATACCATACATCTCGTGTTATGCAAGTATTATTCCATACATCTCGTGTTATACACAGGTGTTCAAATAACCGCACAAAACTCACTTCATAACATAAAATGCGTAGATAATTGGCTGACGGGAATGAGACGCAGGCCTGACTCTTCCAGGTAACGTAGGCCTCTTACGTTAGTACACACGCACACACACACACACACACACACACACACACACACACACACACACACACACACACACACACACACACACACACACACACACACACACAGTAGCGACCAGTGAAGAGGCAGGGCCAGGAGCTAGGACTCGACCCCTGCAACCTCAACTAGGTGAGTAGGTGAGTACACACACACATACGCATATATATATATATATATATATATATATATATATATATATATATATATATATATATATATATATATATATATATATATATATATATATATATATATATATATATATATATATATATATATATATATATATTATTATTATTATCACACTGGCCGATTCCCACCAAGGCAGGGTGGCCCGAAAAAGAAAAACTTTCACCATCATTCACTCCATCACTGTCTTGCCAGAAGGGTGCTTTACACTACAGTTTTTAAACTGCAACATTAACACCCCTCTTCAGAGTGCAGGCACTGTACTTCCCATCTCCAGGACTCAAGTCCGGCCTGCCGGTTTCCCTGAACCCCTTCATAAATGTTACTTTGCTCACACTCCAACAGCACGTCAAGTATTAAAAATCATTTGTCTCCATTCACTCCTATCAAACACGCTCATGCATACCTGCTGGAAGTCCAAGCCCCTCGCACACAAAACCTCCTTTACCCCTCCCTCCAACCTTTCCTAGACCGACCCCTACCCCGCCTTCCTTCCACTACAGACTGATACACTCTTGAAGTTATTCCGTTTCGCTCCATTCTCTCCACATGTCCGAACCACCTCAACAACCCTTCCTCAGCCCTCTGGACAACAGTTTTGGTAATCCTGCACCTCCTCCTAACTTCCAAACTACGAATTCTCTGCATTATATTCACACCACACATTGCTCTCAGACATGACATCTCCACTGCCTTCTCCTCGCTGCAACATTCATCACCCATGCTTCACACCCATATAAGAGCGTTGGTAAAACTATACTCTCATACATTTCCCTCTTTGCCTCCGAGGACAAAGTTCTTTGTCTCCACAGACTCCTAAGTGCACCACTCACCCTTTTCCCCTCGTCAATTCTATGATTCACCTCATCTTTCATAGACCCATCCGCTGACACGTCCACTCCCAAATATCTGAATACATTCACCTCCTCCATACTCTCTCCCTCCAATCTGATATCCAATCTTTCATCACCTAATCTTTTTGTTATCCTCATAACCTTACTCTTTCCTGTATTCACTTTCAATTTTCTTCTTTTGCACACCCTACCAAATTCATCCACCAATCTCTGCAACTTCTCTTCAGAATCTCCCAAGAGCACAGTGTCATCAGCAAAGAGCAACTGTGACAACTCCCACTTTATGTGTGATTCTTTATCTTTTAACTCCACGCCTCTTGCCAAGACCCTCGCATTTACTTCTCTTACAACCCCATCTATAAATATATTAGACAACCACGGTGACATCACACATCCTTGTCTAAGGCCTACTTTTACTGGGAAATAATTTCCCTCTTTCCTACATACTCTAACTTGAGCCTCACTATCCTCGTAAAAACTCTTCACTGCTTTCAGTAAGCTACCTCCTACACCATACAGCTGCAACATCTGCCACATTGCCCCCCTATCCACCCTGTCATACGCCTTTACCAAATCCATAAATGCCACAAAGACCTCTTTAGCCTTATCTAAATACTGTTCACTTGTATGTTTCACTGTAAACACCTGGTCCACACCCCCCCTACCTTTCCTAAAGCCTCCTTGTTCATTTGTTATCCTATTCTCCGCCTTACTCTTAATTCTTTCAATAATAACTCTACCATACACTTTGCCAGGTATACTCAACAGACTTATCCCCCTATAATTTTTGCACTCTCTTTTATCCCCTTTGCCTTTATACAAAGGAACTATGCATGCTCTCTGCCAATCCCTAGGTACCTTACCCTCTTCCATACATTTATTAAATAATTGCACCAACCACTCCAAAACTATATCCCCACCTGCTTTTAACATTTCTATCTTTATCCCATCAATCCCGGCTGCCTTACCCCCTTTCATTTTACCTACTGCCTCACGAACTTCCCCCACACTCACAACTGGCTCTTCCTCACTCCTACAAGATGTTGTTCCTCCTTGCCCTATACACGAAATCACAGCTTCCCTATCTTCATCAACATTTAACAATTCCTCAAAATATTCCCTCCATCTTCCCAATACCTCTAACTCTCCATTTAATAACTCTCCTCTCCTATTTTTAACTGACAAATCCATTTGTTCTCTAGGCTTTCTTAACTTGTTAATCTCACTCCAAAACTTTTTCTTATTTTCAACAAAATTTGTTGATAACATCTCACCCACTCTCTCATTTGCTCTCTTTTTACATTGCTTCACCACTCTCTTAACCTCTCTCTTTTTCTCCATATACTCTTCCCTCCTTGCATCACTTCTACTTTGTACAAACTTCTCATATGCTAACTTTTTCTCCCTTACTACTCTCTTCACATCATCATTCCACCAATCGCTCCTCTTCCCTCCCGCACCCACTTTCCTGTAACCACAAACTTCTGCTGAACACTCTAACACTACATTTTTAAACCTACCCCATACCTTTTCGACCCCATTGCCTATACTCTCATTAGCCCATCTATCCTCCAATAGCTGTTTATATCTTACCCTAACTGCCTCCTCTTTTAGTTTATAAACCTTCACCTCTCTCTTCCCTGATACTTCTATTCTCCTTGTATCCCATCTACCTTTTACTCTCAGTGTAGCTACAACTAGAAAGTGATCTGATATATCTGTGGCCCCTCTATAAACATGTACATCCTGAAGTCTACTCAACAGTCTTCTATCTACCAATACATAATCCAACAAACTACTGTCATTTCGCCCTACATCATATCTTGTATACTTATTTATCCTCTTTTTCTTAAAATATGTATTACCTATAACTAAACCCCTTTCTATACAAAGTTCAATCAAAGGGCTCCCATTATCATTTACACCTGGCACCCCAAACTTACCTACCACACCCTCTCTAAAAGTTTCTCCTACTTTAGCATTCAGGTCCCCTACCACAATATATATATATATATATATATATATATATATATATATATATATATATATAATATATATATATATATATATATATATATATATATATATATATATATATATATATATATATATTGTATCAATATATATCAATCGCATCTGCTAGAAAAATGACAGGATGGATAATGAGAACCTTCAAAACTAGGGAGGCCAAGCCCATGATGACACTCTTCAGGTCACTTGTTCTATCTAGGCTGGAATATTGCTGCACACTAACAGCACCTTTCAAGGCAGGTGAAATTGCCGACCTAGAAAATGTACAGAGAACTTTCACGGCGCGCATAACGGAGATAAAACACCTCAATTATTGGGAGCGTTTGAGGTTCCTAAACCTGTATTCCCTGGAACGCAGGAGGGAGAGATACGTGATTATATACACCTGGAAAATCCTAGAGGGACTAGTACCGAACTTGCACACGAAAATCACTCATTACGAAAGCAAAAGACTTGGCAGACGATGCACCATCCCCCCAATGAAAAGCAGGGGTGTCACTAGCACGTTAAGAGACCATACAATAAGTGTCAGGGGCCCGAGACTGTTAAACTGCCTCCCAGCACACATAAGGGGGATTACCAACAGACCCCTGGCAGTCTTCAAGCTTGCACTGGAGAAGCACCTAAAGTCAGTTCCGGATCAGCCGGGCTGTGGCTCGTATGTTGGTTTGCGTGCAGCCAGCAGCAACAGCCTGGTTGATCAGGCTCTGATCCACCAGGAGGCCTGGTCTCAGACCGGGCCGCGGGGGCGTTGACCCCCGGAACTCTCTCCAGGTAAACTCCAGGTATAAATATATATATATATATATATATATATATATATATATATATATATATATATATATATATATATATATATATATATATATATATATATATATATATATCATGTAAATTTTTAAGGCATGATATAAATGATAATAATAATATAAGATAATATAGGGTGGTGGGTGAGAGACGTACAAAATCTAACGGTTACTTCTTGAAGGATCAAAGGTAAGGAAGGTTTGTATGTATGGTCATACGGGCAGAGGGTAATTTAAATGTCTGTTACATATGCAGAGACCCGTCCCTTCCCTACTCTGAATTATCGCAACATAAAAAGTATGGCAGCTACACCAGGAAGCAGCAAAAAACCTTCTATTTAGCATATTATTATTTCGGTCGTAGACTTACTTTTAAATTATATATTTAATATCGCTCATAATATTTAATATATATATTGGAAGGTAGACAAACATATGGGGTAAGGGAGAACGAAAAATTGTCTTGGCTTATTACTTCAAATAATAGATAAATCAAATAAAAGCGGGAACTAAATAGTAAATTCGGATGCCTCCAAATTCTCGTCCCAAGCTTGTCTGTAAACTCCATATCGATTTGTACACAGTCAAACTGTTAATTATGAACTCCACTTTAAGGATATATCTAGTACACACATTAAAGTTCAATATGAGTTTTTGTAATCCAGATTTGTTTCATGAGGTTATATCTTATAATAAAGACTGCTATAGACAATATAAGGGGACGAGAATGAAAGTAGTCGGTGTTTATCAATGCTTATGACAGGACCAGCCAATCACATCTCAGTACTTATCGAAGCTCGTCTTCTGATTGGCTGTTTGGTGTTGTTGTTGTTGTCTCTCGCAGCTTACTGTTGGAAGTGGTTTATTTTGGTCTGTGACCGCCTGCACCTCCACTAAATAATCACAGAAAACAACGTTTTAGTTGCTCCAAGGTTGACTAGAGTAGTTAAATAGATGATAGTAATAGTGAGAGGCAGTCAGGAGTGAGTGAGGCTGCTATCACACCTCAATATAACTATTACTCGACTATTATAGTTGACTGGGCATCCACTCCTGCACTCACTCTTCCGGGGAAAGTTTTAATTACTCCAAGTTTACAATAAATCGACAAAATTGTCAGCTGGTAGCTATAAACAAGTATAGTTTAGCAGTGTACAGTCAGTAAGTATTGAGGTCAAGCAAGATGTTAAACCATGGGGCGTGTCCGTGGTCACTTGTGCAAATAATCAAGGACCATAATGGAAATAAGTCACTTGGACTTATTTCTTATCCTAAGTTATCTTCACATATGTTATTGTAGGATAATTTGTGTACTTATACCTAAATAAAACTTAATATAGTCCGTGGTAGCACTGAGACCACGCTGTTATAACCCAGGGTATTATTAGCCACCCAGGATAACCCAGGGTATTATTAGCCACCCAGGATAACCCAGGGTATTATTAGCCACCCAGGATAACCCAGGGTATTATTAGCCACCCAGGATAACCCAGGGTATTATTAGCCACCCAGGATAACCCAGGGTATTATTAGCCACCCAGGATAGCCCAGGGTAGTATTAGCCACGCAGGATAACCCAGGGTATTAGCCACCCAGGATAACCCAGGGTATTATTAGCCACCCAGGATAACCCAGGGTATTAGCCACCCAGGATAACCCAGGGTATTATTAGCCACCCAGGATAACCCAGGGTATTATTAGCCACCCAGGATAACCCAGGGTAGAATTAGCCACCCAGGATAAACCAGGGTGGTATTACCCACCCAGGATAAACCAGGGTAGCATTACCCACCCAGGATAACCCAGAGTAGAATTAGCCACCCAGGATAAATCAGGGTAGCATTAGCCACCCAGGATAACCCAGGGTAGTGAGTGTTACCCACCCAGGATAATGACTGTTAGCCACCTAGGATAACCCAGGGTATTGAGTGTTAGCAACCCAGAATAACCCAGGGTATTATTAGCCACCCAGGATAACCCAGGGTATTATTAGCCACCCAGGATAACCCAAGGTAGTGAGTGTTAGCCGCCTAGGATAACCCAGGGTAGTGAGTGTTAGCCACCCAGGATAACCCAGGGTAATGGCTGTTAGCCACCTTGGATAACCCAGGGTAGTGAGTGTTAGCCACCCAGGATAACCCAGGGTATTATTAGCCACCCAAGATAGCCCAGGATATTATTAGCCACCCAGGATAACCATGGGTGGTGAGTGTTAGCCACCAAGGGTAACCCAGGGTAATGAGTGATAGCCACCCAGGATAACCCAATGTAGTGAGTGTTAGGCACCCAGTATAACCCAGGGTAGTGAGTGTTAGCCACTCAGGATATCCTGGGGTAGGGAGTGTTAGCTACCCAGGATAACCGAGGGTATTGAGTGTTAGCCACCCACGATAACCCAGGGTAGTGAGTGTTAGCCACCCAGGATATCCTGGGGTATGGAGTGTTAGCTACCCAGGATAACCCAGGGTAGTGAGTGTTAGCCACCCAGGATAAACCAGGGTAGTATTAGCCACCCAGGATAACCCAGGGTAGTGTTAACCACCCAGGATAACCCAGGGTAATATGAGCCACCCAGGAAAACCCAGGGTAGTGAGGGTTACCTACCCAGGATAACCCAGGGTAGTGAGTGTTAGCCACCCACGATAACCCAGGGTAGTGAGTGTTAGCCACCCAGGATAAACCAGGGTAGTATTAGCCACCCAGGATAACCCAGGGTAGTAAGTGTTAGCCACCCAGGATAACCCAGGGTAATATGAGCCACTCAGGAAAACCCAGGGTAGTGAGGGTTACCTACCCAGGATAACCCAGGGTAGTGAGTGTTAACAACCCAGGATAACCCAGGGTAGTATTAGCCACCCAAGATAACCCAGGGTAGTAAGTGTTAGCCACCCAGGATAACCCAGGGTACTATTAGCCACCCAGGATAACCCAGGGTACTATTAGCCACCCAGGATAACCCAGGGTATTATTAGCCACCCAGGATAACCCAGGGTAGTGAGCGTTAGCCACCTAGGATAACCCAGGGTAGTGAGTGTTAGCCACCCAGGATTACCGAGGGTAGTAAGTGTTAGCCACCCAGGATAACCCAGGGTAGTGAGTGTTAGCCACCCAGAATAACTCAGGGTATTATTAGCCACCCAGGATAACCCAGGGTATTATTAGCCACCCAGGATAACCCAGGGTAGTGAGTGTTAGCCACCTAGGATAACCCAGGGTAGTGAGTGTTAGCCACCCAGGATAACCCAGGGTATTATTAGCCACCCAAGTTAACCTAGGGTATTATTAGCCACCCAAGATAACCCAGGATATTATTAGCCACCCAGGATAACCATGGGTAGTGAGTGTTAGCCACCAGGGATAACCCAGGGTAGTGAGTGATACCCATCCAGGATAACCCTAGGTAGTGAGTGTTAGGCACCCAGTATAACCCAGGGTAGTGAATGTTAGCTACCCAGGATATCCTGAGGTAGGGAGTGTTAGCTACTCAGGATAACCGAGGGTAGTATTAGACAGCCAGGATAACCCAGGGTAGTGAATATTAGCCACCCAGGATAACCCAGGGTAGAATTACCCACCCTGGATAACCCAAGGTCGTGAGTGTTAGCCACCCAGGATAAACCAGGGTAGTATTAGCCACCCAGGATAACCCAGGGTAGTGAGTGTTAGCCACCCAGGATAACCCAGGGTAGTATTAGCCACCCAGGATAACCCAGGGTAGTGAGTGTTATCCACCCAGGATAACCCAGGCTATCATTAGCCACCCAGGATAACCCAGTACAGTGAGTGTTAGCTACAAAGGATAACCCAGATTAGTGTTAGCCACCCAGGATAACCTAGGATAGTGTTATTCACCCAGGATAACCCAGGATAGTGAGTGTTAGCCACCCAGGGTAACCCATTGTAGTGAGTGCTACCCACCCAGGATAACTCAGTGTAGTTAGTGTTAGCCATCCAGGATAACTCAGGGTAATGATTGTTAGCCCCCTATGATAACCCAGGATAGTGAGTGTTAGCTATCCAGGATAACCCAGGGTAGTATTAGCCACTCAGGATAACCCAGGGTAGTGAGTATTAGCCACCCAGGGTAACCCAATTATTATTATTATAATCAAGGGGGAAGCGCTAAACCCGGAGGATTATACAGCGCCTGGGGGGGGATGTGGAAGGCATTCAGGCTTAATTCGGGGAACTGGAGCACAGATCCAATTCCCTAAATCAAGAGCCCCTCACCAACATCAAGGAACCTTCCTTGAGGGGTCAGGGTAACCCAAGGTAGTGAGTATTAACCACCCAGGATAATCCAGGGTAGTGAGCATTAGCCACCCAATAATAACCCAGGGTAGTGAGCATTAGCCACCCAGGGTATTGAGTGTTAGCCACTCAGGATTACCTGGGGTAGTGAGCATTAGCCATCCAGGATAACCCAGGGTAGTGGGTTTTAGCTGCCCAGGATAACCCAGGTTAGTGAGTTTTAGCCACCCAGGATAACCTGGGTAGGGAGTGTTAGCCATGCAGGATAACCCAGGGTAGTTTTAGCCACCCAGGATAATGTGGGGTAGGGGGGTGTTATCCACCCAGGTTAACCCTGGGCAGGGAGTGTTAGCTACCCAGGATAATTCAGGGAAGGTAGTGTTAGCCACCCAGGATAACCTGGGGCAGGAAGTGTTAGCTACCCAGAATAACCTAGAGTAGAGAGTGTTAGCTACCCAGGATAATCCAGGGTAGTGAGTGGCACCGAGGATAACCCAGGGTAGCGAGCATTAGCCACCCAGGATATCCCAGGGTGGTGAGCATTAGCCACCCAGGATAACCCAGGATAGTGAGTGTTAGCCACCCATTATAACCCAGGGTAGTGAGTGTTACCCACCCAGGATAACCCAGGGTAGTGAGTGTTACCCTCCCTGGATACCCCAGGGTAGTGAGTGTTAGCCACCCAAGATAACCTGGGGTAGTGAGTGTTAGCCATTCAGGATAACCCAGAGTAGTGAGAGTTACCCACCCAGGATAACCCAGGGTAGTGAGTATTAGGCACTCAGGGTAACCCAGGGTAGTGAACATTAGCCACCCAGGATAACCCAGGGTAGTGAGTGAGTGTTAGCCATCCAGGATAACCCAGGTTAGTGAGTTAGCTACCCTAGATAACCCAGGGTAGTGAGTGTTAGCCACTCAAGATTACCTACACCAGGGTGGGGAGTGTTAACCACCTAGAATAACCCAGTGTAGGTAGTGTTAGCCACCCAGTATAACCCAGGGTAATGAGTGTTAGCTACCCAGGATAGCCCAGGGTAGTGAGTGTTAGACACCGAAGATAAAAGAAGAAAGTCAGTGCATCATTGAGGACTGTGTGACTTACTTCCATTAGGGTCCTTCAGTCTTCTCCTCCATGATGCCACCCACACCTGTCAACTAACACCCATGTACCTACTTAATGCTAGGTGAACGGGCAGCAGGTGTAAGGAAACACGACTAGTGCTTGCACCCAGCCGGGGATTGAATCATGGATACTCAGGCTGCGAGGCAAGGGCATTGCCATCCGAGCCACGTGGTGACTCAGAGATAATGGTGTTATGTATGGAGTCTGGTAACACTGAGACCATGGTGTTATGTATGGAGTCTGGTAACACTGAGACCTTGGTGACAGAGACCATGGTGTTATGTATGGAGTCTGGTAACACTGAGACCTTGGTGACAGAGACCATGGTGTTATGTATGGAGTCTGGTAACACTGAGACCTTGGTGACAGAGACCATGGTGTTATGTATGGAGTCTGGTAACACTGAGACCTTGGTGACAGAGACCATGGTGTTATGTATGGAGTCTGGTAACACAGACCATGGTGACACTGAGACCTTGGTGTTATGTATGGAGTCTGGTAACACTGAGACCTTGGTGACAGAGACCATGGTGTTATGTATGGAGTCTGGTAACACTGAAACCTTGGTGACACTGAGACCATGGTGTTATGTATGGAGTCTGGTAACACTGAGACCTTGGTGACACTGAGACCATGGTGTTATGTATGGAGTCTGGTAACACTGAGACCTTGGTGACACTGAGACCTTGGTGTTATGTATGGAGTCTGTACTGTTGTAACATTGTAAATTGTACTAATTGTAATACTATTTTTTTTACTAGTCCTCTTCAATAAATCTTATTAATTATAATATTTTCATTAGATTTCTATTGTTATAATGTAAATTAATGAATAATTAAAATTTACCACTCCTTAACCTATGTCTAGTTTTAAGTAGTGTGTAAGCATTGATTAGTCTGCCCAAAATGCTCAGGCATGTTAGTGGTTTTCTTTGTGTTTAACATTTTATAGAATGTAAATCATAAATTGTAACCTTTGCAAAGAAATGAAAATTTGTGTTTGTATTTGCATTCAGGTGGAACAAATTACCTCTTGTTTTTCCCAACACCATTGATCTCTAGTCCTAAATGAGGAATCTTGTAGATACCTTCTGGACAATTTTAGATCTTTACGTATTTCATTAACCCTTTCAGGGTCCAGAGGCCAAATTTCAAAGTGCACACCAGGGTCCAAGAATTTAAAAAAATTTTTTTTATTATTTTTTCGTATGAAATGGTAGGGAATCTTTTTCTGAAGGTAATAAAACAAAAAGTACGAAATTTGATGGAAAATTGACTAAATTATGCTCTCGCGAATTTTGATGTGTCAGCGATATTTACGAATCGACGATTTTGCCGACTTTAACTCCCATTTTAGGTCAATTACATTATTTCAGTCGACCAAATTCATAGCTATTTCACTTCTATTCTATCGATTGAGCACAAGAAATCGCCAAGTCAACTGTTTCAACTACAGAATAAAGTGATCGAAAATTGGTAATTTGGCCAATTTAACACAAAGTTCAAAATATTCCAATTTCAAAATAGGGTCCAGGATAAACAATGTAGGTATTCCTGGCACTAAACTAACATTTCCTCTGTTCATTAGTTACGTATTGAGGCTTTACAAATGAATTCCATTTTGATTTTTTATTCACATAATGAATTTTTATTCAAACCAAAAAATAGAAGATTTACTGTTATGCAATATTGTAATAATTGTATAAATATCATCACCACATTTGTGAATGTATATTAGACCCACCAGCTGGCGTGTATTAGACGTGTGAGGTCGTTTGTTTACTCTTGAACATTGCCAAAAATTTAACATTTCCGTTTCTTTGTGCTCACTTTCAAGCCATTTCCAGTGCTAAAACCAATCAAAATCATCTCTATTTCTGTAATATGTCTTCCATTCTATCAAATGAGACCAAGAAATCGCAAATACAACTATAAAAACATCCGAAAAAACACTGCAAAGTCGCTGTTTTAATCGAGAATCACGGTCTCGGTTTTTTCTCTCATTATTAACTGTGTGCTCCAGGATTTGTTTTATGTGGTGCACACATACCACATAGATGTATTCTCTCATATCTAGGCCCAAATTTGCCACTCACAGCTTATCAGAGTGAGCTCAGCTCATGGCGTAGATCTACGGTTTGGACCCTAAGCGTAAAACCGTAGATCTACGGCTCGGACCCTGAAAGGGTTAAATGGGCAATATTTCTGGTGTTGTTAGTTTTATTAATAAGTAATTAAAAATTTAAAAGTACAATACAGTATTTTATAACTTGCCTTGTGAAAGAAATATTTAGACACTGAATAAGTACCTTTCTAGAGCTACAATAATTCAGTGACTCAAAGTACAGATGAAACCATAAATAAAACACAGAAGAAAAACTTATTTTATGCAGTGGTTTAGTTGTTTATTTTGTTTATTGCTGAAGCACATGCTTTACTAATACAGCCTCTCCTCACTTACAAACGTACTCATTTACCGACAACTCAGAGTTACGATGGGCTCTCTGATGAGTAGTTATTGTATACTGTACGAGAACTTGGTCATGAACGGGCAGCACAGCATCTTAGCGTCAAGCATCTCAATCTCCTTCTTACAGCCACTCAATACACTAGGTTTTACAGTCTCCAAGACTACATATTTGTACAAATTTCCTGTTGTTTTTTCCTCTTGGAAGAGGAAAAACAACAGGAAAATAGAAGAATTACAAAATAAGTTCATTGTATAGGGGTTAGTGATGCCTCTCAGCATCAAGCAATCTCCAAGACTACATATTTCATCTATAAATTTGTACTTTATTGTGCATCCCATAATAGAAGATAGAGTTAGAAGTGCAGCAGCACTTGGAACAGGAAAAAGAAGAGGAAAATGAAAGAAGTACAAAAGAAGTTCACAGTAAAGGGGTTAGCTGGTGTGTTCGTATGTGTGTTTATATTCTCGGTGTATCGTGGCAGCGTACGAAATGATTAAATTCAGTGAGCAAGGTATGTCAGTGGTAATAATAATAATAATAATAATAATAATAATAATAATAAATAATTTTTCTGGAATGCTTTAAATGTCAGCTACCAAACCTATACAAAATACGTATGACAGTTAAAGCACTCCAGAGCGATTATTTATTATTATTATTATTATTATTATTATTATTATTATTATTATTATTATTATTATTATTATTATAAATTATTATTATAAATTATTATTACAAATTATTATTACAAATTATTATTACAAATTATTATTACCATCGACATACCTTGTTCACTGAGTTTAATCTTTTCTTAAGATGCCATGAGACAGAGAGCATAACATATGGCTCAAAAAAAAAAAAATAGGGAAAAATCGTGTTCTTTTGCATTTTTTCTTAAGACGAGTGATCTAGGAGCGTTTGTTCTGATGTAAACGCCGTTTTCTTTCGTTATAGACTGGAGGTACAGACGAGAAAAGAATCTGTATTATGATCTTATCCCAGAGCAGCAGCCTCCACCATCTATGCCATTCACATATGGCATATATTATTCATTTCAGCATCTTTATTACAATTCTAGGGAATTTATTGTGTTTCTGATATCAATTTGGAGTAAATGTGATAGATAACCTTTATTACTAATACAGTGGACCCTCAGTTAACGACATTAATCCGTTCCAGAGAGCTTGTCTTGAACTGATTCTGTCGTTATTCGAATTAATTTTCCCCATAAGAAATAATGGAAATGCAATTAATCCGTTCCAGACACCCAAAAATATTAAACAAAATAATTTTTTTAAATGAAATATACATTTCCCTACACAGAAAACAATGAGACATGCAGAATAACTACATTAATAATTAATAAAATGATGTACAGTGGACCCCCGGTATTCGATGGCATCAGTATCCGATAAATCCGGTATTCAATGCATTTTAACGCAAAAATTTCGCCTCGGTATCCCATCGAAAACCCGGTATTCGATGCGATTCGTATGAGACGTGTCCACGTGTGGCTTGAACTGCCCCGTGTGTGCCAGTGTTTATGAGCCAGGCAGTGTGCACGCATCTAAGGATACATTCGGTACATTCCATATTATCACTGTTTTTGGTGCTTGTTTCTGCAAAATACATAAGTCACCATGGGCCCCAAGAAAGCTTCTAGTGCCAACCCTGTGGTAAAAAGGGTGAGAATTAGTATGGAAATTAAGAAGATTTTGAAGGGTTTGGGGCTAACCCTGAGAAGCCTATGCCAGTTGTGGAATCCATTGTGCCTACTTCAAAAATTAAGGAAATGTGTGCAAAATGGGTTGAACTGCAAACCTTTATGGATGAAAATTACCCTAACACAGCTATTGCAAGCCGTGCTGGTGACTATTACAATGACAATGTTATGGCTCATTTTGGACAAATCTTAAAGGAATGGCGACAGAGGTCCAGTGACTCTCAAGCTGGTCCTAGTGGCATTAAAAGAAGGGAAGTAACCCCAGAAAAGGACTTGCTACCTCAAGTCCTAATGGAAGGGGATTCCCCTTCTAAACAGTAACAACTTCAACACTCCCCTCCTCCCATCCCATCAATCATCACCAGATCTTCATTAAAGGTAAGTTTCAATTATTCTATTGTTATTATTCTATTGTTATTGTTGTTATTAAGTTTAATGCAATAGAATAATTACAATATTTCATGTGGTAAAATTTTTTTTTCATACTTTTGGGTGTCTTGCACGGATTAATTTGATTTCCATTATTTCTTATGGGGAAATTTGATTCGCTTTTCGATGTTTTCAGTATTCGATGAGCTCTCAGGAATGGATTAATATCGAATACCGGGGGTCCACTGTATTTGATGAGTGATGAGATGGGAGGAGGGCAGAGGATGGTGTTTACAATTGTTTGGAAGGGGAATCCCCTTCCATAAGGACTTTAGGTACCAAGTCCTTTTCTGGGGTTACCTCCCCCTTCTTTGTTTTTTAATGCCACTAGGACCAGCTTGAGAGTCACTGGACTCCTGTCGCACCAAAAATCTGTCCAGAGAGCTCTGTTTCTGGCGTCTCTTTAAGATTTCCCTAAAATGGGACACAACATTGTCATTGTAGATGTTGCCAGCACGGCCTGCAGCAGCTGTGTCAGGGTGACGTTCATCCATAAATGTTTGCACATAAGGAAGCAGGAACACTGCAGGAGGCCTGTTGGCCCATACTAGGCAGGTTCTTTGCAAACCATCCCACTAAAAGAATCGTATTTGCCCAACCCAATTTTCAATGCTTCCCAAGCAATAAGCTTTGATAATTCTATTCACTCATGCACAAGTCCCAATCAAATCAAATCGTGTGTGTGGGGAAGTACCCTGGCTGGTGGGTGGGGAAGTACCCTGGCTGGTGGGTGGGGAAGTACCCTGGCTGGTGTGTGGGGAAGTACCCTGGCTGATGTGTGGGGAAGTACCCTGGCTGGTGTGTGGGGAAACACCCTGGCTAGTATGTGGGGAAGTATCCTGGCTGGTGTGTGGGGAAGTACCCTGGCTGGTATGTGGGGAAGTACCCTGGCTGGTATGTGGGGGAAGTACTCTGGCTGGTGTGTGGGGAAGTACCCTGGCTGGTATGTGGGGAAGTACTCTGGCTGGTGTGTGGGGAAGTACCCTGGCTGGTATATGGGGAAGTACCCTGACTGTATGTGGGGAAGTACTCTGGCTGGTGTGGGGAGAAGTGCCCTGGCTGGTGTACATAAAAAAGCAGGAACACTGCAGCAGACCTGTTGGCCCATACTATCACCCTCTACCACCATCACTACCACCCTCTACCACCACCACTTTCATATCTTTCTACAAACTTTTCCTTGAATTCTATAGTGTTTCTCACCCTCTTTACCAATGGGCTGGCACTGGAAGCTTTCTTTGGGCCTATGGTTGCATCAGGGAGGTAGTAGAGCACTAGCTAAAAATTACAGACCAGTAGCCCTAACCTCTCACATCATAAAAATCTTCGACAGAGTGATGAGACGGCAGATTACTAGTTTCATGGACCAGCACAACCAACATAACCCGAACCAGCATGGTTTTAGAGCAGGACGATTATGTCTGTCACAGCTGCTGAACCATTATGACAGAATTACGGAGGCATTGGAAGACGCCCAAAATGCAGATGTGATTTACACAGATTTTGCAAAGGCATTTGATAAATGCGATCATGGAGTGATAGCCCACAAAATGAAGGCCATGGGCATTACGGGGAAGGTAGGCAGATGGACTTTCAGTTTCCTAACACCCCGAACACAAAAAATAGTAGCGAACATCTCAAGATCCAGCATCAGTGAGGTCAAAAGCTCGGTGCTCCAAGGCACTGTCCTGGCACCTCTGCTGTTTCTCATCCTCATAGCAGACATAGACAAAAACACCTGGCACACTTTTGTATCATCATTTGCAGATGACACTAAAATAAGCATGAAAGTCAGTACGGTAGAGGACACTGAAAAAGTACAGGAAGGCATAAACATGGTTTTCCAGTGGGCAGTGGAGAACAACATGACATTCAATGGTGAAAAGTTCCAGATACTTAGGTATGGAAAGAATGAAGAACTCAAAAGGAGCACTATATACAAAATTCAAGAGGGTCACCAAATAGAACGTAAGGAACACGTACAAGACCTAGGAATAATTATGTCAGCGGACCTTTCTTTTAAAGACCATAACAAGACAAAGATCATGACAGCCAGGAAGATGAGGGGGTGGGTATTGAGAACTTTCAAAACAAGGGAAACAATGCTGATGGTAACACTTCAAATCGCTAGTGCTCTCTCACTTAGAATGTTGCTCAGTGCTGATGGCCCCATTCAAGGCAGGAGAAATATCTGAGCTGGAACAAATAAAAAGATCGTTTACAGCTCACATTGAACCCGTAAAGCACCTAAACTAATGGGAACGCCTGCAAGTCTTGAACATGTATTCATTGGAGTGGAGGAGAGAGAGTACAGTAGACCGTCATTTAGCACGAGTTTATTTGGCACAATTTGGGTACAGCACGATTGAAGAATTGCGGCACAGTTTTATGTAACACATCTTATGATGAATTTAACACAGTTCATTTTGGAGGAAGGAAAAAAAAATCCCTTTTCCTCAAGCGGCCACCTTGTGGTTCAGCGGGGGAGACTTCCCGCCATCCCCAGCCACCCCCAACACCACCCAACTATCCCAGCATTTGTATTTCATACATGTCCAGTCCAACTTCTCTGCTACAAGCTTGTGATTGTGAATTGTTTTGATCTTTTGATTGCTACATCTTGTATCTGCCAAGCAATCATGACACCCAGTAGGCATACCAGTGTTGCTCAAAGTGACAAGAAAAGGTGTAAGCACTTAAGTCTTAGAATTAACGAAGGAAACAAAGATATTAGACAAGACATAACCTGTGACCATAATAAAGTGTTACTTTGTACACATAAAAAGAGGTAAACATAAGTTTGTGTGACTGACTTACTGAATGACTTGACTGACTTACTGAACAACTTGAATGACTTACTGAATGACTTGACTGACTTAATGAATGAATTGAGGCTTACTGAATGACTAGACTGACTTACTGAATGACTTTACTGACTTACTGAATGACTTGACTGACTCATTGAATGACTTGACTTACTGAATCATTTGACTGACATACTGAATGACTTGACTTAATGAATCACTTGACTGACTTACTGAATGACTTGACTGACTTACTGAATGACTTGACTGACTTACTGAATGACTAAACTGACTTACTGAATGACTAAACTGGCTTACTGAATAACTAGACTGACTTATTGAATGACTTGACTTACTGAATGACTTGACAGACTTACTGAATGACTTGACTGACTTACTGAATGACTTGACTGACTTACTGAATGACTAAACTGACTTACTGAATGACTTGACAGACTTACTGAATGACTAAACTGACTTACTGAATGACTAAACTGACTTACTGAATGACTAAACTGACTTACTGAATGACTAGACTGACTTACTGAATGACTTGACTTACTGAATGATTTGACAGACTTACTGAATGACTTGACTGACTTACTGAATGACTTGACTTAATGACTAAACTGACTTAATGACTAGACTGACTTACTGAATGACTTGACTTACTGAATCATTTGACTGACTTACTGAATGACTTGACTGACTTACTGAATGACTTGACTGACTTACTGAATGACTTGACTGACTGAATGACTTAAAGTTAGACACTCCAGTACAACCATCAACTTCAGTACCAGAACCTCTACCATCCACCTCAGCCCATTAGGACCACAACATAACTCTCTACTCTCTTCACAATCATCCACAAATACCAGCACCCACAATATAAGGTAAGAAATATTGTTATTTCTGTTACATTTGTAGTCTTAAGCAGTAAAAAGTACATAATACATCACAACAATGAACTACAATTACATATTCACTTTTGTTTTTGTAAGATGTGGAGGCCTAAAAAAAGTTGTTTGGCTTTTTTGGGGCTCTCAGGAAGGTACTCGAGGGCTTGGTCCCAAGTCTGCACACTGCCATAACAACATACTGAGTGAGAGATATGGGAGGAAGTGCAAAATAAACCCAGTGAAGAGC
The DNA here is from genome assembly GCF_038502225.1 of Cherax quadricarinatus. Lineage (NCBI taxonomy): Eukaryota > Metazoa > Arthropoda > Malacostraca > Decapoda > Parastacidae > Cherax > Cherax quadricarinatus. The sequence goes on from NC_091316.1 coordinate 26,915,983, forward strand.
AGGGGTGCGGTGGGGACAATAAGGGAGCACTGGATCAAAATCCGGGCTCCCAGACTATTCAACATCTTACCAGAAGATATCAGAAACATGGCTGGAACCAGTGTAGAAGCCTTCAAGATGAATCTGGACAAGTATCTTCACCAGGTGCCAGATCAACCAGGCTGTGATGGATATGTGGGGCAGCAGGCCTCCAGCAGCAACAGCCTGGTTGACCAGGCAAGCATCAGACGAGCCTGGCCCATGGCCGGGCTCAGTGTAGATAAACTCTCGAAACTCTTCGAAGGTATATCAAAGGTATGGTGGCTTATTTAGCAGTTACAAGCACTAAAAACAGTGGAATAATACAAAATGTATCACATATATGCGTGGAATCATCCTCACTGGCTTGTAAACAGTGGCACACTGGCTGTACATGGAGTGTCCAGGGGCTCACTCCGCATGGACACATTTGGGACGAACGACTTTAACCGAGTATTTTGTCATTAACTGAACCAGTATAGTGGACCCTCGCCTAACGCTATTAATCCGTTCCTGAGAGCTCAACGTTAGGCGAAGTTATCGTTAGGCGAATTAATTTTCCCCATAAGAAATAATGGAAATCAAATTAATCCGTTCCTGACACCCCAAAGTATGAACAAAAAAATATTTTTACCACATGAAATATTAATTTTAATACACACAAACTGAAGAAGACATGCACAGTTACATGACACTTACCTTTATTGAAGATCTGGTGATGATTGATGGGATGGGAGGAGGGGAGAGTGTTGATGGTGTTAGTGTTTAGAAGGGGAATCTCCTTCCATTAGGACTTGAGGTGGCAAGTCCTTTTCTGGGGTTACTTCCCTTCTTCTTTTAATGCCACTAGGACCAGCTTGAGAGTCACTGGACCTCTGTCGCACAACATATCTGTCCATAGAGGCCTGTACCTCCCGTTCCTTTATGATATTCCTAAAGTGTTTCACAACATTGTCAGTGTAATAGTCACCAGCATGGCTTGCAATAGCTGTGTGAGGGTGATTTTCATCAAAAAAGGTTTGCACTTTAAGCCACACTGCACACATTTCCTTAATCTTTGAAGTAGGCAACTTCCTCAATTTCTCTATCCCCTCCTCCGAAGCAGTTTCCTCAGGTGTGGCCTCTTGCTGTTGAAGATGATCTAGCAGCTCATCAGTGGTTAGTTCTTCATTGTCCTCCTCCACCAACTCTTCCACATCCTCCCCACTAACCTCCAACCCCAAGGACTTCCCCAATGCCACAATGGATTCCTCAACTGGCATAGGATTCCCAGGGTTAGCCTCAAACCCTTCAAAATCCCTTTTGTCTACACATTCTGGCCACAGTTTCTTCCAAGCAGAGCTCAAGGTCCTCTTAGTCACTTCCTCCCAAGCCTTACCTATAATGTTTACACAATTGAGGATGCTAAAGTGATCTCTCCAAAACTCTCTTAGGGTCAATTGAGTTTTTGAGGTTACTACAAAGCACTTTTCAAACATAGCTTTTGTGTACAGTTTCTTGAAGTTGGAAATGACCTGCTGGTCCATGGGCTGCAGGAGAGGAGTGGTATTAGGAGGCAAAAACTTGACCTTAATGAAGCTCATTTCCGCAGAAAGTCGCTCTGCCACGTCTGAAGGATGACCAGGAGCATTGTCTAATACCATGAGGCACTTAAGGTCTAATTTCTTTTCAATTAGGTAAGTTTTCACAGTGGGGGCAAATGCATGGTGTAACCAGTCATAGAAAAAGTCCCTAGTGACCCATGCCTTACTGTTTGCCCTCCACAGCACACACAAATTAATCTTGAGGACATTGTTTTTCCTGAACGCTCTGGGAGTTTCAGAGCGATACACCAATAAAGGCTTCACTTTGCAATCACCACTAGCATTGGCACACATCAACAGAGTAAGCCTGTCTTTCATAGGCTTATGTCCTAGGAGTGCCTTTTCCTCCTGAGTAATGTAGGTCCTGCTTGGCATTTTCTTCCAAAACAGGCCTGTTTCGTCACAATTAAACACTTGTTCAGGTTTCAGTCCTTCACTGTCTATGTACTCCTTGAATTCCTGCACATATTTTTCAGCTGCTTTGTGGTCCGAACTGGCAGCCTCATCGTGCCTTATCACACTATGTATGCCACTACGATTCGTAAATCTCTCAAACCAACCTTTGCTGGCCTTAAATCCACTCACATCATCACTAGTTGCAGGCATTTTTCTAATTAAATCATCATGCAACTTCCTAGCCTTTTCACATATGATCGCTTGAGAGATGCTATCTCCTGCTATCTGTTTTTCGTTTATCCACACCAATAACAGTCCCTCAACATCATCTATCACTTGCGATCTCTGTTTCGAAAACAAAGTTGCACCTTTGGCAAGAACAGCTTCCTTGATTGCCGTTTTCTTGGACACAATAGTAGCGATGGTTGATTGGGGTTTTGTGTACAACCTGGCCAGCTCGGAGACACACACTCCATTTTCATACTTAGCAATGATCTCTTTCTTCATATCCATAGTAATTCTCACTCTTTTTGCTGTAGGGTTGGCACTAGAAGCTTTCTTGCAGCCCATGGTGACTTATTTTGTAGGTGCAATCACTAAAAAGGCTGTGATAATATGAAATGTTCCGATTGTATGCTTGGAAGTGACTGCAGTGGCTGGCTTGTAAACACTGGCACCCACGGAACAAGTGAGGCGGGCTCAGGCTGCACGTGGACGCATCTCGAACGAATCGCGTTGAACGAGATTTTTAGCGCTAGCCGAGGCAAAATTTTTGTGTTAAAATGTATCGCTAGGCGGATTTAATGTTATGCGATGCGTTCGTTAGGCGAGGGTCCACTGTATTTTGATGCATAAACGTGTCGTTATCTGATTTTTATGTTATCCGACGACATCGTTATCTGAGGGTCCACTGTATTTTACTTTTTTATTGTTTTCTGTAATATAAGAGTTATGCAAATTAAAATAAAGTTATCAAGTTGGAGTTTTGTTTTTATTTTATTTTTTCTTTCTAACATACGTTCATATTTAATTCACCATTTGACATTGTTACAAAGTGGGCGGAGCTAGCTATAACAGAGAAGTGAGCAGTGTCTCAGTAACTCATGATTGCCCATATAAAATATTGTATAATTATATTATTACTATCAATAAAGGTTATCTACCTATCGTATTTATTCCAGAATGATATTAGGTTTAACATGAATAATGTAGAAGCATGATAAAGATGCCCAAATTAATAAAAACTGACATTATATAGAGAGGTATTGAAGGGTGGAGGGCAGGGAGGGATAAAAAAAAAAGAAAGTGACTGCGACCATTACTATAGAAGATCACTTTTATCCTATGCAAAGACAAAAAAGTGCGATTTTTCTCAAAAAAAAAAAAGAAAAAAAAAATTCCCAAGTAATCAGCTATGCATGCATTTCCTGGAATATCTCAGAAGTAAGTCATTGACCTATTTTATATTTTATTACCATTAATAATAAACAGATTGAAAGGAATTTCCTAGCAAACATAAAACTGAATGTTTTAATTTTGGGTGGCGACATTTTGAAGTGTCAGTAAAGGGTGATTCCTCGATTAGCGATGAATTTGTTTACCGACTTGGTCTTAGAAATGGAACTCCGTCGGTAAATGAGGAGAGGCTGTACTGTACTATGCCTTATTGTAATAAAATATTAAGTTCAGTAATTTTGTATGTCATTAAACTCTTGCATTGCAGTGCCTGAAGAAGAGAGTACCAGTGCCCAGTGTGTGGAAACAACCTCTGTATTGAATAGAGGTGATCCGAACCAGAGCAGCTGCCCGTTAACATTGAAGCTGAATGCCGAGGAATTTGAGGAAAAGATTAATGTTGTTGAGAATGACATAGGAGCCTTAGAGGAAGAAAATGTAATATCAGAGGATCAAACCCTTGCTGCAGAGAATGGCAGTTTAACTCAAATCTGTGATAATTTAGTTTCTGAGTTTGGAGCATCTTTGTGTGAGTTCAGTGATAGAGTTGTCTCTTGTGATACTGCTGCACAAAAAAACAGAGAATCACACTTAGGTGAGAAGCAGTCCAGCATGGCAGAAACGAAACATAATAAACAGGTAAAGGGAAGCTTTGTCGTAAAATACAAAATAATATATGTATATAAGAGGTTAAAATTATTTAAAAGGTATCCAAGTTGAAGATAAGCTAGATTAATGAAGCCTTCATTTTTGCAAGATAGTATGTTTTAACCACTTAAGTTAGAGTCTTCATAAACTATCAGAGACCCAAATATGAATTTTACCTAAATCTGTATTGCCACTAATGTTTTACTGAGGAAGGCCTGTACTTTCTCCACAGCAAAAAAAGGACAAGAAGAGGAAGGATAGAGATTCTGGTGTTGAAGCCATTACTGCTGCACTGAAGGCTCTTCCCTTAGAACAGCAAGTATCAACATTGCTGGCTAAATATGCAGAGCTAGCTGAAGATAAAAGGCACTTGCAGGTAACATGGCATGAAAGTGCTTAGTTTTATGTGCAGTACATACTAATATATATGTGTGTTCATGTGATTATCTGTAGTTACAGGAGCAAACCTGTGCATGTGGGAGCCTATCTTCATTCATTAATTTATTAATATTTTTTTAGGTTTTCCATAAAGTTTTACATATGCTCACTCTTTTTGGATGCCATTCCAGAGTTTTACCATTCTAGTTGGAAGTGGTTGTCAGTCATTATGTGGAAGAGGAGACAAAATAGCACAAGTCTAACATTTTGCTCAAGGTGAGTTTTATAAAGTCATGACTTTATACAATTGCCCTTAAGCAAGATGTTATTACCATAAAGGCTTATGCTGTTCTGACTTTCTTCATCTATTATTCTGTTGTGAAAAAAAAAAGCTTCCTACATACAATGTCTTTTGGTACTGCTTTTTTTTTTTTTTTGACTTGCACTTATGACCTCTTGTTTATGCTGCTGATTAAGCCAAGAACTATTTAAAAAAATCTCTGTGAAATTGCATGTGATTGTAATGTCACCATCAGCTAACATATTTAGTCTTTTCAGTCATTTTTATATCTTTTTATTTTAGCTGTATGATTCACTTGTAGCATGTCTTAGTATTTTTCTAGCCTACTTTTTTTTTGTAGTGTATTCTCTATTTATGTATACTCAGATTTTGATGTAAAATATGTTGTGAATTTCTTTTTATTGTATATCAAAATATGTGAAGGCTTAGTTATAGGTGGTAATAGCAAGCAGTTGTTCATGGTGCTTGTAAAGTCGGCTGCTTGAGGGTCATCTAAGATGAAGGTTATGGTGAAGTCACCAGCAAGTATTAGATGGTGCTTATTCTTATTCAGCTCTGTGTTAATCATTAATTTTTTTTAGGCTGTCACTGAAGACGTAAGTGTTTATATGAGGTAACCTGTAGGCTGCTCCAACTGTAATTGGGGTTTTTAACCCTTTGAGGGCCCGTGCCGTGTTCTACAGCCTTGAAGCAAGGGTCACTTCCGTAGTTCTACACCATGAGCTCAGCTCACTCAGATAAGCTGTGAGGAGTAAATTTGGGCCTAGATATGAGAGAATGCATCATTGTGGTAAGTGTGCACCATATAATGCAGCACACGGTGCACAATGAGAAAAAAACTGCGACTGTGTTTTTGGATTAAAACAGCGACTCTGTGGTGTATTTTCGTATGGTTTTTATGGATGCATTCACGGTTTCTTGGTTTCATTTGATAGAATGGAAGATATATTACAAAAATAGAGATGATTTTGATTGGTTTTAGTACTGAAAATAGTAGCTTGAAATTGAGCTCAAAGTAGCGGAAATGTTCTATTTTTACCGATGTTCAAGGGTAAACAAATCACATCATGTGTCCAATACACGTCAGCTGGTGGGTCTAATATGCGTCCATAAATGCACTGATATCATTTATACAGTTATTACAATATTGCATAACAGTAAATCTATTGGTTGGTGTGGATAAAAATTCTTTATGTGAATAAAAAATCAAAATGGAATTCATATGTAAAGCCTGGAAATGTGACTAATAAACAGAGGAAATGTTTTAGTGCCAGGAATCCTTGCATTGTTTATTCTGGACCCTATTTTAAAATTGGAATACTTTGAACTTTGTTTGAAATTGGCTAAATTACCAGTGTCTGATAACTTTATCGGGTAGTTGAAGTAGTTGATTGGGCAGTTTCTTGTGCTCAGTCGGTAAAATAGAAAGGATACTAGCAAAATAGCTAAGGATTTGGTTGACTGGAACAATGTACAGTGGACCCCCGGTTAACGATATTTTTTCACTCCAGAAGTATGTTCAGGTGCCAGTACTGACCGAATTTGTTCCCATAAGAAATATTGTGAAGTAGATTAGTCCATTTCAGACCCCCAAACATACATGTACAAACGCACTTACATAAATACACTTACATAATTGGTTGCATTCGGAGGTAATCGTTATGCGGGGGTCCACTGTAATTGGGAGTCACAGTGGGCAAAATTGCCAATGTATAAATATCGCTGATGCAGGAAAATTTGCGATAGTGTAATTTTATCAGTTTTCCATCAAATTTCGTACTTTTTGTTTTATTACCTTCAGAAAAAGATTCCCTACATGTGGACAAGTTTCAGATTGGGGGTCTGGACCCTGAAAGGGTTAACTTTTTGGTTGTAATTATAACATATATATTTGCCATATCTAGGTAGTAGGTTGGTAGACAGCAACCGCCCAGGGAGGTACTACCGTCCTGCCAAGTGAGTGTAAAACGAAAGCCTGTAATTGTTTTACATGATGGTAGGATTGCTGGTGTACATTTTTCTGTCTCATAAACATGCAAGGTTTCAGGTACATCTTGCTACTTCTACTTACACTTAGGTCACACTACACATACATGTACAAGCATATATATACACACACCCTTCTGGGTTTTCTTCTATTTTCTTACTAGTTCTTGTTCTTGTTTATCTCCTCTTACCTCCATGGGGAAGTGGAACAGAATTCTTCCTTCGTAAGCCATGCGTGTTGTAAGAGGCGACTAAGATGCCGGGAGCAAGGGGCTAGTAACCCCTTCTCCTGTATATATTACTAAATGTAAAAGGAGAAACTTTCGTTTTTCCTTTTGTGCCACCCCGCCTCGGTGGGATATGGCCGGTGTGTTGAAAGAAAGAAAGATATTTGCCATGTTCATTCCTGGCACATGTAGAGTTAATAAATAATAATTCATTGGAGTAGTGGATTGCAGTACTACCTATTTGATCAGACATACAGTTATGTATGGCTGTGTACCCAGATAAGGCAAAGATGTCTGTTGTGTCATGTTTAAACTAGATTTCAGTAAGAATAATGAAAGAAATGTTAACATTTAAAGAATTAACTTGGGCTAAGAGGTCATTGTAGTGTTTGCTCAGGGATCAAACATTATAATTGAATACAGCAGGGTCCCGCTTTACAGCATTTTTGCCTTATGGCATTCTGCTAATACGGCGATTTCAAATTACAGTGGACCCCGGCATACGATATTAATCCGTTCCTGAGAGCTAATCGTATGCCGAAATTATCGTAAGGCGAATTAATTTTCCCCCATAAGAAATAATGGAAATCAAATTAATCCGTGCAAGACACCCGAAAGAATGAAATTTTTTTTTTTTACCACATGAAATATTAATTTTAATGCACACAAACTGAAGAAGACATCCACACGTACGAAACTACTAAGAATAGCATACATGACACTTACCTTTAATGAAGATCTGGTGATGATTGATGGGATGGGAGGAAGGGAGTGTGTGGAAGTTGTTATTGTTTAGAAGGGGAATCCCCTTCCATTAGGACTTGAGGTAGCAAGTCCTTTTCTGGGGTTACTTCCCTTCTTCTTTTAATGCCACTAGGACCAGCTTGAGAGTCACTGGGCCTCTGTCGCACAACATATCTGTCCATAGTGGCCTGTACCTCCCGTTCCTTTAAAACTTTCCTAAAATGGGCCATAACATTGTCATTGTACATGTTGCCAACACGGCTTGCAGTAGCTGTGTTGGGGTGATTTTCATCCGCAAAGGTTTGCAGTTCAACCCACTTTTCCTACATTTCCTTAATCTTTGAAGTAGGCAAGTTCCTCAATTTCTCTCTCCCCTCCTCTGAAGCAGTTTCCTCAGGTGTGGCCTCTTGCTGTTGAAGATGATCTTGCAGCTCATCAGTGGTTAGTTCTTCATTGTCCTCCTCCACCAACTCTTCCACATCCTCCCCACTAACCTCCAACCCCATGAACTTTCCCAATGCCACAATAGATTCCATTCCTACACATTGTGGCCACAGTTTCTTCCAAGCAGAGTTCAAGGTCCTCTTAGTCACTCCCTCCCAAGCCTTACCTATAAGGTTTACACAAGTGAAGATATGAAAGTGATCTTTCCAAAACTCTTCTAGAGTCAACCGAGTGTCTGAGGTCACCTCAAAGCACTTTTGAAACATAGCTTTTGTGTAGAGCTTTTTGAAGTTTGAAATGACCTGTTGGTCCATAGGCTGCAGGAGAGGAGTGGTATTAGGAGGCAAAAACTTGACCTTAATGAAGCTCATGTCCATAGAAAGTCGCTCTGCCAAATCTGAAGGATGACCAGGAGCATTGTCTAATACCAGGAGGCACTTAAGGTCCAATTTCTTTTCCATTAGGTAATTTTTCACAGTGGGGGCAAATGCATTGTGTAACCAGTCATAGAAAAAGGTCCTAGTGATCCATGCCTTACTGTTTGCCCTCCACATCACACACAAATTAGCCTTGACAACATTGTTTTGCCTGAACGCTCTGGGAGTTTTAGATTAATACACCAATAAAGGCTGCACTTTGCAATCACCACTAGCATTAGCACACATCAGAAGAGTAAGCCTGTCTTTCATAGGCTTATGTCCTGGGAGTGCCTTTTCTTCCTGAGTAATGTAGGTCCTGCTTGGCAATTTCTTCCAAAACAGGCCTGTTTCGTTTGCAATTAAACACTTGTTCAGGTTTCAATTCTTCACTGTCTATGTAATCCTTGAATTCCTTCACATATTTTTCAGCTGCTTTTTAGTCCGAACTGGCAGCCTCACCATGCCTTATCACACTATGTATGCCACTACGATTCTTAAATCTTTCAAACCAACCTTTGCTGGCCTTAAATTCACTCACATTACCACTAGTTGCAGGCATTTTTTCAATTAAATCCTCATGCAACTTCCTAGCCTTTTCACATATGGTCGCTTGAGAGATGCTATCTCCTGCTATCTGTTTTTCATTTATCCACACCAATAACAGTCTCTCAACATCTTCTAACACTTGCGATCTTTGTTTCGAAAACAGACATGCACCTTTTGCAAGAACAGCTTCCTTGATTGCCGTTTTGTTGGCCACTATAGTAGCAATGGTTGATTGGGGTTTGGTATACAACCTGGCCAGCTCCGACACATGCACTCCACTTTCGTACTTTGCAATTATCTCTTTCTTCATTTCCATAGCAGTTTGCACCCTTTTTCCAGCAGGGTTGACACTAGAAGCTTTCTGGGGCCCATGGTGACTTATTTTGCAGAAACAAGCACCAAAAACACTGTGATAATATGGAATGTACCGAATGTATGCTTAGATGCGACCGCACTGGCTGGCTTGTAAACACTGGCACGCACGGAGCAGCTGAGGACACACGTGGGACGCATCCCGGACGAATCGCGTGTGGCGGGTTTTTTAATGTGTGGCGAGGCAAAATTTTTGCGTTAAAGTGTATCGTATGCTGGATTTAACGTATGCCAATGCCATCGTATGCCGGGGGTCCACTGTATTGCCACTAATACGGCGACCCCCCCCAGTTTGTTTACATTCTCTATGAGCATCTCTCTCTATTATGTCTGGAAGTTTTCCAAAATTTCAAGTGTTTTAAAGTTATTGCATATTTTATATATACTCTGATATTTATACTTGTGTACCTGTACCTAATTATACTTACACACTGTGCTAGGATGCAGGTACACATTAAAATCACTAAGAGTCTGTACTCTTGAAGACTCCATATTAATAATCTCTTGGGTGCATTAAATGTTGTATATTACGTTAATACAGACATTTCCACTAATCCATCTTTTATATTTATTTCAAAATTATGTAAGAAACATGCTACATAACATAAAACATACACTCACTGTATAAAAATTGACATAAATATAAGATTTGCTTACCAAGCGGTTGGTGGGAGGGTCAGAAGAATTAGGTTTTCTCTAGTCAAACACCAGTTACTTAACTGTAGAAAAATAGTCCTTTTTGTATGCCTTCACTCTATCTATATCTATTCACTACTCGCTGCTGCTGCTGCTGCTGCTGCTGCTGCTGCTGCTGCTGCTGCTGCTGCTGCTGCTGCTGCTGCTGCTGCTGCTGCTGCTGCTGCTGCTGCTGCTGCTGCTGCTGCTGCTGCTGCTGCTGCTGCTGCTGCTGCTGCTGCTGCTGCTGCTGCTGCTGCTGCTGCTGCTGCTGCTGCTGCTGCTGCTGCTGCTGCTGCTGCTGCTGCTGCTGCTGCTGCTGCTGCTGCTGCTGCTGCTGCTGCTGCTGCTGCTGCTGCTGCTGCTGCTGCTGCTGCTGCTGCTGCTGCTGCTGCTGCTGCTGCTGCTGCTGCTGCTGCTGCTGCTGCTGCTGCTGCTGCTGCTGCTGCTGCTGCTGCTGCTGCTGCTGCTGCTGCTGCTGCTGCTGCTGCTGCTGCTGCTGCTGCTGCTGCTGCTGCTGCTGCTGCTGCTGCTGCTGCTGCTGCTGCTGCTGCTGCTGCTGCTGCTGCTGCTGCTGCTGCTGCTGCTGCTGCTGCTGCTGCTGCTGCTGCTGCTGCTGCTGCTGCTGCTGCTGCTGCTGCTGCTGCTGCTGCTGCTGCTGCTGCTGCTGCTGCTGCTGCTGCTGCTGCTGCTGCTGCTGCTGCTGCTGCTGCTGCTGCTGCTGCTGCTGCTGCTGCTGCTGCTGCTGCTGCTGCTGCTGCTGCTGCTGCTGCTGCTGCTGCTGCTGCTGCTGCTGCTGCTGCTGCTGCTGCTGCTGCTGCTGCTGCTGCTGCTGCTGCTGCTGCTGCTGCTGCTGCTGCTGCTGCTGCTGCTCTAAAAATGAAATGGTGTGTTGCATGATAATGGGAGTGTTGCTGTTTATTTATTCTGTACTAACTTGTCAGAGCATCATTCCTTCTAAAAATGTTACATGAGAATGGAAGTGTTGGTCTTTATTTATTTTACTGTACCACTGTAGAGACAACTTGTACACAATGTAAGATATGTGTATGAACCATAACCAGACAGTTTGTCTGTTTTTTACATAGTACTCAGCATGGGTGGGGTGGGCATGTGGGCTACCCTACATCCCACACCTGACTTTCTACAAATACAGTGGAACCTTGACTTACGAGTGTCCCAACTTACGAGTTTTTTGAGATACGAGCTGTCCCTGGGTTGATTTTTTGCCCTGAGTTACGAGCCAGCTCCCCTCCCCCCTTCCCCCTCAACCCAAAACCTGGACACCTCGCTTGTTTATCTATGATTTCATGTTTTAATTCCATGGACATCATTCTCTTTTTCTTCTCAGCAATAATAATATAACAATATAATATTATTACAGTCAAGTCATTCAGTAAGTCAGTCAGTCAAGTCATTCAGTAAGTCAGTCAGTCAAGTCAATCAGTAAGTCAGTCAGTCAAGTCATTCAGTAAGTCAGTCAAATTATTCAGTAAGTCAAGTCATTCAGTAAGTCAATCAAGTCATTCAGTAAGTCAGTCAAGTCACTCAATAAGTCAGTCAAATCACTCAGAAGTCATTCAGTAAGTCAGTTATTCAGTAACTCAGTCTTTCAGTAAGTCAGTCAGTCAGTCAGTCAGTCAGTTCAGTCAGTCAGTCAGTCATTCAGTCAGTCAGTCACAAACTCATGTTAACCTCTTTTTCTGTGTACAAAGTAACACTTCAGTTAAGGCTACAGGTTATCTCTTGTCTAATATCTTTGTTTATTCTAAGACCTAAGTGCTTATACCTCTTTGTGCCACTTTCAGCAACACTAGTATGGCTACTGGGTGTCATGATTGCTTGGCAGATACAAAATATAGTAATTAAAATATCATAACACATTTGACAAACAAAGCTGCCTTGTAGGAGAGAAAGACTGGACACATATGAATTAGGAATGCTGGGATGGTGGGGAAGTGGTGTCTGGGAGTGGTAAGGGTTGGTGGGGGGTGGGGAATGGGAGTGGTAAGGGTTGGTGGGGGGTGGGGAATGGGAGTGGTAAAGGTTGGTGGGGGGTGGGGTCTGGGAGTGGTAGGGGGGGGCTCCCCGGCTGCTCTACAACAAGGTGGCCACTTGAGCAAAAGAAAATTTTTTTTTCCTTCCCACAAACTGAACCATGTTAAATTAGTTATACAACGTGTTACATAAAATTGTGCAGCAATTCTTCAGTGGCGTTCTACTGTATTATTATAATAATAGAGCTTCAGTTCCCTAAATTAATAATAATGTTAATAATGATAGAGCTTCAGTTCCCTAAATTAATAAAAATAATAATAATAGTATAATAATAATATAATGATAGAGCTTTAGTTCCCTAAATTAATAATAATAATAATTATTATAATAATGATAGCGCTTCAGTTCCCTAAATTAATAATAATAATAATAATAATGCATATTACGTATGTAATAATAATTCAGATTGCTTCTGCTAGTTGGCACAGCTGGTAAGCAGTAAACATGTTTACATCACTGTGGGGGCAGTTCTATCGTTCTTGTTTACATTTTTTTGCAGTCATTCGGCCAAATTTCTTTTTTCTAACCATGGGTCCTAGTGATCTACTGCAGTTAGCCTCAAAAGCACTCTGTCTTCTCTTACAGTAAGAACATGGGAAGATACTAGAGTGAAATTGGGACAGAAATGGCGGGGTTTTTTGCCTCTGCCACTATATTATGGGCTATTTTATTCATTCTAGAGTATATATCATGTTTCTGTGCTAATTATATTGTTTATTATGACATATTAGATGAATTGTGATATATAAGCCGTACAGTTGATAATAGCATCATATTCAAGTATTTTTTTCTCGTCTCTCCAGAGTGCAGGAACGAATTAATGGCTTTTCAATTAATTTAAATGAAGAAAATTAATTTGTTATACGAGTAAATTGAGTTATGAGCTAACTCCTGGAATGGATTAAACTCGTAAGTCAAGGTTCCACTGTACATACTTTTAGAAAATTAATTTGTTATACGAGTAAATTGAGTTATGAGCTAACTCCTGGAATGGATTAAACTCGTAAGTCAAGGTTCCACTGTACATACTTTTAGAAAATTAATTTGTTATACGAGTAAATTGAGTTATGAACTAACTCCTGGAATGGATTAAACTCGTAAGTCAAGGTTCCACTGTACATACTTTTCACCTCTCACCCTACATTAAGACCATTAAGACTACAAATATTTTAAGGTAAGTAACGAGTGTACTGTATATGCATTTTATCACTCTAGGGCGCTTTAAGCATTGTAGTATATTATGTGTGGATGGGATGGCCAGGAGGGCTACCATACCTACCCGCACCTAACTTCTTACAATAAATACTACTTACCTTTTGCCCTACATTAAGACTACAGATATTTTGAGGCAAATAATGAGTGTACTGTGTGTGTATTTTACTTTTTATTGTATTTTAATGCCTTGTTCTATTTTATCTATTTAATGCCTTGTTCTATTTTATCTGGCATTTATATTCATTTATAAGTGGAAAAAATGGCGTTCTGCTTCCTGGCAATGTCTGCTTTGCGGCAGTATCCTGGAACCAAACCTGCCGTATAAGTGGGGCCCTACTGTACTGTTATATTCTTGGTGGTGCTCAGAACAGTTTTTGAATGACTTGCTGTGTAATAAAGACATTTATTTTTGGAAGGGTATTGATTGTCATTGCCATGGGGAAGTGGAACAGAATTCTTCCTCCATAAGCCATGCATGTCATAAGAGGCAACTGAAATGCCAGGAGCAAGGGGCTAGTAATCCTTTCTCCTGTATACATTACTAAATTTAAAAAGAAACTTTTTTTATATTTATATTTTTTAGGTCACCCTGCCTTGGTGGGATATGGCTGGTTTGTTAAAAAAAATAAAAAAATTGTCACTATGGTTTAACCCTTTGACTGTTTCCGACGTATAAATACGTCTTGCGAGCCAATGTTTCTGACGTATTTATACGCATAAATTCTAGCAATTTATGCGTATAAATACGTCAGAAACATTGGCTCGCAAGACGTATTTATACGTCGGAAACAGTCAAAGGGTTAAACCATAGTGACAATTTTTTTTATTTTTTTTTAACAAACCAGCCATATCCCACCAAGGCAGGGTGACCTAAAAAATATAAATATAAAAAAAGTTTCTTTTTAAATTTAGTAATGTATACAGGAGAAAGGATTACTAGCCCCTTGCTCCTGGCATTTCAGTTGCCTCTTATGACATGCATGGCTTATGGAGGAAGAATTCTGTTCCACTTCCCCATGGCAATGACAATCAATACCCTTCCAAAAATAAATGTCTTTATTACACAGCAAGTCATTCAAAAACTGTTCTGAGCACCACCAAGAATATAACAGTACAGTAGGGCCCCACTTATACGGCAGGTTTGGTTCCAGGATACTGCCGCAAAGCAGACATTGCCAGGAAGCAGAACGCCATTTTTTCCACTTATAAATGAATATAAATGCCAGATAAAATAGACTTCCAGCAGGCATGCGTGAGCGTGTTTGATAGGAGTGAATGGAGACAAATGGTTTTTAATACTTGACGTGCTGTTGGAGTGTGAGCAAAGTAACATTTATGAAGGGATTCAGGGAAACCGGCAGGCCGGACTTGAGTCCTGGAGATGGGAAGTACAGTGCCTGCACTCTGAAGGAGGGGTGTTAATGTTGCAGTTTAAAAACTGTAGTGTAAAGCACCCTTCTGGCAAGACAGTGATGGAGTGAATGATGGTGAAAGTTTTTCTTTTTCGGGCCACCCTGCCTTGGTGGGAATCGGCCGGTGTGATAATAAAATAAAATAAAAATTCTAGCAGCTTCAAATCAAGCAGGAGAAAGCTGGTAGGCCCACATGTGAGAGAATGGGTCTCCATGGTCAGTGTGCACCATATAAAAAAAATCGGGGAGCCAGTGGTGCATTGTGGGAATGCCATTTCAGTTGTCATTTTTCAGCATGTCTAGCAGTAAGAAATATGTGATTCCCCAGCAAATCTGGGACTCTTCTCTTCCCAAGTGATGCTCTAACACAGATGGAAGTGTCAGTGAAGATCAATTTCATGATTTGGAGGAGTTTGAGACCAAAAGCAATGGAGGAGGAGGAGGGGGAGGAGGGGAGGAAGAGGAGGAGGAGGAGGAGGAGGAGGAGGGAAGGAAGAGGAGGAGGAGGAGGAGGAGGAGGAGGAGGAGGAGGAGGAGAAGAGGAGGAGGAGGAGGAGGAGGAGGAGGAGGAGGAGGAGGAAGAAGAAGATGTAATAATATTGTTCCCTTGAAGCAAGGAAAAAAAAAGTCCACCCCATGACAGTGACAAGATAAGGGGAGATAACATCTGATAAGAGCTGACTTTGATGAGCATAAAGGAGGGTAATATTACATGACCATTGCCCTCCCTTTGTTTTTGCTGGTACACAAACATTTCTGTCTGTCTATTTGTCTGTCTGTCAAGCTCCCTGTCTGTCCATCTAGCTCTCTGTCTCAGAGAGAGCCACAAGACTGTGTCATCACGTTTACTCACATCTTCAAGCAGAGTATAGCACTTTGTCTGGATTTCTTGGGTTATCCTAGGTAATTTACACTATGTATACTTGTATTTATGTGTACTTGTGAGACAGAGATAGGCAGACAGATAGAAAGAGAGACAGATTGAAAGATATAGAATGAGGGAGAAAGATAATTAGATAGAATGGAGGAGGGGAAGCAGCATCCGACCCCATTGTTTTGACAGGCGGTAGGGGTAGTGACTAATGAGACAATATGTCACTTTGACAGCTGCCGACTTCTGACTCAAAACAATTATAAGCCACACACTCGCACACAAGACAAGGAGGAGGAGAAGGAGGAGGAGGAGGAGGAGGAGGAGGAGGAGGAGGAGGAGGAGGAGGAGGAGGAGGAGGAGGAGAAGGAGGATGAGAAGGAGGAGGAGGAGGAGGAGGATGATTGTTTGTTTGTTTTTGTAAACAAGTTTTGTAAACAATATATTGATAATTATGTTTGTGTGCTTATTGTGTTGTATACAACGAGTGTATATATATACATTGCACCTTACTTTGGTCTCATAGGCCACATAAGTTATGTGAAAAAATAAAATAGTGAAAAAAACAAAAAACCTTCAATTACAAGTAAACTAAAGTTTACCGGGTGAGCGGCAGTCGCCGCTGTTGCCATACGCGGCTCATTTTCTGCAAACTTCACGGCTCTATATCTCGGTAAGTACCGATGGCAAAAATTTTTTTTTGGGACTAAAACACTCAGAAAAATAATCTTAACATTTTCATAAGAAAAAATAATTTTTTTTTTTGAATATTTGGCGACATAGAATGACAGTTTCAGAGAGGGGCCTGAAACAGTCAAAGGGTTAACAAGAGGTTAGTATCTGGATTGATCTCTGCATTCATGAGTGAAAAGTGGGAAGAATGTTAGTATGTAGATGGACGAAGGATAAGAGAAATTAAATGAGAAATAATAACAGGTAGACAAAATATAGCAGGTATAACTAGTGAAAAAAAATTATGAAAACAAAACTGGTATAACTACTATCAAAAATGACTGAGAATTAAAACAATGTCCGGAGTAAAAACTCCAATTCAGTTACTTTTTTGTTTTTTACTGTATTGGCTGTCTCCCACTGAGGCAGGGTGACCTAAAAAAAAAAGTTTTTCTTCTTACATTTAGTAATTTATACAGAGAAGGGGGTTTACTAGCCCCTTGTTCCTGGCATTTTACTTGCCTCTTATGACACACATGGCTTATGGAGGAAGAATTTTTTCCCACTTCCTCATGGATCATCTAGTTATTTATAATACGATATTAACCCGTAAACGGTCCAAGCAGATCTACGTTCATGTGTAGTGCTACAAAAGTAGATCTACGTTTTTTTTTTACATATTTTCAAATATAACAAAAAAAAAAAGTAGATCAAAGTTTTTTTACACATTTTCAAATGTAAAAAACAAAAAGAAGATCTACATTTTTTACATACTTTCAGATGTTGAAAAAACATATATATACGTTTGGACCATTTACGGGTTAAGGATAGGAATAAAATTTAGCACCTGATATTGCATAAATTCTTGACATAAACTACTAACAATAGACTACAAAATAATGTACAGTAGACTGTTATATAACCTTTACCATGTTTTCTTAATTACACGGTTGCAACATTGGAGCATATTTTCATGTAACGCTTGGTAAAATTCAACTAACATGGTTACACTTGTGGGTGGGGAAAAAAATGGAGCACTGCGAGATGGACTGCAGGATTTTCCCCCCTCCGTCTAGTGGGCTCTCAGGCAATCTGCCTGTGGGTCAGGCCATTGTTTTTGTGGGGGAGGCCTAGCTTCCTCCCCTGTCACCCCAGTCCCAGTGCTCCGTTCATACACGTCCTGTACGATTCCCAGATCTGCGTTTGTGAAATGGGTTTTGGTCTTTTCATTACCATATCTTGTATCTGTGAATCAACCTTGACACACAAGAGGCATGTGAGTGATGCAGGAAGTGGCATGAAAAAGTTTAAGCATTTAAGTCTTGGATTTATGAAGAAAATCGAGATATTACACAAGCTTATTTTTTCTTATGATAGAGAATCTTTTCCTGATGGTAATGATACCAAAAGTACAAAATTTAATGGAAAACTTATGGAATTAGGCTCTTGTGAAGTTAGTGGTCTTGGCAATATATTCGCATCGACGATTTTGCCCAATTTGAGCCCTATTTTCAGCCAATTCCATAGTTTCACTTGACCAAACTTGGCTATTTCTTTAGAACTTCATTTGTTCTATTGATTGAGTTCAAGAAACTACCCATTTACCAATTTCAACTACCCAATAAAGTGGTCAGAAATTGGCAATTTGGCCAATTTCACGCAATTTTCAAAAGATGCAATTTCAAAATCGGGTCCAGAATAAACAATGCAGACATTCCTGGCACTAAAATAACATTATATCTGTTCATTAGTCACATCTCCAGGCCCCTCTTATTTTACTCTTGCTTTCCATTTTGAATTTTTATTCACAAAAAAATAGAAGATTTACAGTTATGGAGACTACTGCATTATTATGTGATTGTATAAATAATGTCAAACCATTTGTGACTAAGTATTAGATTGGTAAGTTGGACACGTATTGGACGGTGACATCATTTGTTTACTCTTGAACATTGGCAAAAAACAAACATTTCCGTTACTTTGAGCTCAATTTCAAGGTACTTTTCATCGCGAAACCAGTCAAAATCATCTCTATTTCTGTAATATATATTCCATTCTATCAAATGAGACCAAGAAAATGAGAATACACCTCAAAGTCGTTGTTTTAATCCAAAAACACGATTGGAGGTTTTTTCTCATTATGCACTGCATGCCACAGGATTTTTTTTATACTGCACACACTGACCATGCAGACCCATTCTCTCACATGTAGGTCTACCAACTTTCTCCTGCTAGATTTGAGGCCACTGGCTTGTAAGCCATACCTATATGTCACTGACAGTGAAAGGGTTAAATGTGGTTCATGTGTGGTGGGCATGGCGAGAGCTTATGGCCTAGTGAAGCATTGGTTCGTACAGTTAAAAAGAATGAAGGAAATATATTGGCTTGTGCAATAAGCTAGGTTGTCATCTGAAAAGTATGACACATAGATCACAACTACCTGAATAAACTGACTGACTTGAATGACTGAGTTGAATGACTTATTTGTTTCATTGATTGATTTGACTTATTGTTTGACTTGATTTACTGACTTATTGATTTGACTGGACTGACTGACTTTATTTACTGACTTGACTGACTAATTGTACTGACTTGACTTACTGACTGACTTGGTTTACTGACAGACTTGACTGACTGACTCCCTCCCTGTCTTCACTCTGTTCAGAATTGACATATACCATCAACCACAATATAAGGTAAGAAATATTTTTGTAACATTTATAGCCTTAAGCAGTGCATTAAGCATAGTAATATATAACGATAATGAACAACCATTACATTACCATTTTTATTTTTGTAAGATTTGGAGATTAAAAAAAAAGAAAAGCAGTTGTTTGGCATTTTTTGGGTCCCAGGAACATAATCATATTTTTCCCATAAGTTCTGAATTTTATCTAACACAGATTCATATAACAGTCTACTGTATACAGTTCTGTACTAAACAAAACAGGGAACTTTTAGTAAGCTTAAATAACTATGAGGTAGAGTATTATTTATAGTACAGTGGAACCTCAAAAACTGAACGTATCACATATCGAACGTTTCGAAAATAGGACCATTTTTTCGGGCAAACTGTGTCCCTATTATCGAACGCGCCCCTATTTTCGGACCGCCGGGTACGGGACCTGTCTGCCGGCCCGCTCTGTCCGCGTCCCCGCGCAGGCGCCGTGAGCAGTCTAGCTTTGTTTATGCTTGAGTGAACACTTACCTGCGCTCTCATTCATGCATTTTACGATTATTTCGTTGTGTTTAGTGCTTGTGGGACTGTGAAATAAGCTGCCATGGGCCCAAAGGAACTTGCTAGTGGAACCCCTGTGGTAAAGAAAGTGAGAAACACCATAGATGTGAAGAAGGAAATAATACAGAAGTATGAGAGTGGTGTGAGACTTGTTTAGCTTGCCAGGATGTATGGGAAAAACAAGTCGACCATCGGTTCTATCCTGTCAAAGAAAGAACAAATCAAGGAAGCTGATGTTGTGAAAGGTGTTAATATGCTAACCAAAAAAAGACCACAAATAGTTGAAGAGGTTGAGAAGTTGTTGCTGGTGTGGATCAAGGATAAAGAGATTGCAGGTGATAGTGTTTCAGAGACAATTATTTGCGAAAAGGCAAGGAAGTTGCATACCGATCTGGTACAGAAAACTCCTGGAACCAGTGCTGATAGTGAATTTAAGGCCAGCAGAGGCTGGTTTGACAGATTTAAGAAGCGTAGTGGCATACACAATGTTGTAAGACATGGTGAGGCAGCCTGTTCAGACAAATGGGCAGCTGAGAAGTTTGTACAGGAGTTTAAGGGGTACATAGACAGTGAAGAATTGAAACCTGAACAAGTGTTTAATTGTGACGAAACAGGCCTGTTTTGGAAGAAAATGCCAAAAAGGACCTTCATCACACAGGAGGAAAAGGCACTGCCAGGACACAAGCCTATGAAAGACAGGCTTACTCTTTTGTTCTGTACTAATGCTAGTGGTGATTTTAAAGTGAAGCCTTTACTTGTGTATCATTCAGAAAATCCCAGAGTGTTTAAGAAAAACAATGTCTTTAAGAACAAGTTATGTGTCTTGTGGAAAGCTAATCATAAGGCATGGGTCACAAGACAAATTTTCAAAGAGTGGGTCCATTAAGTGTTTGGCCCCAGTGTGAAAAAATACCTCCAGGAAAAGAAATTGCCACTCAAGTGCCTCCTGTTAACCCTTTGAGGGTCGACAGGCCCTCTCCGAAACTCGTTCTCAGGGTCGGCCAAATTTAAAAAAAAAAAAAAATTATTTTCTCTTATGAAAAGATAGAGAATCTTTTCCCGATCATAACGACACCAAAAGTTTGAAATTTGATAGAAAACTTACGGAATTATGCTCTCGCAAAGTTAGCGGTCTCGGCGATGTTTACGGATCGGCGATTTTGCCCACTTTGAGCCCCATTTTCGGCCAATTTCACTGTACTAGTCGACAAAAAACATGAATATTTCGCTAGAACTCCATTTTTTCTATCGAATGGGTGCAAGAAACCACCCATTTATAAATTCAACTATCCAGTACAGTGGTCAGAATTTAGCAGTTTTGCCAATTTCACACAAATTTCAAAAGATGCCAATTTCGGAATAGGGTCCAGAATAAACAAGAAAGACATTCCTGGCACTAAAATGACATTTCCTCTAGTCATTAGTCACGTCTCAAGGCCCCTCTTATATTCTTTTGCTTTCCACTTTGAATTTTTATTCTCACAAAAAATATAAGATTTACTGTTATGCAGACTACTGCATTAGTGTAAAAAATGGTATAAATATTATTGGTGCACTTGTGAAAGAATATTAGACTCACCAGTTGACGTGTATTGCACGCTTGGCACGATTTGTTTACTTTTGAAGTTTGGTAAAAATCGAACATTTCTGCTACTTTGAGCTCAATTTCAAGGCACCTTTCATTGTAAAACCAGTCAAAATCATCTCAATTTCAGTAATATGTCTTCCATTCTATAAAATGAGACCAAGAAAACTAGAATACAACAATAAATACTATACGAAAATACACTGCAAAGTCGCTGATTTATTAAAAAAAAATGGAAAAAGTTTTTTTTTTCTCATTATGCACCGTGTGCTGCAGGATTTTTTTTTAGACTGTGCACACTGACCACATAGACCCATTCTTTCATATGAAGGCCTACCAGCTTTCTCCCACTAGATTTGAGGTCGCTAGAATTTATGAGTACTAGTACGTCAAAAACCCCTACGCGTAAGACGTACTAGTACGACGAAAACCCTCAAAGGGTTAATGGACAATGCTCCTGCTCATCCTCCAAACTTATTAGACCTCTTGTCTAAGGACTTCAGTTTTATAAAAGTGAAGTTCTTGTCTCCTAACACCACTCCTCTCCTCCAGCCCATGGGCCAGCAGGTCATTTCTAACTTCAAAAAACTCTACACAAAAGCATTGTTTGAAAAGTGCTTTGAAGTGACCACAGACACTTAGTTGACCCTAAGAGAGTTCTGGAGGAATCACTTCAACATCTACAGCTCCATAAGCCTTATAGGTAAGGCTTGGGAGGGAGTGACTTCCAGGACTTTGAACTCTGCTTGGAGACAATTGTGGCCAGATTGTGTCCAAAAGAGGGATTTTGAAGGGTTTGAGGCTGACCCTGACCCAGCTCACCCTGTGCCTGTTGTGGGCTCTATTGTGGTATTGGGGAACACCCTGGGGTTGAAGGTGAGTGGTGAGGATGTGGAAGAGTTGGTGGAGGACCACAGGGAAGAGCTAACCTCTGAAGAGCTGCAAGAGCTTCATCTGGAACAGTATCAGACCACAGCTGAGGAACTTGCTTCAGAGGAGGAGGAAGAGGGAGTGGAAGTAGATTGTGCCCAAGGGTTAGGCAAGTGAAGAATTGTAGCACCTTCAAATCTAGTGAGAGAAAGTTGGTAGGCCTACATATGAAAGAATGGGTCTATGTGGTCAGTGTGCACAGTATAAAAGAAATCCTGCAGCACACAGTGCTTAATGAGAAAAAAAGAACTTTGACCGTGTTTTTGGTTTAAAACAGCGACTTTGCACTGTATTTTTGTATGGTATTTATGGTTGTATTCTAGTTTTCCTGGTCTCATTTTATAGAATGGAAGAAATATTACAAAAATTGAGATGATTTTGATTGGTTTCACAATGAAAAGTACCTTGAAATTGAGCTCAAACTAGCAGAAATGTTAAATTTTTGCCAAAGTTCAAAAGTAAACAAATCATGCCACGCATCCAATACACATCAAATGGTGAGTCTAATATTCTTTCACAAGTGCACTGATATTATTTATACCATTTCTACACTAATGCAGTAGTCTGCATAACAGTAAATCTTACATTTTTTGTGAGAATAAAAATTCAAAGTGGAAAGCAAAAGAAATGTAAGAGGGGCCTGGGGGACATGAATTATGAACAGAGGAAATGTTATTTTAGTGCCAGGAATGTCTCTCTTATTTATTCTGGACCCTATTTGGAAATTGGCATCTGAAATTTGTGTGAAATTGGCAAAATTGCCAGTTTCTGACCACTTTATTGGATAGTTGAAATCGTAAGTTTTCCATCAAATTTCATACTTTTTGTGTCATTATGATCGGAAAAAGATTATCATTTCATCAGAAAAAAATAATTGTTTTTTTTTTTTTTTCCGAAAAATTTTTAACCCTCAGAACAAGTTTAGGAGAGGGCCTCTCGACCCTGAAAGGGTTAACTGTCCAAACATAGATCTGCGTTCTTACTGCTAGTACTCCAAACGTAGATTGACGTTTTATTTTTCCTGCCTCCAAATTTGGCATGATTGGCCTGAGATGCCGTGTCAGTATAGAATGAGTGTGCAGTACTAAAAAAATCTGGGACCACTTGGTACCTTGTGGGAGCACCAGTTCAATTGAACGCCAGCTAGAGCAAACAGCATGGCAAACACCAGGGATTCACTGTTGCCATGTTGTATTAGCACTCCCCTATGAAGAGGAAAGTGAATTTGACCCTGAGTTTAGTGACTTGGAGGTGGATGTGGCCACAAGTGGTCTGGGAAATATGAAAAACCTGGATAATAACCCATGTGCAACATCCTTTCAATTTTGATACCACTGGTAGTGTCATCCTTCCAGAATGTCCTATCTCCTATGCCCTAAGTAAAGATAAGCAATTCTGGAATGTATAATATGTGTCTGGCAGGCCGGCTGGCGGGGTGTCCGGCTGGCTGGCTGGCCGGTTGGCTGGGTGGGTGGGTGGGTGGGTGGCTGGCTGGCTGACTGACTGACTGACTGACTGACTGACTGACTGACTGACTGACTGACTGACTTTGACTGTCTCTATCTCCTTCTGTATCTATCTATGTCTCTGTCTGTCTGTCTCTGCCTATCTTTGTCTCACAGGTACACATAAATACAGTTATTATACATAGTGTAAATTACCTGGGATAACCCTAAAATAATCCAGAGAAAGTGCTATACTGTGCTTGCAGATATAAGGCATAATAAGCATGACTGGCAAGTAAAACACATTTTCACTTGTTCAGAAATCAGATGTGACACCTCTGCATCTTGTATAACACCTGTTGGTTCATGAGTGGCTCTCTCTGAGACAGAAAGAGACAAGCAGACAGAGGCAGGAAGACAGACAGAGAGATAAGCAGTGACAGAGATAAAGAGAGACAGCTAGACAGACACAAACAGACAGATACAGACAGACATGTTTGTGTGTAACAGTGAAAACAAATAAAGCCAAGGAAGTGCACGATCATCAAATGTCACTCCACTGCTGCACTTTCAGCAGTGGAATGACACTTGTCTTACAACATGCTTCAAGGAGTTTCATATATACTCCAGCATGTTTCAAGTATTGCTTGGACCTATAAATACTTTGTATATATTTCTAGACAATGGTATGTGACCAAGGCAGGTGAAAATGTTCCTCTCTCATTGTGTTTGTGACTATTTGAGTACAATTTCAGTACCTAATATTAGTGTCAAAACAAACATTGGCTATGAAATCACAAGAATTACTACAAATTGTAATTATCGGAACATAAAAATTATATAAACAAAAAAAAAAAAAAAGTTGAGCATCCAGTGCCAACTTTGCTGTCTTATATGTTGGTAAGTACTGACCCTAAATTTTTTTTTGTGATCTTATTACACACAGAAAATTGTCCTCTTTAATTTAAAAAAGATGATTTTTTTTTTTTCAAAATATTCAGAACGCTGGCAGTGGGAACGTAGATCTACATTTAGACAGTTAATGGGTTTGTGCTGTCATCAGCCTTGTTAAGTAATGTTACTTGTTCTTTGAGGCTGGTGACAGTTGCCTGTGCTTCTATGTGGGTATTATTGGCTTGTTCTAGATTGCATACTTTGAGCTCTAGGCCAGTAATTTTGATTAGGTGGAAGACTTGTGTGGTCTTAGTTCTGCATTGGAAATTTGAAGCAGTTTGAGATCTTGGGTTAGCATTTTTATTCTCTTGCCTTGGGCTCTGAAGAATGTGGCGAGCCTTGGGTGTTCTGTAAAGATTGCATCAAATCTGAGGCAGGGGCCATCGTTGTCATATGGGGTAGTGCCTATGTTTGCTGCCATTAGTGAAAAATATAAGAGGATTTATAAAACAGAATCGCTGAAAGTCGGGGTACTGTAAGAACAATTAAGGAACATTTCTTTCAGTATCCATAAAGAATGAAGATTTTATTTCTTTGCAAAGGTTACAGTGTGTAATTACAATTTTGGTTTGTCAGGTACAAAGAAAGCCACTATTGTGCCAGGGCATTTTGGGCCGTCTAAGTACATAATAACTAATTAAATCTAGGCAGGATAAGAGTGGTTAACTTTTTAATAAATCTTTATTGAATCTTAATACTAATATGAGGTAGTCAAGGTGGAGGTTTGTAAGAAGAATAATCTTGAAGTTGCACATAATAAAAACAGTATTATAATTAATGATTCAAACAGTAATATTTCATGGATTGGCAGATTTTTAATAGACTAGAGGTCATATAATATAATTGGGAGAGTTGATTCAAACTGATTAGAAGTTGTTTTGGTTGGTTTGGTTAGTATTGAGAGACGATGATTTTTAAGCATAGTCCTAAATTTATGTGTAGTCAGGGGATCCTTTACCGATTCTGGTCAAGACTATTCGTTATGCTACCACCAGATATCATAAACATTGCTGTAATAAGAGGAAATTAAATTAGATTAGATGGCTAATGTAATTTCTATTTTTCAAGCAGGGGACAAGTCGATACCGTCAAATTACCGCCCAATAAGCCTGACCTCAATTGTAGGCAAATTACTAGAGTCAGTTATAGCTGAGATTATAAGAAGCCATCTCGATAAGCATAGCTTGATTAATGATACTCAGCATGGATTCACGAGAGGCCGTTCTTGTCTAACTAATTTATTAACTTTCTTCAGTAAAGCTTTTGAGGCTGTTGATCACGATAAAGAATTTGATATTATTTACTTAGATTTTAGTAAAGCTTTTGATAGAGTTCCGCACCAAAGACCGTTAAAGAAAGTGGCAGCTCATGGTATTGGGGGAAAAGTGCTCTAGTGGATCGAGTCATGGCTCACAATCAGGAAGCAGAGAGTGTCCATAAATGGGGTTAAATCCAAGTGAGGATCTGTAACAAGTGGCGTTCCACAGGGATCAGTCTTGGGCCCGTTGTTGTTTATAATATATATCAATGATCTTGATGAGGGAATTACTAGTGAAATTAGCAAATTCGCCGATGACACAAAGATAGGTAGGATAATTGATTCAAACATAGATATCAGGGAACTTCAGGAGGATTTAGACAAACTCAATACATGGTCAGCAAAGTGGCAGATGCAGTTCAATGTAGATAAATGCAAGGTTCTGAAGCTCGGGAGTGTCCATAACCCTTATAAGTTAAATAATGTAGAACTTAGCCATACAGATTGTGAAAAGGACTTGGGGGTTATGGTGAGCAGTAACCTTAAATCAAGACAGCAGTGCCTAAGCATACGTAATAGGGCAAATAGATTATTGGGATTTATATCAAGAAGTGTAAGCAACAGAAGTCCACAGGTTAAACTGCAGCTTTATTCATCATTAGTAAGGCCTCACCTAGATTATGCAGCTCAGTTCTGGTCTCCATATTACAGAATGGACATAAATTCGTTAGAAAACATTCAGCGTAGAATGACTAAATTAATACATAGCATTAGAAATCTTCCTTATGAAGAAAGATTGAAGACTCTTAAATTACATTCACTTGTTAGATGAAGAATAAGGGGAGACATGATCGAAGTGTATAAGTAGAAGATAGGTATTAATAAAGGGGATATTAATAAGGTCTTGAGGATATCTCTTCAAGAGAGAACCCGCAGTAATGGATTTAAATTAGACAAGTTTAGATTTAGAAAGGACATAGGAAAGTATTGGTTTGGAAATAGGGAAGTTGATGAGTGGAACAGTCTACTTAGTTGGGTTATTGAGGCTAGGACTTTAGGTAGCTTCAAATTTAGGTTGGATAAATATATGTGTGGGAGGGGTTGGATTTGAGTGGGACTTGGAAATGAGTGGATAGAATTATCAGACCTTATTTCTTGGGGAGCATTGAAAATTGAGTTGGGCAAATGTTTTGTTAGTGGGATGGATTGTAAAGGACCTGCCGAGTATGGGCCAACAGGCCTGCTGCAGTGATCCTCCTTTCTTATGTTCTAAGTGCCAGGTAAACCAGGCTGTGAAGGATATGTGAGCCAGTGACCCCACCAACAGCAGCAGCTTGATTGATGGTGGTCCAAGTCTGGGCTGCCAGGGTAGAAAACTCTTGCTACTGGTCACAAGCACATCATAGGTATATGACACATTTGCTCATAATCACACATTTTCCAGAAAATTAAAGTAATCATCTGCCTTAGATGCAAAATATAACCAAATTTTTATTAGGGCCATTTTATGAGGTTAGTTTATCTCTTGACCTTTCACAAGGCCCTGTAATAATTAAGTGTGTGATCTCTCATGTAACCCCTTCTCCTGTATAAATTACTAATTTTAAAAAGAAACTTTTGTTTTTTCTTTTTGGCCACCCCACATCAGTGGGATACGGCCGGTTTGTTGAAAGAAAGAAGATCTCTCATGTATGTCACTGGGAACCAGCCACAAAGCAACATGAAAGATTAAGTCGTATAGTGATGGGATAAAATGTTTTTCTTGTCTTTGTTGTTAATATTTCTTAAAAAGAATGCTTAATTTGTATGTTAACACAGGGTAGCGTGAAATCAGTTGAGCGTCAGTTGCAAGTGCTTCAGAAGGAGAAGGACCAGATGGAGTCAGAACATACTAAAGTAATCCTCACAAAATCTAGACTGGAGTCACTCTGTCGAGAACTACAAAGACAAAACAAAGTTATTAAGGTATGGATTCACTATGCTTTATTTAATTCATTTTAACTTAACTAATTTAATGCTGCTGTATGACCCTTTCAGGTTTAGCACTTTTATTGATTATAATAATTGACTAATTTACTTGCTTAGTTATTTGAATTTTCCTGCTATTCATCACATGTTGGTAAATATTTTAGAAAAGCGTTTAACAGCTTGTTTTTTAAATAGTCTGGAACTCAAAATAAATTTCTAGCTGATGCAGCAGCTAGCTACTGTATAGAAGAATAAAGGTTTTTCCCCCACGTCATGTGCTTTTGCTTTATGCAAATTCGATTTTATACGGTGACAAAATTTCTACCAATAATCCACTATGTATGGTATAAAGTTGCTCCTATGTGATCACCCAAACCCAGCATTATTTGATTCTATAACAGTGTCTCCTTAGCCCTTTGAGGATCCCTCCCAGGCTTTGAAGGCTGGGTTCAAGTTGTAGTACTGTGTCATGAGTTTAGCTCACTCAGTTAAGCTGTGAGCAGCAAATTTGGGCCTAGAGACGAGAGAATGCATCTATATAAAACAAAGAGAGAGGAAATCCCCAAAAAGAAAATACTTTCATCATTATTCAACACTTTCACCTCACTCACACATAATCACTGTTTTTGCAGAGGTGCCCAGAATACAACAGTTTAGAAGTATATACGTATAAAAATACACAATATACCCCTCCAAACTGCCAATATCCCAAACCCCTCCTTTAGAGTGCAGGCATTGTACTTTCCATTTCCAGGACTCAAGTCCGGTTATATAAAATAACCGGTTTCCCTGAATCCCTTCACTAAATATTACCCTGCTCACACTCCAGCAGATCGTCAGGTCCCAAATACCATTTGTTTCCATTCACTCCTATCTAACATACTCATGCACGCTTGCTGGAAGTCCAAACCCCTCGCCCACAACACCTCCTTTACCCCCTCCCTCCAATCTTTTCGAGGGCGAACCCTACCCCACCTTCCATCCCCTACAGATTTATATGCTCTCCATGTCATTCTACTTTGATTCATTCTCTCTAAATGACCAAACCACCTCAACAAACCCTCTTCAGCCCTCTGACTAATATTTTTATTAACTCCACACCTTCTCCTAATTTCCACACTCCGAATTTTCTGCATAATATTTACACCACACATTGCCCTTAGACGTGACATCTCCACTGCCTCCAACCGCCTCCTTGCTGCAGCATTTACAACCCAAGCTTCACATCCATGTAAGAGTGTTGGTACTACTATATTTTCATACTTTCTCTTCTTTGCCTTCATAGATAACATTTTTTGCCTCCACATATACCTCAATGCACCACTCACCTTTTTTCCTTCATCAATTCTATGATTAACCTCATCCTCCATAAATCCATCTGCTGACACATCAACTCCCAAATATCTGAAAACATTCACTTCTTCCATACTCCTCCTCCCAAATTTGATATCCAATTTTTCTTTATCTAAATCATTTGGTACTCTCATCACCTTACTCTTTTCTATGTTCACTTTTAACCCCTTTAGGGTCCAAGGCCCAAATCTGAAGTGGTGCCCTAGTGTCCAAGAATTTTCAAAAAAAAATTTGTTATTTTTTCTTATGAAATGGTAGAGAATCTTTTTGTGAAGGTAATAAAACAAAAAGTACGAAATTTGATGGAAAATTGGCGAAAATATGCTCTCGCGAATTTTGATGTGTCAGCGATATTTACGAATCGGCGATCTTGCCGACTTTGACTCCCATTTTAGGCCAATTACATTATTCCAGTCAACCAAATTCTTAGCTATTTCACTAGTATTACTTCTATTCTATCGATTGAGCACAAGAAATCGCCAAGTCAACTGTTTCAACTACAAATTAAAGTGATCGGAAATTGTTTATTTGGCCAATTTAACACAAAGTTCAAAATATTCCAATTTCAAAATAGGGTCCAGAATAAACAATGTAGGTATTCCTGGAACTAAACTAACATTTCCTCTGTTCATTAGTTACGTTTTGAGGCTTTACAAATAAATTCCATTTTGATTTTTTATTCACATAATGAATTTTTATTCACACCAAAAAATAGAAGATTTACTGTTATGCAATACTGTAATAATTGTATAAATATCATCACCATATTTGTGAATGCATATTAGACCCACCAGCTGGCGTGCATTAGACATAAGAACATAAGAACGAAGGAACACTGCAGAAGGCCTACTGGCCCATGTGAGGCAGGTCCAAGTCTCCTACTGGCTTAAGCCAATGCACCCAACCTAGTCAGGTCAGGTCACATTGACTTAAGGGAGGAACACAGCAACCGACCTGGTAGCACAAGCTATCAGGTCCAACTCACACCCACCCACATCCACTCATGTATTTATCCAACCTATTTTTAAAGCTACACAACGTTCTGGCCTCTATAACTGTACTCGAGAGTTTGTTCCACTCATCCACAACTCTATTACCAAACCAGTACTTTCCTATATCCGTCCTGAATCTGAATTTTTCCAACTTAAAACCATTGCTGCAAGTCCTATCTAGGCTAGATATTTTCAGCACACTATTTACATCCCCTTTATTTATTCCTGTCTTCCATTTATACACCTCAATCATATCCCCCCTAATTCTACGTCTTTCTAGAGAGTGCAGATTCAGGGCCCTTAGTCTATCCTCATAGGGAAGGTTCCTGATACATGGGATCAACTTTGTCATCCTTCTTTGTACATTTTCCAGAGAATTTATATCCATTCTGTAATACGGTGACCAAAACTGTGCAGCATAATCTAAATGAGGCCTAACCAAGGATGTATAGAGTTGAAGAACAACCTGAGGACTCCTATTATTTATGCTTCTTGATATGAAGCCAAGGATTCTATTAGCTTTATTGCGAACACTTATGCACTGTTGTCTTGGTTTCAGATTACTGCTAACCAGAACTCCTAAATCTTTTTCGCAATCCGTAATATTAAGATCTACATTATTTAGTTTATATGTGGCATGGTTATTGTCCTGTCCAACATTTAGAACTTTGCATTTGTCTATATTAAACTGCATCTGCCACTTCTCCGACCACTGCATCAGTCTATTCAAATCTTCCTGGAGTGCTCGAATGTCCTCGTCAGAATGAATTCGACGGCCTATTTTGGTGTCATCGGCAAACTTGCCGATGTCGCTCTTTATGCCCTCATCTATGTCGTTTATGTAGATTGTGAACAGCAGGGGGCCCAACACCGACCCCTGTGGAACACCGCTCGTGACGCTTCCCTACTTTGATTTCTCCCCATTTATGCAAACTCTCTGCTGCCTATTTGTCAACCATGCCTCTATCCAGGAAAAAATTTCTCCTCCTATTCCATGTGCCTTAATTTTCCTCAATAGTCTCTGATGTGGGACCCTGTCAAAAGCCTTACTGAAGTCCATATACACAATATCATATTCATTACCATGATCTACCTCCTCAAATACCTTAGTGAAAAAAGTTAATAAATTCGTAAGGCAGGAACGCCCCTTTGCCCCTTTGTAAAACCATGCTGAGATTCGTTGATTAATTTATGCTTTTCAAGGTGGCTACGAACTGCCTCGGCAATTATTGATTCCATAAATTTTCCCACTATGGAGGTTAGGCTTATTGGTCTATAGTTCGAAGCTAAGGACCTGTCACCTGTTTTGAAAATAGGTATCACATTTGCCATTTTCCACTTATCTGGCACCATGCCAGTTTGTAGTGATATGTTGAAAAGATTAGCCAAAGGTGTGCTAAGCTCCTCTTTACATTCCTTTAGAACCCTTTCATACAGTTCATCAGGGCCTGGGGATTTGTTAGGTTTTAATTTATCTATTTGCCTAAGGACCATGTCACTTGTGACTCTAATCGTGCACAGTTTATTATCGTCCTGTTCTACATAATTTATCATTACTGGAATATCGCTGGTATCCTCCTGTGTAAAAACTGAGAGGAAGTATGTGTTAAAAATTCTACACATTTCCTTATCACTGTCAGTGAGCTGACCCGAGGAACTTTTGAGTGGGCCTATCTTGTCCCTGATCTTACTTCTGTATACCTGAAAGAATCCTTTTGGGTTAGTCTTCGATTTTCTTGCAACTTTAACCTCATAATCTCTTTTTGCTTTTCTAATTCCCTTTTTTATTTCTCTCTTTAACTGAATACTATATCGATTTCTTAATTCCCCCTCTCCTCTTTTGATTTGTCTATATATGCCTCTCTTTTGACCAGTCGGATATTTTAATCTATTGTTCATCCATTTAGGATCATTTTTGTTTGATCTGATTTCCCTATTTGGAACATAATTTGACTGAGCAGCTAGAACTATGCCCTGGAAAGCATCATATCGGCAACCATCACCACCTACCTGACCCTTAGTCAGGTCATTCCAGTTCAGCCCACCTAAGTAATTTTTCAGTCCTATGAAATCAGCCAAGCGAAAGTCAGGGACGGAGACTTGATTGCCATTATTAGGGGAATTCCATGATATATTAAAACTGAGTGATTTGTGATCACTTTCCCCAAGCTCATCATTAACCTCAAGATTATTAATTAGTGTTTCCCTACTGGCAAGAACCAAGTCAAGGAGGTTATTTCCCCTAGTTGGCTCTGTCACAAACTGTTTTAAAAAACAATCCTGGATCGTATCAAGAAAGTCACCTGACTCTAAATTTCCTGTCAAATTGCTCCAGTCAATCCGTCTATAGTTGAAATCTCCCATTAGCACAACATTTTCGTATGTAGATGCCTTACGAATTTCGTCCCATAGAAGTTTACTGCACTCCCTATCAAGATTTGGGGCCCTGTAAATCACACCCAAAATTAGTTTTTCTCGGCCCTTGAGAAGCTGTAACCAAACAGATTCAGTGGCTGACGCTTCTAATTTAATATCTTGTCTAACACAACAATTTAAATTGTCTCTGACATACATCGCTACTCCACCACCTTTCCTGTTGACCCTGTCAGTGTGGAATAATTTATAGCCTTGTATGTGACATTCAGAGGGCATCTCTCTATCTTTCAGATTGAGCCAGGTCTCTGTTATAGCAATAATATCTATGTTTCCTGCACTTGCAATTAATCTTAGCTCATCGTGTGAGGTCGTTTGTTTACTCTTGAATATCGGCAAAAAATTAACATTTCTGCTACTTTGAGCTCAGTTTCAAGCCATTTCCAGTGCTAAAACCAATCAAAATTATCTCTATTTCTGTAATATGTCTTCCATTCTATCAAATGAGACCAAGAAATCGCAAATACAACTATAAAAAACATATGAAAAAACACTGCAAAGTCGCTGTTTTAATTGAAAAATCATGATTTCAGTTTTTTTTCTCTCATTATACACAGTGTGCTGCAGGATCTGTTTTATGTGGTGCACACATACCACATAGATGTATTCTCTCATATCTAGGCCCAAATGTACCACTCACAGTTTATCAGAGTGAGCTGAGCTCATGATGTACATCTACGGTTTGGACCCTGAACGTAAAGCCGTAGATCTACGGGACGGACCCTGAGAGGGTTAACTTTCTACCTTTACACACACTCCCAGATTTGTCCACTAACCTTTGCAATTTTTCTTTAGAATCTCCCATAAGCACAGTATCATCAGCAAAAAGTAACTCTGTCACTTCCCATTTTGTATTTAATTCCCCATAATTTAATCCCACTCCTCTCCCGAATACCCTAGCATTTACTTCTTTTACAACCCCATCTATAAATATATTAAACAACCATGGTGACATTACACATCCCTGTCTAAGACCTACTTTTACTGGGAAGTAGTCTCCCTCTCTTCTACACACCCTAACCTGAGCCTCACCATCCTCATAAAAACTCTTTAGAGCATTTAGTAACTTACCACCTATTCCATATACGTACTTGCAACATCTGGCACACTGCTTCCCTATCCACTCTATCATGTGCCTTTTCTAAATCCATAAATGCAATAAAAACTTCCCTGCCTTTATCTAAATACTGCTCACATATATGCTTCAATGTAAACACTTGATCTACACATCCCCTACCCACTCTAAAACCTCCTTGCTCATCCGCAATTCTCCATTATGTCTTAGGTCTAATTCTTTCAATAATAACCCTACCGTACACTTTTCCTGGTATACTCGGTAAACTTATTCCTCTATAATTTTTACAATCTCTTTTGTCCCCCTTCGCTTTATATAAAGGGACTATACACACTCTCCGTCAATCCCTAGGTACCTTCCCCTCTTTCATACATTTATTAAACAAAAATACCAACCACTCCAACACTGTGCCCATCCCCTGCTTTTAACATTTCTGTCATGATCCCGTCAGTTCCAGCTGCTTTACCCCCTTTCATTCTATGTAATGCCTCATGCACCTCCCCTACACTCACATCCTGCTCTTCTTCACTCCTAAAAGATGGTATACCTCCCTGGCCAGTGCATGAAATTACCGCCTCCCTTTCTTCGTCGACATTTAAAAGTTCCTCCATCTCCCTATCTACTAACTTCCCTTCTCTGTTTTTAACTGACAAATCCATTTGTTCCCTAGGCTTTCTTGACTTGTTTAACTCACTCCAAAATTTTTTCTTATTTTCATTAAAATTTCTTGACAGTACCTATCCCACTCTATAATCTGCTCTCCTTTTGCACTCTCTCACTATATAAAACATATATAAAGCAAATTCTGCAGCACACAGTGCATAATGAGGAAAAAACTGCAACCATGTGTTTGGATTAAAACATTGACTTAGCGGTGTATTTTCATATGTTTTTTACAGATGTATTTGCATTTTCATGGTTTCATTTGATGGAATGGAAGATATGTTACAGAAATAGAGATGATTTTGATTGGTTTTAGTACTCAAAATAGCTTGAAATTGAGCTGAAAGTAGTGGAAATGTTTGATTTTTGCCAATGCTCAAGAGTAAACAGATCTCATCATGCATCCAATACATGTCAGCATGTTGGTCTAATGTGCATTCATGAATTTGCTGATATTATTTATGCAATTATTACAGTACTGCATAACAGTAAAAATTCTATCTTTTGGTGTGAATAAAAATTCTTTGTGAATAAAAAATTAAAATGGAATTCAAGTGTGAAGCCTGGAAATGTAACTAATAAACAGAGGAAATGTTATTTTAGTGCCAGGAATGCCTGGATTGTTTATTGTGGATCCTATTTTGAAATTTGAATATTTTGAACTTAGTGTGAAATTGGCCAAATTACAAATTTCTGATCACTAGTGGAAAGTTGAAATAGTTGATTGGGTGATTTCTTGTGCTCAGTAGATACAATAGAAGGTTAAGAATTTGGTCTAATGGAACAGTATAATTGTACACTGATTTATGTTGAATTAAGTCCCCACAAAGGAGGTTCCTTGATGCTGGGGAGAGGGTCTTGATTCTAGGAATTGGGCTTGTCCTTTCCTTCACTGAACTGAACCTGATTGTCTTCAATTCCCTCAAATGCTGCATCACCCCTATGAATTTAGCACTTCTAAGCATAATTCAGTAATGATATAAGAATGAAACAAGAGAAAGAAAACAGGTACAGGAGGGCCTTGCAATGGGCTAGTAACCCCTTTTCCCGTATAGCTTACTTAAAAAAAAAAAAAAAGAAAACCATCAAAAGTGGGATGTTTGAATGTGTCTGGATATAGTGCAAATGATAAGAAAGAGATGATTGTGGATGTTATGAATGAAAAGAAGCTGGATGTCTTGGCTGTAAGTGAAACAAAGCTGAAGGGAGTAGGAGAGTTTCAGTGGGGAGAAATAAATGGGATTAGGTCAGGGGTTTCAAATAGAGTTAGAGCTAAGGAAGGAGTAGCAATAATGTTGAAGGATAAATTATTGCAGGGAAAAAGAGGGAATACAAATGTATAAATTCAAGGATTATATGTAGTAAAATAAGGGTTGGATGTGAAAAGTGGGTTTTAGTAAGTGTTTATGTTTGTACCTGGAGAAGAGAGAAGCACAGTGGAACCTTGACTTACGAGTTTAATCTGTTCCGTGACTTAGCTTGTAACTCAATTTGCTCGTATATCAAATCAATTTTCCTCATTTATATTAATTGACGTGCCATTAATCCATTCCGGCGGAATTCCTGCTCAAGGGAAGCAGGACAAAATACTGCAATATGACGCTAATATCAACTCGACAACGTATTTATCTATCACAATTCATCTAATATGACATAATAAACAATATAAATAACATAGAAACATGATATATACTCTAGAATGAATAAAATGTGTCATGTGACTAATGGTGGTGATGGCGGCCATTCCCGCTCCCGCTCTGACTACGTATATCTTCTCAGGCTCTTATTATGAGAGAAAATGGAGTGTTTGTGAGGCTAACTGCACTAGATCACTAGTTTCATAAGGAAAACACTGAAACAATGTATTTATAAATAAGAAATATTGTATAAAAACATAATAGAGAATGTAAAGAAATAAACTAGTTTTATAAAGTGTACGTATGCTGGCGGAGATGGAAGATAGGCTACTTGGTACTAGCTCGTACTGCCTCACAAACAACCCACAAACCTTGGTGGTTTGTCTATGATTTCATGCTGTAATTCTGTGGACATCATCGTCTTTTTCTTCTCAGCACTGTCCTTTGCACTTACATTCTTAGGACCCATGGTTAGAAAAAGTAATTTGGCAATAATAATTTGAGAAATGCTTCCACGGTGACATAAACACATGCACCTCTCAGCTGATGTTGTGGCATTTGCTGCGCCAACCAGTGGCAGTGTTCTGTAGCTTGCTCATTATTGTTATTATTATTATTCTTTCTTTCAACGCACCAGCCGTATCCCACCGAGGTGGGGTGGCCCAAAAGGAAAAAAACAAAAGTTTCTCCTTTCAAACTTAGTAATATATACAGGAGAAGGGGTCACTAGCCCGTTGCTCCCGGCATTTTAGTCGCCTCTTACGACATGTATGGCTTACGGAGGAAGAATTCTGTTCCACTTCCCCATGGAGATAAGAGGAAATAAACAAGAACAAGAACTAGCAAGAAAATAGAAGAAAACTCAGAGGGGTATATATATATATATATATATATATATATATATATTTTTTTTTTTTTTTTTTTTTTTTTTTATTATCACACCGGCCGATTCCCACCAAGGCAGGGTGGCCCGAAAAAGAAAAACTTTCACCATCATTCACTCCATCACTGTCTTGCCAGAAGGGTGCTTTACACTACAGTTTTTAAACTGCAACATTAACACCCCTCCTTCAGAGTGCAGGCACTGTACTTCCCATCTCCAGGACTCAAGTCCGGCCTGCCGGTTTCCCTGAATCCCTTCATAAATGTTACTTTGCTCACACTCCAACAGCACGTCAAGTATTAAAAACCATTTGTCTCCATTCACTCCTATCAAACACGCTCAAGCATGCCTGCTGGAAGTCCAAGCCCCTCGCACACAAAACCTCCTTTACCCCCTCCCTCCAACCCTTCCTAGGCCGACCCCTACCCCGCCTTCCTTCCACTACAGACTGATACACTCTTGAAGTCATTCTGTTTCGCTCCATTCTCTCTACATGTCCGAACCACCTCAACAACCCTTCCTCAGCCCTCTGGACAACAGTTTTGGTAATCCCGCACCTCCTCCTAACTTCCAAACTACGAATTCTCTGCATTATATTCACACCACACATTGCCCTCAGACATGACATCTCCACTGCCTCCAGCCTTCTCCTCGCTGCAACATTCATCACCCACGCTTCACACCCATATAAGAGCGTTGGTAAAACTATACTCTCATACATTCCCCTCTTTGCCTCCAAGGACAAAGTTCTTTGTCTCCACAGACTCCTAAGTGCACCACTCACTCTTTTTCCCTCATCAATTCTATGATTCACCTCATCTTTCATAGACCCATCCGCTGACACGTCCACTCCCAAATATCTGAATACGTTCACCTCCTCCATACTCTCTCCCTCCAATCTGATATTCAATCTTTCATCACCTAATCTTTTTGTTATCCTCATAACCTTACTCTTTCCTGTATTCACCTTTAATTTTCTTCTTTTGCACACCCTACCAAATTCATCCACCAATCTCTGCAACTTCTCTTCAGAATCTCCCAAGAGCACAGTGTCATCAGCAAAGAGCAGCTGTGACAACTCCCACTTTGTGTGTGATTCTTTATCTTTTAACTCCACGCCTCTTGCCAAGACCCTCGCATTTACTTCTCTTACAACCCCATCTATAAATATATTAAACAACCACGGTGACATCACACATCCTTGTCTAAGGCCTACTTTTACTGGGAAAAAATTTCCCTCTTTCCTACATACTCTAACTTGAGCCTCACTATCCTCGTAAAAACTCTTCACTGCTTTCAGTAACCTACCTCCTACACCATACACTTGCAACATCTGCCACATTGCCCCCCTATCCACCCTGTCATACGCCTTTTCCAAATCCATAAATGCCACAAAGACCTCTTTAGCCTTATCTAAATACTGTTCACTTATATGTTTCACTGTAAACACCTGGTCCACACACCCCCTACCTTTCCTAAAGCCTCCTTGTTCATCTGCTATCCTATTCTCCGTCTTACTCTTAATTCTTTCAATTATAACTCTACCATACACTTTACCAGGTACACTCAACAGACTTATCCCCCTATAATTTTTGCACTCTCTTTTATCCCCTTTGCCTTTATACAAAGGAACTATGCATGCTCTCTGCCAATCCCTAGGTACCTTACCCTCTTCCATACATTTATTAAACAATTTCACCAACCACTCCAAAACTATATCCCCACCTGCTTTTAACATTTCTATCTTTATCCCATCAATCCCGGCTGCCTTACCCCCTTTCATTTTACCTACTGCCTCACGAACTTCCCCCACACTCACAACTGGCTCTTCCTCACTCCTACAAGATGTTATTCCTCCTTGCCCTATACACGAAATCACAGCTTCCCTATCTTCATCAACATTTAACAATTCCTCAA